>NW_022589707.1:82077400-82096315 GCF_004348235.1 Phoca vitulina
ACACACACACACACACACACACACACACACACCATCATCTTTATCTTTTTGTCTATGGATGGACATTTGGGTTGTTTACATATCTTGGCTATTGTAAATAATGCTGCAATAAACAGAGGAGTACATGTATCTTTTTGAATTAGTGTCTTTGTATTCTTTGGGTAAATACCCAAAAGTGGAATTACTGGATCATATGGTAATTCTATTTTTAATTTTTTGAGGAACCTCCATCCTGTTTCCACAGTGGCTGCACCAGTTTACATTCCTACCAACAGTGCATGAGGTTTTTTTTTTTTCCTTCACTTCCTTGCCAACACTAATATTTCTTGTGTTTTTGCTCCTAGTCATTCTCACAGGTGTAAGGTGATACCTCATTGTGATTTTGATTTGCATTTTGCACAATGTGATGATAAGCATCTTTTCATGTGTCTGTTGGCCATTCATAGGTCTTCTTTAGAAAAATGTCTGTTTTGGTCCTCTGCCCATTTTTAATCCGATTATTTGAGTTTTTTGGTGTTGAGTTGCATAAGTTCTTTATATATTTTGGGTATTAACCCCTTGTCAGATATATCATTTGCAAATCTCTTCCCATTCGGTAGGCAAAGCTGTGATTTTTACCTAAAGTGACAAGATACATACAAACATGTGAAAGTGGTACCTTATTCAAAATACCTCCTCTAATCCTGTCTTCTGATTTGGTTAATGTTAACATTGTTAAAGTTGCTCTGAAGGCATTACTGCTCAGCCTGAGCAAGAGCTTGGTGAACCTGTCATGTGCAAGCAGTAGCACTTCAACGCCATTTTATGAGGTTTTTTTTTTTTCTCAGTGTGGACTTTTGCTTTCTTAAGTGCAAATGATCTCTTAAGGTTCATTTCTATCCCATTTTCCTCCAGTTTTAAATGATATATTATAATCATCTTGTGATCAGCAAAGAGTATAATCTGAGAAGTCAGTTCTATTGGCAAATATCTGAAGACAAACACACAAAAAAGGCCATCCCATCTGGGGTTTGGGGGTCCCTTTATTCTTTCCTTGCCAAAAATCTTAATTGGGTTTGTAAGAGGAGAATTTGAGAAATTTTGTTTTCCTGGTATAACCTGTGAAACAAAAGCAAAATAGATTAAGGCAGGGAAATAAATGAACTTATCAAGAGTGTTATTTTTCCCCTCGACTTTTTTTTCCAAATAAAACTCACAAACTTTGTAGTTTTTTTTAAGTTTGAGACTTTCTCAATCCATGTTTTCACATTTGATTATCCTCATAATTAATAACCATACACAGAAAAGATCATTTTTAAAAAATTCCTTGTCATATCTATGAATCTGTTTTTCACTCTTTGTTGTAACTACTTACCTAAGTCTTTTTTTTTTTTTTCCCTGCAGAATTGTTCGGGGAAAGACAGTAAGAAGGGCCTGTGAACTTTGAAAGAAGATTGTGCGACGCCATGTGAAGATCAATTTGTTATCATGTTAGCCTCTAGAACATTTAAAATTCAGTTCGGAAAAAGGTACTATTTAGAACCAGCCAATAATATTTTTAATGCCACATATAGGCTGTTATCATAACAGCATGGTAACAATATTTGATGATGTTTCAGATCTATTATAAAGTCTGTATTCCAGCTCTCATGTAAAATGTAAGCATGATAAGCACGCTATTGAGATATCTCAATTGAGAGTAACACTGGTGTATGGTTGCTGTTTACCAATAAAAGGACAAATTTATAACCAGTTACTTCCAAAACTAGATTTTTAAGTTGATGAAACCATTAATAGCCTTAAAAGCTTTGATGAGTTTTCAGTAATGATAACCTATTTAATGAGATGATGATAATGCTGATATATTTGAAAGTAGTATTCAGTATCAGCAAATTTGTTCATAGGGAGATTAAATAAGGTTAAATGATCAGAATTAACCACTGTATGTATAGGGAAGGGTCATAATGAGCAAAAAATAAAAACAATGACCTTAGTTGTTTTTCATAAGCCTGATGATACTATAGTTTACTCTTATAAGACAGCTATATTGATAATTATATTTTTGTTACTGTGCTTCTATATCTGTTGGACTGTTTTTGTTGACATTTGTGTTAATAATACATAATTAGTAGGTGTTACACCTTTTTGAGGTTCCTCTGGTATTGAAGTTTACATCTATTTGCATAACTGCCATACATTGAACTTAAAATTATTTTACAACAATGTGGACTTGACTTAGAAAGCTAACGTACAACATATGCAAAGAGCAATGTTTCCCATCGCCATGAGAGTTACTAATTACACAAATATTACCTCAAATATACATACAATGGGGTCACAGTTTCTCTGAGGTGTATCTGTATTCTGAAAACTAAATCTTAAATGCTATTTTTTCATTCATATTCCTTTAGAATCTCCTCTAGAACATGATAGTGATTGTAATAGTATTAATATGATTTAGGTTGTTCCAGTGTTTAGACATGAAAGTCATCTTCCTTGTCTCATTAAAGACCTAAATATAAACAAAAATGGAAAATAATGACCAAAGTTTTTACTTTCTCAGTATCTGTTTCATCCTTTGTTGTTTATTTTCATTTTAACACTGACTTCATGCACATCTAATTTTGGTCATTGTAACATAGATGAAATGAGCAAATACATAAGAATTTTATTTCAGATAAAAGTCAGGAGCTGCTGCTAGAACACAGCCATGCAGGAGACATTTAACAGGAGTGAGCTCTGGAGTGAGACCATATGGGCTGACAACGCCCTGAATAACAAGGAAGGGGACTGCTCAAGTAGGGAACTGAATAGGGACAGCTCAGAGTATTGCCTCAGAAATAACAGAGTGGGTAAATATGAAGGTACCGGGCGTTTGTGATCCTGGCCTCCCGGGCACAGAAATCAAGTCTAGTGACAAAATAATAGAGAAGGAGAAGATCCATAGCTTTAGAGTTGGCAGAACTAAAATCGAATCCCAGCCTTACCACTAATTTAGCTGTGTGATTTTGAACAAATTATTCAAACTTGCTAGACTTCCATTTCCTCATCTCCAAAATAAGAGTAATAACATTTAGGTCAGGATTATTATGTAAACTAAGATGCCACAATGATCCTCATAGTTTTTCAGACTATGCAGCAAGGGGAAAGCCTGAGCACCCTTTGAAGAGCATGAGGATTTGAAAGATTACCAGAAAGCATTTAAGCTTTAAAGTGTACGTTTAAGGGGCGCCTATGTGGCCCAGTCGGTTAAGCGTCTGCCTTTGGCTCAGGCCATGATCCCAGGGTTCTGGGATTGAGCCCCGCATAGGGCTCCCTGCTCAGTGGGGAGTCTGCTTCTCCCTCTCCCTTTACCCCTCCCCCCTGCTAGTGTTCTCTTGCTCTCAAGCTCTCTCTCAAATAAATAAATTAAAATATTTAGGGGCGCCTGGGTGGCTCAGTCGTTAGGCGTCTGCCTTCGGCTCAGGTCATGATCCCAGGGTGCTGGGATCGAGCCCCGCATCGGGCTCCCTGCTCGGCAGGAAGCCTGCTTCTCCCTCTCCCACTCCCCCTGCTTGTGTTCCCTCTCTCGCTGTCTCTCTCTCTGTCAAATAAATAAATAAAATCTTAAAAAACAAAAAACAAAAAAAATAAAATATTTAAAAAAAAAATAAAGTTTATGTTTAAGTAACCTTAGATCTCAACCCTCAGTTTTAGAAATCTGCAGCCTCCTCACCCCAGCCGCTTGTATGCAGCCACTCTTGTTGTCTTGCTCTACTTCTGTGGGTTGGTCTGGTTCTGCATTCTCATTCCGTTGTCCACTGCCTTCTCGCCGTCCCTCCCTACTCTGCCCCACCACAGCTGAATGGCCCATGGCCAGCACTATTGACAAGGCCCGTGGGACACACCATGTATTCGAATGCCTACTTTATACTGTGCAAATATAACAGTCCTCAGAAGCACTGACTTCAATATCTAGAATGGATTTGTCTAAAGTCCATGAAGCTCTTTTTCTGAACTTTCTTATCCTTTGGCCTATCTTTCCTAGAATTCTTGAAAACTCCATTTACAAAAATTCAATTTTCTTTTCTTTTTTTTTTTTTTTTTTGCATTTCTTTCTCTAATCAATTTACTAAGTGGCATTTTATTATTCCACAGTAGTGCTTTCCACCTTATTCGCTAAATAAACATGTCTTCCTCAGGATAGCCAAAGTGATTTCTAACACTGCAGTCCTGAAAGACAGCCCCCCAGAAATTATCCATGCCCTAATCCCTGGAAGCTGGAAATACTCTCTTCCATGGCATAAGTGAGTATTACTTTATATGGCGAACAATGTGATTAAGGATCTTGAGGTAGAGAGATTGTCCTGAATAATCTGGATGGGCCCTAAATATAGTCACAAACACACTTACAAGAAAGAGGCAAGGAAGATGTCCCCACACAGAGGAGAAGTCACTGTGACCACAGAGGCAGAGACTGGAGTGCTGCAACCACCAGAGCTAGAGGAGGCAAGGAACAGATTCTCCCAGAGCCTCCAGAGGGGACATGACCCTGCAGACACCAGTGAGACTCATTTTTGGACTTCTGGCCTCCAGAACTATGAGACAATAAAATTTTTTGCCACCAAGTTTGTGGTAATGTATTACAGCAGCCTTAGGAAGAAACTAATACAGAACAAACAGCACAAATCTATAGTGGACTGGACTGAACTTCACAATGTGTGGGAAGTAGACACCCTTTAACACCACTTGGCCTCCCCAGTAGCTATTTGGATAAATCAAAGATTGCCATAGGCAGCTGCTATCTTCGTTCTTTTTCTCCAGCAATTTTATTTCGCACTGTTTCCACTGCCAAACCAAGCCATCATCCTTTCTCACCTGGACGACTGTGACAGGTTCCTACTGGTCTCCCTGTGTTCTCTCTTACTCCTCTCCTAGTACGTGCTCTCGTGACTCATCATTCCCTGCTTAAAGATCCCATTACCAAGACCTCACCAGGGTCCCCATTTCCTTCCAACCACACCTATGCTCTGATTCTTCTTAGGAGAAGCCAACATCTTTTCTTTCAGGGCTTTTGAGTCCACAGTACATCCTGCATTCCAACCCGATCTGTCTTGACCTTATTTTATTTTCATCATAGCTCTTATTACTGTTTGAAATTATTTCACTTTCGGTTTGGTGTTGTCTCCTGCACAGTGACGAACATAGTTCCTATGCACAATAGAACAGTGTTTCTCAATTGGGAGTAGGGAAGTTGTTCCCAGGGACATTTAGCAATGCTTCAAGAGGTTTTGGTTGTCACAACTAGGGGAATGGTCTGGTGGGTAGAGGCCAGGGATGCTGCTAAGCCCGCTCTACAATGCACAGGACAGCCGATACCCACCAAAACCACCCAAAATGTGAGTGTTGCCAAGGTTGAGATACCCTGCAATAGATGCTTATGGCCAGGAGTACTACCTGTACCGCAATATCCATTCTCTCATTCATCTGTGGTAATAGATACCCCAATATTTTTACACACAGCTACCAAGCACAAAGATGATATTTTCCGGTCTCCTTGTAGGCAGAAATAGAAAGGAATGTCACATGATAGCAATTTCTTTTTTTTGCTTCCTCCATCCTGCTACATGAAACACAGATGTCGCCATCTTAATGAGCTTAAGGCCATACAAGCGAAAGCAACAAGGTAGGGCGCCTGGGTGGCTCAGTCAGTTAAGTGTCTGCCTTCTGCTCAGGTCATGATCCCAGGGTCCTGGGATCAAGTCCCACATCAAGCTCCCTGCTCAGTGAGGAGTCTGCTTCTCCCTCTGCCCTTCCCCCCCACCCCCTGTTTGTGCTCTCTCTCTCTCTCCCCTTATCTCTCACAAAAATAAATAAATAAAAATCTTAAATTAAAAAAAAATAATAATAAAGCAACAAGGTAGAAGGATATTGTGTCCCTGAGATGTGTCCCCAAACACCATACCTCCCCTGGATTGCTGCTCAGTAAATAGTTGAATAGATGAATGACATCCGATATTTTTAATGCATTGTCTGTAGACATGAATAAAATCCATTTGTTGGATATAGCACAAAACCATCAACCTTTTACTTTCTCTTTCCTACTTGCAGAGTCTCATCACCCCTGCCTTTTACATTAGGTTGATTTTAAATCATATCCTCTACTTTCTCTGCGTGTTTAACTTCATTAGTCCAGCGGTAGCTTGCAGTGTGCCCCCACAGCATCTGTGCATTTCACTCTGACGGTTTAGAAGAGAAGCAGACCTCTGGTCCATTCATGTCTCTTTTCTCTACTGTGACTCTTGCCACAAGGTGAACAAACTCCACAGAAACAAGAGCATTCTGCTACATCATGGATACACTTGTAGCACATAGGGGCTTGAGGTATAATTATGGAAATTAGGAAAAATTTAGGTTCCTACAGAGTTCTGTTCTTGGTGAGCACCCCTTTTCCTAAATTTGAACAAAGAGCATATTCGAAGTTTTGACTTTGCCCACCCCACCCCCCCAAACCAGATGCCTTCCTGGTTAGCCAGGTTTCTCCAGAAAGTTATCGCTTTTCCAGAAATCTTTGTTCTCCCTGAAGCACCACCCATGGTAAAGAGTTTTATTGTCATTCTTCCAAGGGCTGCCAATTTCCTGGAACACAAATAACTGCAAGACCATCACTTCTAAGCCAATGGCTCCCTGAAATAACCCTCCCCAGGGGTTTGCTTCCTGAACATTGTTTTTATTTAAGTTTGCTTGTTTTCTCTTGAAACAAGATAGATGGCAAATATAGAAAGCATGAAGATTACAGTTAGCAGTTTGGTTAATGCTCTTCCACACATATACCTACACGTGTTTACCAAAATGAGATTATACCATACATACTATTTGGTGACCTGCTTTAATTCTGCACCCCCCCCCCCTTTCAGTGAGTATTCTAAACAACAGGATTCTCCAACAGGACCTTTAATAGGTCATATAAACATCACCTGAGGGGTCAGGGTTTCTTCAGACTACATCAAGTCATACTCACTCCTACCACTGAGAATTGCTGACTCGGAGGTGCCCAGCTGGCTCAGTCAGTAGAGCACGCGACTCTTGATCTCTGGGTTGTGAGTTCAAGCCCCATGCTGGGGGTTGAGTTTACTTAAAAAGAGAGAGAGAGAAAGAATTGCTGACCCAGGCAATGAGTGTCAGTGGTGGGGCTGGGCAGGAAGTACCCAGGTGTGAGGGCCCCAAATGGGGATGAGACCCACTGTCCTATGACATAGAGCATTTAACTTACCCACTCTTGTTGGCCATTTCATGGGACTCTTTATTGGCAGGAGATACTCTAGAAGCAGTAGAGCATCATGACTACATGCATAGACTACCTGGGATCAAATCCCTCCTCCTTTGTTACCCACTTTGAGTCTCAGAATCTCCACCTGTAAAGTGACACCAAGACTCCATCTCCTGAACTGGCCAAGAGAAATAAGTGAGATGAAGCGCATAAAGAACTTTCTCTGGCAATAAGCAACTCTGAACATCATACAAAAACTGGTACCTAGTGGTAAATTGCCCCCATTTAAAAAAAAAGGATACTGTGAAAGAAGAATTAATAAATACCTTTTAAAAGTGGATGCCCTTGTTCTACGTATGACAAGGTACCATGGGGCAGTTAAGGATGCCTTTTCCTAACAACTAGGAGCAGCCATTCCCCTGCTGCCCCAGACAACACCGGCTGCCTATCTGCTGAGGAATGCAATAAATATTTGCTTCTTTGGATTGATTTCGTTTCAATTCTAATGTGTCAGATTCTCTTCCGATGACTCTTCCCATTCCCTCTCTTTAGAGTGTGTCCTGTTATCTTAAGATCATGACAGAATCAGCTACAGTTTTGACCAACTTTCTTAAAATATTAATTAGTAAGTCCCTATTCCTGGGCACTAACATACTTCCCTTCGGATCTCATTGGCAGAGTTGATGTTGTAGAAGGCCCTGGTGTAGGGGGTTCATCAGCCTCTTGAACCTTAGCTACCACTCCTTTCTTTTTTCCCACTGATTAATTGTGTGTGTGTGTGTGTGTGTGTGTGATGTTTTTAACTCTTCTTTACAAAGAAAATGACAAAAGACACAGGTGGATCTAGGGTTTTGGGGGGCCTGGAGCAGATACAATTTGGGGAGTTTTCTGTAAGAAAAAGAATATAAAATTACCAGAGCAAAATTAGGTTGAACATGAGAATTTATTCAGAATGAGAACAGAAATCACAACAAATTGCTTGAAACTTGACAATCTAGATCGCCCTCTTCTAAGGTCTCTGGGTGATTTAGGAATGCTTCCTGGATGCACACCAGCTCTTTCTACCTAAAACACTCTATAACTTCAATATCCTGAGGATTCCTATGTACTTTAAAAGACCCAAAGCTTAAACTTCATTAACTCTAAATCTAGGCATAAATCTACCTGTAGTAAGAAATGGGAAGGCAAAAATAATGTAATCAGCTTACTGAAACCGTCAAAATCTAAAGGCTATAAATGACAATCACTTATTTTATAAGAGGTATACCAGTTTCCCGTTACTGCTGTAACACATTACCACAAATTTAGTGACTTGCAGCAACAGCAGTTTATTCTCAACAATTCTGGAGGTTAGAAGTCTGGAATGAATGTTATGGGACTCAAATCAGCATCAGCAGGGCTGGTTCCTTTTGGGGGCTTTAAAGAAGAATCTGTTGCCTTGCTTTCTCCAGCTTTACGGTCCTCTGCTGCCTGCATTCCTTTGCCAACGGCCCCTTCCTTCACCTTCAAAGCCAGCAATGGCCAGTCAGTCTTCCTCATCCCAGCTTACTCTGACATTGACCTTCTGCTTCCTTCTTTCTCATTTAAGAACCCTTGTGATTAGGGGTGCCTGGCTGGCTCAGTCAGTAGAGTGTGCGAATCTTGATCTCTGGAATCTC
This sequence comes from Phoca vitulina, assembly GCF_004348235.1. Classification (NCBI taxonomy): domain Eukaryota; kingdom Metazoa; phylum Chordata; class Mammalia; order Carnivora; family Phocidae; genus Phoca; species Phoca vitulina. The sequence goes on from NW_022589707.1 coordinate 82,086,287, forward strand.
TGGGTCATGAGGTCAAGCCCCATGTTGGGTGTGGAGCCTACTTAAAAAACAAAACAAAACAAAAAACAAAACCCTTGTGATTATATTGTATCCATCCAGATAATCCAGGATGATCCCTTTATCATAAAGTCAGTTGATTTGCTAATTTAATTCTATCTACTACTTTAATTCCTCTTTGCCCTGTAACTTTACCTACTTCCAGTTTCTGGGGATTAGAATATAGTCCTCTTTGGGAGGCCATTATTATGATGTCTACCACAGTGAGGAAATTATTTTGAGTGCCAAGTACTTTTTTTTTAAGAAGTCCCGAGGCCCAACGTGGGGCTCAGACTCGCAACCCCAAGATCAAGAGTCGCGGGCTCCTCCGACTGAGCTATCCAGGCACCTTGTGAGTGCCAAGTACTTTTGAAAATGTTTTTTTGCAATCAGATTCCTGTAGCTTTTTATTGGTTCTCGATTTGGAGAATTTTTACTTTTCATTAGACGATCTGTGAGGGAAGCCAGAGCACAATTGTAGGTTTCCGAATGAAAAGGGAGCTGGTACTCGAAGCTCAACACGCCCAGAAGTCTGCTGCTTTTGGTTTTTCTCCAGTTGAAGGCAACTGCAGAACTCCCCAAATACTAGAAAATACCAGATGTAGGATTTTCACCTAAGAAAGCAGAATTGCAAAAAGATAGCTGATTTGCACACATGCTTTTACTCTCTCCTACACTGCACTGAAACTATAGTAAAGGGTTTTTAAGGCATAAACCTACAGGGATAAAGTGAGCATGACAAGAAACTTTGTAAAGGCTGCAGAGCCGATGAACAAGTGGTACTGAGGTACTCTCTGTACTAGAACTCAGGAAGAGTGAATTCTGCTTCCTCAGAGGGGAAAGCTGAGAACAGAGTGCGTTGAAGCCACCGAATAGTCAGGGCTCCGGGATCGGCCCAGCTGCTTCTGACAAAGGAGGGCAGATCCCTAGTAGATGCCCCTCTCTCCCTGCAGACTCCTGTGTGACGAGCCTCCCTCACCCTGGCACACAACAGCTTTCATCTTCAAAGAGGGGAAAGCAGAACGTCTGTCTAATCAGTGGAAACCAGAGGAGTTAAGTAAACGACGTATACATGCTATATTGCAGAACTTGCTCAACCCGGAACGACAGGAGCCAGTCTCTTACTTCCAAGCAGAAGACCGAACAAGCCTTTCTCCAGATGGGAATCTGTTAGATGCAAGATAAAGACCTAACGATGTCGACAAGGGTGATGACGTCAGGGGTTCCCCACCCAACAGCGGCCAGCTCACTGGACAGGATATCACACCCACTCGGAGCCCCCAGGCAGCTCTGGAGGCCCCAACTTTGAAGTAAGAGCAGGCACTCAAGCATGAGGAGAATCTGAGAAAAGCCCCTAATATGAATACATAGAGACCAAAAAACGAACAGGAAAAAAATGTGGTGAAAATAGAAAACGTACAGGAAGAAGAAAAGTACATTTAAAAAAAAATAACAACTAAATACCTTAATGTCTTCAGAGAAGACATGGGTTCTTATTTCACTACCCTTATGAAATCAGAATTGGAAACTATAAGACATTTCTTGAAGAAAGTAAAAAAGAGTCCTTAGGAAAAAATAGAAAAAGGGCCCACCAAATCCCTAGCATGGTGCCTGAAAATAGACCCACACCACTGAACCGAGTTCAAAGGGAAGATTGTATAAGTTTCCAGTGAAAAAGCTGTTTAAAAGAAAACCACAGGCCCAAAATGGTGTCACTTAGGTTAAGGCCCCAAACCTGTATACTAAGACTTAATACCTAGCCTCACTGCAGTTTCGACTCCACAGAAATGTAACCTTTAACCAGTCCACCTGGGAATTTCCTGGTCAGCACTAGGAAGTTTACTGATAGACCCCTCCCCCTCTGCTCCCCTTAGGAGGGGGACCTTGCCTAAAACAATGGATCCTTTGCTAATAATTTCCTTTTATCTGCTCCCTCTCTACTTTTAAAAACCTTTCCCTTCCTGTAGCCCCTTGGTGCTCCCCTCTACTTGCTAGTTGGAATGCTGCCCAATTCATGAATCGATTAATAAAGCCAATTAGATCTTTAAAATTTACTCTGTTTAATCTCCCCTCTACTTGCTAGTTGGGATGCTGCTCAATTCATGAATCAATTAATAAAGCCAATTAGATCTTTAAAATTTACTCTGTTTAATTTTTGTTACTGAACAAATTAAAGGTGAAAGGGTCCGAATGTGTTCAGATTTCTCCAAAGGAACTCTGGAAGAGAGAAGACAATAGAGCAATGCTTTCAAAATTCTGAGGGAAAATTATTTCCAATCCAGAATCCTATACTCAATCACGTTATAAATCAAGTATAAGTAAAGAATAAAGATATTTTCAGGCTTGCGAGTTCTCAAAAACTTTACCTCCCACACATCCTTCATCAGGAAGCTAGTGGATAGAGGATGTGCTCCACCTAAAGGATGAGTAAACCAAGAAAGAGGAAAATGGGAAACAGGAGAAGAAGATGAGCACAGGGGACAGACAGAGGGAACACACAGGATGACAGGAAAGGCAGATTTCTGGCTGTGAAGCTGTTCAGATGACCCTGGGAAAGGGTCTATTTTTCAAAATGAAGTTAATCAAATGCTTGATGTGAATGAACATATGGAACATAATGAACATATTGAAAGGAAACTCCCAATTACACTGGAGGAGGGTTTGGGGTTACATTAGTGATATGTGTTAGTGGTCATAGAAAACTAAGCAAATAACACAAGATAAACAGAAAACCAAGACAACTGAAATTAAGGGATCACCAGAAAGAAAAAAAAAAAAGTCCAGGAAGTAAAAAGTAATAGCAGCTTACCACATAGCTCCTTTGTGAATAGAAAACATAATTTTAATAACGTGAATAGTCACTATAAATCTAGCCAAAATTATGGATAGGTGGAGAAATGCGGTATGCAGGGGTTTGGCAGTAGTGGGAACAGAGGAAACAGAGCTAAATCTTCATCTCACCTGGTGAGAAAACTGGAAAAAACAAAACCGAAAAACCAGAAATGCATGAATACAATTTAGAGATGTGGACATACACATCAAAGCATCAGCTACAGGATTTGAAAAGTGGTCACCTTTGGGAAAGAGAACCTGGCAGAAGGAGCTGAGGATTGCTATTTTATCTTATTCACCCTGTAAAACGAGTTGATTCTTCCCACTGTAACACTGATAAAATTAAAATTAAAAAAATGTTTTTAAAAGAAAGCAATATTACTGAGTGAAGAATCCTATTCTACTTTTCTGGAAATACTTAGATTCAGATTAATGAGATTGTTTATAAAACATTACAAGCTCTTTAGAAGAAAAAAGCCTTATTTAGATTTCTTTATATCGGTCCTCAGCCCGTATTAGCATTTCCATTTATCCCCAATGTAATTATATTAACATTACATTAGCATATGACTGCCTTTTCCAGAACTCTAATTAAGATTTTAAATAAGATGTATACCGGTGGGAATCTCTCATTCACCCACGTTAAACACCTTTCCTATTTGATTATAATTCCACTTACTAATTCCTTCTGGCTTTTGTCTTCTAAACAATTTTTGATTTTTATGACCCGAATGCAATTTGAACTGGTCCAGCAAATGGTTTACAAGGCCCAGGTGTAAGATAAATTGGCAAACTGAATAGAAAAGAAGACAGCCATTGGGTAGCGATCAAGGTTACCCCAGCTGATCTGTTTATTAAAAGGACCGTGCTATGAATTTTTTTTCCAATTCATTCTAAGTATTTTTTAGGCACCTACTCTACACTGAGCATTATGCCAATAATAACGGCCAACATTTGTTAGTCCTCACCATGTGCTAGGTTCTAATTGCTTTACCTACTCCGCATCATTTAATTACTGCAGGAACCCTATGAAGTAAATACCATTATTATCCCAAATTTGCAGGCAAGGAAAATGAGACATGGAGAGATGAAGTGTTTCCTGAATTCCTTAGGGAATGGCTGAGCAGGGACTCAAACCCAGAATCCACACTCCCAATCAGTGCTGCATATCCTCTCCCATGGAGGAGACCAAAAACCAAAGAAGAAAGACAAAGAAATTAACCACGGAGCAGTTTACTGTGGTCTAGAAAATTCTCTTACTATACTTAATTATCACAACAATGTGAAGAATGATTATTACTTCCTTCTATTTGTGAGATTGATTAGGAAACGTGCTCAGAATCACAGAGATAAGCTTCAGCCCTTAAGAAACTTATTTCTACTGGGGGTTAAACACACAAACACAGAAGGAATTGGCACAACCACAAGATGATGTCAAATGTGTGCGAGGAATGAAAGTATAGAAAGAGCTCCACAGAAGGAGCATTTAACCCAAGGGAGATGCTGGTGAGGTATCCTAGTGAAGGCTTGATGTGTCGATTTGGGGCAGACACAGGAGGAGTGAAGAGCATTGTCCCTGATTTTTGTTCTTTGCTGTAGTTGCAATTTTCCTCTTTTTTGTAAATGTTTATTTTTTTACAATATATTGGCTTTCGTGTTGACAGAAGTCATTTCCAGATTGCCCTCTTTTTAGAGGAGTTTCAAAGCAAGAACAAATCCCTATGTTTAGGAATGGTATGAATGGGTGAAAGAACAGAATATGGGAACTCAAGAGGAGGGAGACTGTTCTCTGCAGGTTAGAGAAGGCGAAGGAGGGGAGATACTGGGAGGTAAAGAGATGAAAGGAAGCTAAGTGTAGTTTAGGAAGGAGACTGATTTTCCCTGAGGCGAGTCTGTTTTGAGATAGGACCTGGATTCAAGCCTTCGGGGGCCAGACCACTGACCAGTATGCTCTTGGAGAGGCTTTCATAAATAAGATGCTGCCACTTGCCTTTTTTTCTTTTTCTTTCTTTTTTTTTTTTTTAAAGAATGTCAGAGGTGTAGGTGAGAATAAGAAGAAAAGTCTCTTAGCCAAGACCTGTGCCAGTCCCCTCAGATAAGTGGCACGTTGTCTCAATCCAGGGAAGTCTTGCTACTGCTTAGCATTTGGGACAGAGCCAGTGGTGACGCTCAGCAAATATGGGTTCCATCTACTTGCGAATAATTGCCTCTACATCTTGTGACATCTTCCATGGACTCTGCAATGAAAATCAATTATAATCCCTTTTGGTGGGAGAAACTAAATTAGAAAGAAAAATGATTGGAAACAGAAGGCAGCTTGCTGCTTGTGAGGCCAGATTTGTCCAACATGTGATTCAGAAGCCGTGGAGAAGTTTTTCCTGGCCGTCCTCCCAATCAACAACCTTTAGCTTGCTTAAAAGCCAAAATCCGTGACTCAAAAGAGCGTGCTAGGAAGAAATTTTTGACAGATAAAATTAGCTATTCCTGGCAACATCAAATAACATATATACATACACTCACGTACCTTTTTTTGAAATGAAGCTCAAAATATACCAAGATCTAACTCAATCTACTCCCTAGGCTCCAAAACTCAATTATAATAGCTAACGTTTATCAAGGGCTTACTATGTGCCAGGCATTGCATTTAATTCTCACATCAACATTATGAGTTAGGTACTATTTTCATATACACTTATTTTAAAGGTGAGGAAATTGAACCAAAGGGAAGCTAAGTAACTGCCCACAGGTAGAAAATGACAGAGCCATTTTCAGTCTGGACGACTGCAACTTCAGACAGTCTGACTCCAAGGCGCTCCTGATAAAGTCTTTGCCTTCCAGGAGGTTATAGCCTAGTAGTGGGTTCAGACAAGCACCCTTCAGTGTGGTAAGTGCATGCATATTAAGAGTGCTAAGGGGTGCCTGGCTGGCTCAGTCGGTCGAACAAGCGACTCGTGATCTCAGGGTCATGAGTTCAAGCCCCACACTGGGCGTGGAGCCTACTTTAAAAAAAAAAAAAAAAAGTGCTAAGACCTATGTAGGAAGAACATCAACCCTGGCCTTTGGCTATTAGGGAAGACTCCAGGGAGGACTCCATGAAAGGGGCACCTAAAGCAAGACAGAAGCTAGGGATGGTGAAAAGGGTCCCAAACAGAGGAAGAAGCAAGCCTCCAAGGCAGAAAGAGCTCACTCGGTACCATGGGTGCATAAAAGAAGAGGGTGATAGAGAGCCATTTTGAGAAATTTTAAGCTAAGGACAAACCTGACCAGATACGCATTTCTAAAACTGTTACTGGCTGGTTTGAAGAATATCTTGTGAGTAGAACAAGAAGAGAAGCAGGGAGAACTATTAGGGTGCCCTTGGGGTAATCCTGGCCTAAACCCAGGCAGTAGCAGTAGAGATGGAGAGAACCAGAGGAACTGGAGAGTTATTTAAAAAGTAGACTTGACAGCAGAATGACATCAAAGGCATCAAAGAAGACCGCATCAGGAGGTGTCCTACGTTTCTGCCTTAGGCAGCTGAATGGATGGGATGCCAGTCACAAAGATGGGAAATTCAGGAAGAGCAGCAGATGAAAAAATGGGGTTGAAAGAAGATCATTATTTCCATTTTGACCACGTTGAGGTACTCATGCAACATACAAGTTCATAGGGGGATCATTCTTTATGAAAGAATAATTCACGTGAGTCCTTTTAATCACCCAGTTGCCCTAATGTATTTTTCCCGTAATATATTTTTAAAAGCTTGAGTCACAAAATTTTTAATAGAACTTTTTCATCTAGTAATCCACAACTATTAAGACATATATATATGTATATATATATACAATTTATCTTATCACTAGGGAATTTCAAACATCATATTAGTTCTTTTTAAATGATTGACAAACTACCATATGGCTATTATTTTAAAAAAATGATATAGTACAAAATAGCATACAACAAAAATAAGTCTCTTTATTAGTATGAACTTACCTTAAGCTTAATAGAGATACAGATGGTTACATATAGAAGTACTATAGGTATGTTTATATACATATTTTATAATATGTAAAATGTTACCTAATATTATTTCATAATACACACATGTATTTCTTTGTTCTATCAGCAATGCCATCCTAGCAGCAATGAGCCCACCGACTGCCCACATCGTGGTTTCTAATACTGTTTCCCAATAAAAGAAACCGGGTGGGCTTCCTTAGAGAAATGGCAGATTCAAGGACTGATACAGGAAATATACAAGATAAGCCTGGAGGGGCTCCTGGCTGGCTCAGTCAATAGAGTATGTGACTCTTGATCTAGGGGTTGTGAGTTCAAGCCCCACGTTGGGTGTAAAGATTACTTAAAAAAAAAAAAAAAAAAAGATAAGCCTCGAGCATCTTGCAGTGCCAGAAAGTAAGGAAGTGCTCCAAAAACCAAAATGAAAACCACCCTACGTTGATGGGGACATGTCAAAGGGGCATGGGAGCCAAATGAAAGCTTTCAAGGCCAAACCTGGAGTAATTTGATGAACAAAATAAAGTAGTATTAGATTCTAATACAAAGGATAAAAGAGTCATGATTCCATACGGACATAAATAAATAATTGAATAAATGAATAAATGGAGGGGGCTGACACAAATCTCTGTTACAGAAGAACTCTAAGTAATCTATGTAGATACTCCACCCTCACGGAGATGGAGGTTAACTCCCCTCTCTTAAGTGTGGGCTGCATATAGTGACTTCTTTTCAAAGAATACGGTTATAGAAAAGGGGGTAGGGTAGGAGAGAGTCACTTTACAGTGGAGAAACCTAACAGGTGATCAAGCTCATTACCCTATCAACAATGATAAGTCATATTGAAACTGTGTATCCTTGATATGATAAGATAAAAATGTCTCTTGCCCTGTATGGTTTTCCTCCCCCCAGAAGCATAACACCAGTCTAAGTATGAGAAAAACCGGATAAATGCCAGCTCAGAAGTAGCCTACAAAATACTTAGCCAGTACTCCTCAAAACTGTCAAGGTCATCAAAAACAAAGGAAGTCTGAGAAACTGTCACAGCCAAGAGGAGCCTAAGGAAATAAGAAGACTAAACGTAATGTGGAACAGAAAACTAACGTTTGGTAAAAACCAAGGAAATCTGAACAAACTGTTGACTTTAGTTAATAATAATGTATCAATATTAATTTTTTCATTGTGGCAAAAATACTATACAAATTTAAGTTGCTAATAGGAAAAACTGGCTATAGGGTACATGGGAACTCTCCATACTATCCCCTCAATTTTTCTGTGAATCAAAAACTATTCTAAAAATAAAATGTATTTTTTTAAAAAGTCTCTTGCTTCCATCAGAACCTTGTTTCTGATGGATCTTTTTAGAAATACTCTGTTTATATGCAGAGATACTGTCAATTCACCCCTCACTGTTCCTTCTCCACCTTTCTCTACTCTGCTCTGTGCCCTGAAGACTGACCTTATGAGCAATGAAAGAGCTGTCTGGCTTCTTCCAGTAGAATTTGGGCAATGGAGAAACAGAGGGGTGGGGAAGATCCAACCAGCAAAAGATGAGAGGTTAGGAAGGGGAGCAGCTTCTTCCTTGTTGGGCCCGGAGTTAGCCATGCTTCCATTCCTCTCTTAAGGGCTACAGCTCCTGCTGAGCAGCCCGGTCCAACCACCCTGGGTTGTGGTAACAGCTCCCACCCCCTCTTCCCGCAGGCTAGAATTGCTACCAGCAGTCTTCTCAGACAGTAGACGGCTGACAGCTCCCCTCAGCTAGCCCTGAGGTGCTTCACCACTGCCTTGTTGGTTTTCCTTGATCTGCCCACACTTTTTATAAACAGTCCCCTTATTAACTCTCAGGGTCTTATCTCTTTCTTGCTAGGACTCTGATTAATATCATATACAAATGTATATTCCTTTCCTTTATACAGCTAGGAGCATGCTATACACACTTTTTTGTACCTTGCCCTTTTTTCATCTATGATGCCTTTTGGGTTCCCTTCCATGTCCATATTTATCGATCAACTTTGTTAGTATCCCACAGTATCCTATTGTCTTTAAAATATTATATCAAAAGAGAGGAGTTAAAAGCTGAAACCTAGCATAGGGACCATGAATGAAGCCTGGGATGGGGGAAGAAGATAGGACTAGAAATTCCATGATATTGTGGTGAAGAGAACTGACATTGCCAAAGCCTGGAGAGGTGAAGAAGGGGGAAGTTAAGAAGGTGGGCTCTGGAGTCAAACTGCTTGGGTTCATATTCCAGTTCAGCCAAACTATATGACCTTGGGCAAATTACTTAACCTTTCTGTGTGTACTTTCTCATCTGTAAAATGGGAATAACAATATCCACCTCAAGGTAATCCTTACGCTCAAAAGCAGTTAAGTTTTCAAGTTAGCTTTCAAGTCATACCACACTGGGTAATATGGCTCATCCAGTGGAAATAATGCCATAAACTTCCATCCCGGTCTCTCATCCTGGTCCCAATCCTTTGATTCTTTCTCCTCAACCTCCCTCAGCTTCTTCCTTCTCTGCTCTTCACACCAATCTCTCTCTTTATGCATGATAGGCTTTCTTTCTCTTGATATTTAAGATTTGCTTTTAAATGAAGAATTCGTAGATTCTAGGATTAATTGTGTCGTTACTAATTTATAGTTCAATAGAGGTAGTATAAATAATTTTAAAAATCATTTTTTAATAAAGGAAAATAGCTGTCAGCCAGCCAAAAAAAAAAAAAAAAGGAAGATAAACTGTCTCAGATAATATGCCATTGTTTTCTACCAAAAGCAGTTAGAGTTGTTGTCTGGATCAATGTCTGCTCAGATCTAACACAAATTACCTTAACTACTAAGGAGAACTTACTGAGTGTAAGTCACCACCAGTCCCAAAAAAGTAAAGTTATTAAAGTTATTAATCATACATGGGATAATTAGAAACAATTGAATAAATTCTAAATACTAAAAGTTTTTCCTATATATGTGTCATTTAAAAACATAGCTACCAAAAAACTTTATTCAGAAAATAGTTCTCTCGGGGCGCCTGGGTGGCTCAGTCGGTTAAGCGTCTACCTTCGGCTCAGGTCATGATCCCAGGGTCCTGGGATCGAGCCCCGCATCGGGCTCCCTGCTCGGCGGGGAGCCTGCTTCTCCCTCTCTCTCTGCTGCTCCCCCTGCTTGTGCTCT
>NW_022589707.1:82096415-82488185 GCF_004348235.1 Phoca vitulina
AAAAAAAAAAAAAATTAAAAAAAAAAAAAGAAAAGAAAATAGTTCTCCATGATGAATCACAGACCTGTACCCCTGAAACAAATAATACATTGTATGTTAAAAAAAAAAAAAGTTCTCCAAAGAGTTCAAAGTACTGTATTTTATTTTATTTAAATTCAATTGATTAACATATAATGTATTATTAGTTTCAGAGTTGGAGTTCAGTGATTCATCAGTTGCTTATAACACCCAGTGCTCATTACATCATGTGCCCTCCTTAATGCCCATCACCCAGTTACTCCATCCCCCCCAGAGTTCAAGGTATTTTAGATTTTCTTTTCTCGCCACCTGAATTCAAGGGTCATCTGCATTTTACAGAAGAAAAGAGGTCTTTCATTCTCCTTTATGACCTCTCAAGGGCTTGGTGCTGGCCTTTTTATCTGTCTACCCCGCCCCCCTCCCAAAATGCCTAGGTGTAATTGCTACATACATATGTACGGAGGGCTCCCAGGTTGCTATCTCTAGATCTGACTTACCTGAATTTCAGCCACACTACCTTCCTTTTTCTCAAGCACAGCCTGCTCTTTCCTGACTCAGGGTTTTTGCATTTGCTATTCCCTTTTCCAGGAAGGCTGTCTCCTCATCTTTCAGATCTCTCTTCCAAAGACATACCCCGTTTAAGGCAGTCCTCCCACTCTCCTTGCCATACATTTTCCCCACCAGCAATTCCACGTGACATCGTTCTGTTTATTTCTCCCATAGATTTCATCACAACTAGAATATTATCTGATTTATTTCTTTGCTTGTAGTCATTGTCCCCCACGGGAGTATGATTTCTTCGGGGGCAGGAACTTTTTCAAACCTGCTCATTGCTGTATCCCTAACACTTAAGACGGGGTCTGACACAAGGGGTTCAATAAAAATTCACTGAATGAATAAATAAATGGATGGATGGATGAATGCGTGAATGGAATACCTAAATATCCAACTATGACAACAAGGCACATTCCTCAAGTTTCCCTTTTCTCCCTCCATTGCTAACTTTAAAACTTCATGCTAGTGAGAGACAAATTTCCAGACCACATGTCAAATTTGGATTCATATTAAAGAATCTGGTGCTTCCTCTACTATCTGAGACATTATTGAATTATATAAAAATACATTTTTATTGACACTGCAAATTGTTTTAAATTAGAATTCATGGCCACATAGTTTTAGAAAGAATTTTTTTTTTTTTAAAGATTTTATTTATTTATTTGACAGAGACAGTGAGAGAGGGAACACAAGCGGGGGAGCGGGAGAGGGAGAAGCAGGCTTCCCGCTGAGCAGGGAGCCCGATGCGGGGCTCGATCCCAGGACCCCGAGATCATGACCTGAGCCGAAGGCAGACGCTTAACGACTGAGCCACCCAGGTGCCCCAAGAATTCTTTTTTTTTAGTGATTTTTTTTAAAAGCATGGGTTCTCCGTTTTTTTAATTAGTTTCATTCTTACCTCACAATTTCTCAAGATTCCATCATTAAAGATCAACCAATCAGGGGCGTCTGGGTGGCTCAGATGGTTAAGCGTCTGCCTTCGGCTCAGGTCATGATCCCAGGGTCCTGGGATCGAGCCCCACATCGAGCCCCACATCGGGCTCCCTGCTCAGTGGGCAGCCTGCTTCTCCCTCTCCCTCTGCCTCTCCCCCTGTTCATGCTCTCTCTCTCTCTGTACCTCTGTGTCTCAAATGAATAAATAAAATCTTTTAAAATAAATAAATAAATAAATAAAGATCAACCAATCAATAATTTAACAAGTATTTCTTCAGTACCTGTTACATCATCATGATTTGCCAAGGTCTTGTCTGGAGACGCAAAAGAAGAATAGCATTATAATCTTACAGATAGGAAAAAAAAAAAAAAAAGACAAGCAGGAAATAATCAAAAAGCTTAACAGTGGTTATCTGGGTAATGAGATAGGAAGTGAATACTGTTTTATATTTTAATATATTTTTTAACTCATCTGCTTATAGGCATGTCTTATTTTTAAATACCATAAAAGACATATACAATATTATGTTATTTCTGTCTTCAAGCAGCATATCTTGTATCTAAGAGGGAAAAAAGTAACATACAGGAAGCAGAGAACTATTGAATACGAAATTGTATGGTTACTGAAAAGAAGCCCAATCAGTTGTTCAGATGAGATGGGAAAAGGTGAGAGAAAGTTAAGGTTCTTTTTGTGTATACTTATGGCAGAAATTTAGCATCTATTGTCTTGAGAAAGTCAACAAGCAAAATGAAAATAAATGCTCAGGATTAGAGTTGATTTTCCCAGTGAAAATGACCACTTCCCCAGGCAGCTGATTTTTCAGAATTTCTACTGATCACCCACACCAGCTTGAGATGTGAACAGTGTTTCTGTTTGAAATGTGGACAATAGTGAGTTCCAAACACTGCCTCCAAACAGAAGCGACTCAATTCAGTTCTAGAGAAAAAAATAATAAATGAGCTACACACATGACAATTCAAATGTAGAAGATGATAAACATCAAAGTCTAGGTTGCTTTTGAAAACAGATTTTGGGGCATTACTTGCACATTTCCATTAGTTTGTAGTTCTTCTGATTGGAGAACTTTTAAGTTGTTTGAAAAGAAGAAAGTAAAAATTTACACCATAAATTTGCCCCCTAGACCAAAAAAGAATAAAAAACTGCAAAAAAAAAAAAAAAGGTTAAAAAATGCCTCTAATTAAACTCTAGGATACCATCAATTGTAGGATGAGTCCTGATAAAAGGTGAAAAATACGCATTTTAGAATCAGTGAAATAGTGTATGTATTTTGCGACCACTTGATGAATGTCTGCTGCCCCCACAGATAAGAAACCAGTGTCCATGCCGATTTTGTTCATCATTATACCATAGCCGGCACTAATCAATTCTTAATAAATCCTTGAATGAACGAATGAGTGTGTAGATCGAATAGTGGAGTTTGTCTTACACTCCAAATACGTAAATGATAAATACAAAATGCATTTTAAATCAGCATTAATGGCTAAAGCAGTGCTGGAAAGTAACAACAACATTGTCTGACATTTATTTTGAAGTGACACATTATCTCTTTGGAAAGAAGTCCTTTTAGAAAGGATTAAATTCTGATAAATAAGAACCACCCATCTCTACGTGAACCAGGTGAAGCTTGATTTGTAAAGCCTAAGTGAGTAATTTGAGGTGTTTAATATAATAAGTAAATTGGACAGGGAGAGCAACCTGTTATCACATCCTACTCTTCTCTGTTTTTAAAAGACAGCCAGATTCAGACCTATGAGAAAAGCAAGTCTCTACTTTTATAGAAACCTGTAAGGGAGATGTCATTCTGTCCGTGCACCATTTCTTTCTTTCTTAGAAAAGGCTTTTAAAGGGTGCCTGGGTGGCTCAGTTGGTTGGGCCACAGGCTCTTGATTTCGGCTCAGGTCAAGATCTTGAGGTCCTGGGATCAAGCCTCCCCTCCCCCTACCTCCACACTCAGTGGGGAGTCTCCTTGAGAATTCTCCCTCTGCCTCTTCCCTCCCCCCTCAAATAAATAAATACATCCCTTTGTAGACAACCTGCTTCTGTTTCAGGGTCAAAAGCCCTCAACACAAGGGTTTGTTAAAAAAAAAAAAGGCAAAGAGAAGGAAAGAAAGAAAAGAAAAAGGTAAGAAAGAAAATGAAAAAAAAATCGTAAAGAAAGAAAAGGCATTTAACAGAAGAAAACAGTATCTTTAACCGGGTACATACAGCACTGTAATATTACAGTGTGATAATTATTAAACCAAATTCTTCTATAGAAATATGCAGTTCAAAGAATAATTCTATTCTCCAAAGGAAGTTACCCCCTTGCCTTCTAGTGTAAGTTGATAGTCTATTCTCCTCTGTCCTTCTGACACCTCTAACCCACTCCTTATTCTATTGATCTCTACCACCACCACCAAACCACCATTAAGTTCTGACACAAGTGGTCCACAGAGCTGACTGGCCCAGGTTACAAGTGTTCAAAATCGCAAGTAACAGGGAGCAGAAGTTCTAGAATGGGATGTGGGTTATATATGTATTTGCGTAGAGCCTCCACATTAACTCAACTAAGAATTGTGAATCATCTAGTTCTCATAAGTACAGTACAATACTGTAAATGTGTTTTCTCTTCCTTATGATTTTCTTAATAACATTTTCTTTTCTCTACCTTACTGTATTGTAAGAATACGGTGTATAATACATAAGTCATACAAAATATGTGTCAATTGACTGATCATGTTACAGGTAAGGTTTCGAATCAAGAATTCAACCAGTTGAATGACTATGGAACCAATTATATGAATTGACATGAAATCTTAGGCAGCCATTGGCAAAAGTTAGGAAAAATCCATGTGTACTCACCTGGAAGATATCAGTGACATAGACTTAATTAAAAAAAAAAAAGTTGTAGACCAATATGTAATTTAAGTTTTAGTTTTTAAAAGAAATATGTTGGGCTCTAAGTATATCTGTTTAGAAAACATGATAGAAGGTAAAGGTGGTTGAGGGAGGCATAGTACTGTCCTTCAAAAAGTTCTGGTCTAGTGAGAGAGAGAAGATTTGTATGAAAACAGAATTAGGATATTAAGGTAGATAGTGAAAGGCATCTTGAGAGAATCAGATAAGGGGCCAAGAGAATTCAGAAAAGGAACTGGATTAATTCTGACTGAGAGCATCAAGGAATGTTCCTGGAGAAGATAGTGTTTTAACTGGAGCTTGAAGTTATGTGTGAGGGTGTATAGAATGGAAACATTCAGAATCTACTTTAAGACAAATATTTGCCTCTATTTCAGTGTAGTTGAGTTACACATCCAATAATGTGTTACTTACAGAAAATGCCTATACACTATATACACACATATGTATGTATATATATGGAGAGAGATTCGTATGTTTAGTACATGTAGCAATTTAGAAATAGATGTACACTTTAAGTAACATACAGAACCTTAGAGGACTTTGAACCCCATCATAGGATGTTTAATAGCATCCCTGGCCTCCATCCACTAGATCTCAATAGCATACCTTCAGGCGTGACAACAAAAATGTCTCTAGACATTGCCAAATGCCCCCCCCCCCCAAGGGGCAAAATAGGCCTTAGTTAAGAACCACTGGTTTATACAGTTGACCCTTGAACAATGTGAGTGTTAGGGGTTCCAAACCCTGTGGAGTTGAAAGTCCTCCAATAACTTTTAACTTCCCACAAACTTAACTACTAATAGCCTACTCTTGATTGGAAACCTTACCTGTAACATGATCAGTCAATTGACACATATTTTGTATGACTTATGTATTATACACCGTATTCTTACAATACAGTAAGGTAGAGAAAAGAAAATCTTATTAAGAAAATCATAAGGAAGAGAAAACACATTTACAGTATTGTACTGTACTTATGAGAAAAATTCCACCTACAGGACGTCCTGTGCAGTTCCAAGCTGTGTTGTTCAAGGGTCAATTGTACAAGCTAAACCTCCCCTGTGAGTGGATAAGAATTCTCAGGTTCATGACCTGGATTTTTATTTTTGGGTCCCTTCTTCAATGGTTCTTAACTTTATTTAAAGTTTATTTATTTTATTTAAGTTATCTCTACACCCAACATGGGGCTTGAACTCAGCACCCCAAGATTAAGTAAGAGTTGCATGCTCTTTCCACTGAGTCAGCCAGGCACTCCTTAACCTTAAGAATCAAGTAAGTTTTTGAACATCTGTTGAGAGCTGTTGACTCATTCATTTATCGGGAAAATGCACATGCTCACACCATGTGGAATACAATTACAGGGAATTTACACTAGGGTTCTCCGCAGAGGAGTTTTGTTTCCTGGAGCTTAGAGAATTTTCATGGTCTGTATTTTCCAGCTAAACAACTGAAGGCTGGTGTCCAGAAGGTCCATAGTCTCTTTTGGAGTCTCTTCTGTATTTACTTCAGAACACTGATAATCGGGCGAGAATCTTCCTGTTTACCAAACTCTCCCCTCCTTCATCTTCACCTACATTAGTCAGTGAGATTCATCCCAGCAGGAGACGAACCCTGCTGAGGTAGGATAGATCCGACTGCCCCTCACTTCTTTCTAGTCTCCCTTCCTGTGGAGTCCAGCTGATTCCTTCCTTAATTGCCCAGCTGACCGAGAAGAAAGATAGAAAGAACCAAAGAGTCAGCAGGGTAAGAAAGCCAGCCCCCTGGACACTTGGTTTTGATTGTGAAATATAACACACACAGGCACACACAGAGAGAAAAGTGAATTCACAATGTATCTAAAATTTATGAATAAATTATGAACTCTCTATAACCACCACCCACTGAGTACTTCCGAAGAAACACTTTCTAGAAATACAGAGCGTTATTAAATACAAAACTGGCCACTGCTCCCTTCCTCCTCCCCCACCCGGAGCAGTATGAGAGCTGTGTCCTGACTGTGGAGCTTCTTCATTCACACAACCTGGGAGCCAAGGTCAGCGCTCCAAGCAGTCGTGTTTTTCACGCAGGGCGGGGCTCTGCTCTCCTGTAACAAGTTTCCCTCTCCCAGCCCCTGACCTCGCAGCCTGCGTTAGCAATCGCGAGGTGAGCGACGATCCCACTGGCCCTTACGTGACAACCAGTAAGAATCTCGGCCTTCCGGGTTCGGGAAAGGGAAAGAATGCGGGAGGAGTAGCATTTCTTTCCCAGTAGGATAGGTGGAGAAAGACCGCTGCCTCTGTATCCCTCTTTTCAACTAAGGTGTCTCTGTTGTTCCATAAATAAAACGTCTCACTGCCTTCTGCGAGCGCTATAAAGGCAGCGGAACGGCTGTCCCCGGGGGCATTCCGGGCGGGCCACCAGCCGAAACAGGTGAGCTGGCCGCTGAGGATGCAGCTTACTCCCCCCAGCTCGGGCTGAACTCCCGGGAGGCATCGCTAGCCGCAGATGGGACTAGTGTGGGGACACGGAGCGGGTGGGCAGGGGGCAGTACAGCCTTCTTTTTGAGAAGCTGAGAGCGAGAAGGAGGCTAGCAAAACAGGCCCGGGCAAGAGGTCTGCTCCACCTGCCCAAAGTTCTGCCCCCGGGAGAACTGGGACCCGCTGCTGGAATTTGCCTGCAGTGCACGTAGCCTCGGGCCCCGGGTAACGTGGCCTGAGGTTTCCACGCCCGGCCCGGGGGCCAGTGCTTCTCTCCTGGTGCGCGCCTGGGGCTGTGCCCTGGGTCGGGTGCGAAGCGAGAGGAGCGCTCCCAGGGTCCCCTTCCGTCCCCGCACGCGCTCGGGCTCCAGCCGGGATTTGGGGAGATTTCAGGACGCGGACAGCGCCCTGGCTGCCCGCGGGTGGGGACTGGGTCGAGCTGCGGAAGACCCCAAGGCGGGCCTCACCCTCTTCAGAGTCCGGGAGCCCCGGGCAGCAGGTGCAGGCTACGGGACCCGAAGGTCCTCACGTGCCCCGGTGCAGCCGGGTGGTGCGCGCCCGGGGGCGGCGGCCTGGAGCGCCCGGGACGGCGGCGCGCGGACCAGGCGCTCCGGGATCGGCTGCAACAGGTGGGGCCAGGCGACAGCTAACGGGCGGTCGCCTCTTCCTGTCCCTTCCTCTTCGCCTCCTCTCCCTCCTTCCCCGCTCCATCTCCTCCCTCCTCGTCGTCCTCCGCCTCGCAGGTCATGGAAGCGCCCGGCGGCAGGTTGGAGCCGCCACCGCTCCCGGAGTACAGCTGCAGCTACGTGGTGTCGCGGCCGGTCTACAGCGAGCTCGCCTTCCAGCAGCAGTACGAGCTGCGCCTGCAGGAGCGCAAGACGCTGCGGGACAGCCTGGCCAAGGGCTGCAGGTAGCGGCCGCGGCGGGCTGGGCGCGGGCAGCAGTGGGGCCGGGCGTGTGGGCGCGCGGACCCGGCGTGGGATGGCGCGCCCCCCTGCCGGGTCGCCTGGGCTTCAACCATCCGCATTGCTGTCCTTCCTGGTCGCAGGGTGGCTCCATCATTCTCGGCCCGAATTGAGTTTAGCCCCGGAAACTCATCTTTGGGCAGAGTGTGTCCCGGGTGCCCCATCTCTCTTTTCTTCCTCTCTTCGGGACATCTGGAGTGCGCTTTGGGGTACAGCACATCCCTAGGGTCTCCTCGTGAAGGTCAGGCTGAGGAGAGTGGAGAAGAAAGGGGCTCGATTAAAAAGACAGGATGGGTAAACCCATCACCTGGCCAGTCCTTGAAAGCCCCAAGTTCATCTAGGCAGGATGCCACTCGGAGACACGGAATGAAGACTAGAACCCAGGAGAGTGTACTCCAAGGTCTTCCCTCTCTGGCAGTGGGACCCCCAGGGAGACCTGCATCACTCTCTAAACCCAAACGGGCCGCCTGTAATTAGATACCACAAAAAAGAACTAGAGAATTGTCAAGTGCTGCCAGATTTTCTTTCTTAAGAATCTTTTATTACAGAACGTAAGTATATACAAAAGTAAACGTAGTAGAATAATGAAGCCCCCTCCATGTTTTTACCCACCACCCAGCTTCAACAACCAAGCTCTATCTATCTCCACCCACTTGCCCCCATTCCACTATGGAAGCAAATCCTACATAGTGTATCTTTTTGTCTGTATATATTTCAGTATATTTCTCTAGGGACTCTTAAAAAAATAACCACAGTCCCCTTATCACACCTAAAAAAATAATTCCTTAATATGAAAAACATCAAAATTTCCAAGTGTCTCATAAATATAATTTAAATAGTTCAGTTGAATGAGAAGTCAGATAATGTCCATCCACTCTTAACATTTTTTTCTTTTATCTATAGGATGCTGAATTAAAAAAATACTAAGTAGCAACGTACAACAAAGTGTACATTTATCATATTAAGATTTTTGCATAAACTGGCTCCAAGCTTGTTGTGCCAAAATAAAGAGAGTGTGTTTATTTTTCTTTAAAGAAAAAGAAGTAGTAAAAGAAGGCGCCTGGGTTAGAAGTGTGAAAATTAATCTCCTTTTGGAGACTCCACATTGATCGTTCTGTGGCTGGTCTAGAAAATGGGTCCTTGTGTAGGGATATTTTCTCAGAGGATTACAAAGGTGGAAGAGGGGAGGGAACACTTAATCCTGTGTTTTCTAGTACAGCGCATTTAAAAGGGTAGATAGAGTTCTTGGCAAAAGCATGGTAAGCACTTGAGCATTAGTATTTGCCAGGCAATTCTTACTCTTTTTCTAAATGGTTATAAAGATCAGCAGAGCCCAGCTCAAAACTTTGTGCTTTGCAACTGGTTGTGACCGAGATGGTATTGGAAACCCAGTTTTCTTGCCTTTTGACAGTTGTTCAAGAAAGAGAGGCCTTGGTGTGCTGAAGACTCTCCTGCCCATCTTGGACTGGCTCCCCAAGTACCGAATCAAGGAATGGCTGCTTAGTGACATCATTTCGGGAGTTAGTACTGGGCTAGTGGGCACGCTGCAAGGTAAGGTGTTGGTGGATTGGCTTCCAAGTGATTGAGAGTCACCATCTCCAGCAGCAGTTCATAACTTCCTCCTGAGTCCCAGGAGTCTGTACCAAATGTTTGCTTACCCTTCAAGAGCTTCATCTTCCTCTAGAGCCCCTTAGTGGACAGATTTGCCTCTTTTTTCCTCTTCCTTAGAGTTCTTTGCTGGGAAACCCTGCTGCTTCTTGAGCTGCATGGCTTCAACTAGAGCTCTAGCATCTGAGCAGTGGCTCCCCAGCTTCTATTGACCACAACTCACAGTAAGAAATAGATGTTACATCATGATCTGCACATGCATATCTCAAGTTTTGTGAAATAATATTAACCCCCACTACAAGTGATATACTCAGATAGTTTCTATTCCATCCTCTTCTATTCTGCTTATATTTTTTAAATGATGATTGCAGTCCATTACATTATTTTGCATCCCACACATGGGTCTTGACCTGCAATTTGAAGGTGGCTTAAGGGAAAGTGAAGGAAGTGTTTTAGCCTGGAGTGTTGTCCATAAGCTTTTTTGTCTGTCCTCCTTCCTTTTTTTAATCCATCCCCTTATTTTAATCTCTGGCAAAATGTCTTAACAGCAGTGTTTTGTTTTGTTTTCCTTTGTTTTGTTTTAAACAGGCTTTATATTATATTTCCATTAGCATCTTAGAAATCTGTCGCATAGTTGGTGAATCGCAGTATGGGCATTCTCCTCTGTCCCCCATCCCCATTGTCTTGCTTCTGCTATCCCCCCAACTCTACAAACCCCTGGACCATGAAAACAGAAGTCTCACTTATTTATTATAACTTGATGGGGCATCTAATTATAGTGCCCCAGGCACTAGGGATGCTGACGTGAATGAGCGGTACCACCTGCCGTCAAGGATCTCATGGTCCCTGGGAAAGTGCATGATAACAATTCCACAAGGGCTGTGACAGGGGGAACAAGGCCTCGGAGGTGAGCTCGCACAGATGCTCACAATCCAGCCTTAGGGGACTGGGACTGGCTTCCTGGAGGCTGAGTTGTCAGATGGAGTTTCCGTGAAGGTTAAGTCTGAGACTGCCCAATGATGAGAAGTAGAGTCGGGTGGGGATGTGGGTAGAAAGATGGCTTGAAAATGAACTACTTCAGAAGTTAGTAACAGTTGTTGAGCAATGTCCAACCTTTGCCCATAGAGCTCTCAAGATTACTCAGAGCAAGCCAGGTAGATTTCCACAGAGGAGGGTATTCTGCGGCCTCAGTGTGGAGCGCCTGCCTGACCAACCACGGTTTCCACCACAAGGTGGATGGGAGAGGAGGTAGGGCTGGGCAGTACATTAGTTTGATGATGCCACGTGCCCATTGGGGACTGTAAAAACTATAACGTAGCAACACTGTGTGACTCCTAGAGGACAGGAACCATCGAATTAATGGTGTTTAGCTAGTGCCTGGCATGGAGACTGGCACAAAATAGATGGCTTCATAAACACTGAGTGAAGAGGACTGAATTGCTTTTCTGCTGATGAATCATCTTTATAGGTAAAAAAATGGTATTTCAAGCTCTAGCTCCCAAATTTTCATAGACAAGTATCTTATAAGAATTAATCCTACTTTTAATTTTGTTTATTAAGTATCAGACACTATGCTTAAGGGCTTTGGCCAATTATCTTGTTTAATCCTCACAAAAATAATTATTAACTCCTTTTCAGTAGATGAGAAATCCATTAAATCTTTTTCTATCTCTATAAAGTTATCTTTGTAAAGTAAATTTCTGGGAGGTCAACCTGGTTCATTCATGCATTCATTCATCTTTCATTCACTTAATACTATTTATAAACCAATTCTGTATGCCAGGTGCTCAGCCATGAAGATTCAGTGGTTTATTGACAAGCACAGGTACTGACTTCACGGCGTTCCTTTCAAATGGTGGACGTTAATTTAATTAAATTATTAATTAAATAAATAAAGAGATAAAGCAAAAAAATAATTACAGATTGTAATAGATTTAATCCATTGTGTTGGATTAAATACTCTGTACTAAGGATTACTTTGAGGAGGGAGTATTTATTTTAGATAGAATGGTCAAGGAAGGCCTTGCTGAAGGGATGAAATTTAGTCAGAGATCCAGAGGATGAGGAGACGCCATGGAAAGAGCAGAAGGGAGAGTGTTACTAGGCAAAGGCCCAAGGCCAAAAGGAGTTCAGTGTGTTTCCAAGGGAGTTGCAAGAAGAATTCTAGTGTGGTGGGTGCAGTGTGTTTGGGGGGAGGGTGAACAGAACGAGATAAGATTGGGCAGGGCTGGGTTAGGATGAGGCAGTGAGGCACTTGCTCTCAGGAGGCTTCCTTAAATATTGTGCCTCAGGCACCTGACTTGCCTCACCCTCCTCCCAGCCCCGGAGGACAGTTGTGTCAGCTTAAACCAGCTCGAGCAGGAGACAGATCTGCACAGATCTGAAATGTATTTTGGAGCAACCATCACTGGTGTCTACTGATGGATTTAGCATGTCGATGAAAAATCCCAGATGGCTCCAAAGTTGTTGGCTTGAGCAACCGGGTAGATGGTTATGTTACTTATTAAAATGGCAAAGACGGGCTAAGGAGCAGGTTTGGGATGGAAAGTGAAGAGTTTCCTTTTGGACACGCTAAGTTTGAGATGTCTGTGAGACCTCTAAGTGGAAAGGCCAAATATGGAGTTGGAGCTATTACAAGTGTGCAGAACAGAGGAGAGGTCTGGGCTAGGCAGACATAGCAGGGAAGCATCCCTGTAGAGGCGATCTTTACAGGAGTGGGAATGCCTGAGACTACCCACGGAGAAAGGTCAGATGGAAGAGAAGATGGCTGGACCATTCAGAGGTCAGGAAGAGAAGAGGAGGGCCACAGAGAACTGTGAGAAGGCTCAGGAGGTTGGAGAGAAAGAGCAATTGGAGGGATGTGGGGTCAGAAGCCAAGAGAGGAGGTTGTTTTTAAAAGGATTGAGGGGCAGGGCACCTGGGTGGCTCAGGTCATGATCCCAGGGTCCTGGGATCGAGCCCCGCATCGGGCTCCCTGCTCAGTGGGGAGCCTGCTTGTGTTCCCTCTCTCGCTGTGTCTCTGACAAATAAATAAATAAAATCTTTAAAAAAAAAAAAAAAAGGATTGAGGGGCGATAGTGTCATACTCTTCAGGGGAGAGTTTGAAGATGGAACACAGACAATGCTTTTAAGAACATTTGCTGTGTGGGGCGCCTGGGTGGCTCAGTCGGTTAATGTCTGACTCTTGGTTTCGGCTCGGGTCATGATCTCAGGGTGGTGGGATTGAGCCCCACATCAGGCTCTGTGCTCAGTGCAGAGTCTGCTTGAGATTCTCTCTCTTTCTGCCCCTCCCCCTGATTCCACGCATGCTCTCTCTCTCTGTCTTTCTCTAAAATAAATAAATAAATCTTTAAAAAAAAAAAAGGTTTTCTGTGAAGCAGAATAGAAAAATGGCTGTAACCAGAGAGAGGTAAGGGATAGAGGTAGAATGAGGGGGGATTTAGGTTTCTTTCAATAGAAGAGATACTAGAATATATCTGGGAACTGGTGGGAATGTCCTTGTAGAGAGAAAGGCGTCTATGGCCCCCGAGGTGGAGGAGAAACTGAAAGTGGCGAGAAGCGGGGGAACTGCAGCTGGGGCTCAAGGACAGAAGTAGGCGGGTTGCTTCTTAAAGACAGGAGGGATATCTCCTCCATTTTTAAAGGAAGAAAGAACAAATGGTACAAATACAGAGGGGTTTGAAATTATGGTGAAAAGCAAATTAGGAACATTTCTTATGGATTCTTTGTTTTAGGCGGAGTCTAAGATTCATCTCTGAACCGTGTCTGTGTGCAAAAGGGGGAGGGGCAGTTTGAGGAAAGTACGGGAGATCTGAGTCTTTTTCAGAGCAACTGCATGGAGTTGAACCACCAGGCAGTCCTGGGGACATCAAGGATAGGGATAAAGTGAATAAGTTAATCCTTTAGAAGCCCCACAAGAACAAAGAAATGTTGCAACAAGGATTCTGGAGTAGGTAAGCTGAAAGGCTGGGAGGCTATAGTTTGAGAGAGGGAGCTCAAAATTGACATTTCAGGGGCGGTCCATAGTCTCTAGTGGTGGCAAGATCCATGACCCATCTCTGGCTGGCGGGGCAGCTGAGGAGTGCGGGAAGAACTCACCAGAGAGTGCAGGCTCAAGTTACTGAGAAACCACTGGTTGCTAATGATAATGGGATCTTTTTGACTTTTGTTATTAAAAAAAAAAATGTTACCACCAGGCAGCAAAAGATCAATGCAGGCCTTTTAAGCTATCTTCATTCCCAACTGCAGGGAGACTGCTCTCCAGTGTCTACTTTTGCCTTCTAGAGGCTTTCAAATGTCTGTTAGCACCACCTTTATCAGCATATGCCACCGTCCTACACATGAAGGGTATCAGCACAGAAGTTCCGTGGCTTAAATCAGTGGCTTAGATTTCCTTACAAATTGTGTAATTTCAAAATTGTTGCACCAAAATCCTTTATAAATAGAGATGATTACAGTCTATTTGAGTAGCAGTTGTCCCTAAGTAGGACACTGTATGGAAACAGACAAAGTCCCCATTTTCTCAGGCCGGTAAAAACTGCACAGTTTAGGGAGGTGAAGTTTGAGAAGAACTTGGGAAAAGAACATAGAAAATAGGTTGTTTTTATTTTCTGCTCCTTCTTTGCTTGTCTTCCCTTTGGGGAGTCACCTTTCCACTCCAAGTTCTTGGGACGAGTGATTATTGCCATTTCTTGTTGTAAGTTATAGATTAAAACGATTGCATCAGTAATACAGATCATTCTAGAATGCAAATTCTGTAAGGGCAGACACTTTCTTTTGGCCACTTCCATATCCTCCAAAACCTAGAACAGTGCGGGCACATGGTAGGTACATAATCAACAGTTGTCAAATGAATGCCTGAATGCTTATTGTAGGAAACCAGAAAATACATATAAGGAACATGAAAAATACCTCCTCCACAAACTAGAAGTCTCCTTTGATCCTACCACCTAGACAACCCATTAATATTTTAGTAAATATCCTACTAGACACATAAATGCATATCTTTTTTTTTTTTAGATTTTATTTATTTATTTGTCAGAGAGAGCACAAGCAGGGGTAGTAACAGGTAGAGGGAGAAGTAGGTTCCCTGCTGAGCAAGGAGCCCGATGCAGGACTCGATCCCAGGACCGTGGGATCATGACCTGAGCCGAAAGTCAATGCTTAATGGACTGAGCCACCCAGGCATGCCCACATAAATGCATATCTATGTAAAAGAATAAAACGTCAGAATGATAAGCACTAAATTCAGGATAGTGGTTGCCTTCTGGGAGTGGAGGGTGGAAGGAAGACGTGATTGAGGAAAAATACACAGAGTTGCAACTTTACTGGCAATTTATTTCTTAAGCTGGACGGTGAATACATGGGTCTGTTAGCACCACTAATTATATAGTCTTTGTATATGGAAATGACTTTGTATAATATTGAAAATCTTTACAGATTTTTTTGTACATGCAACATCTTTGTTTACTTTTATAAAAGTGAGAGTGTGCATACTACCACGATTTTTTATAAAAGATTTATTTATTTGAAAGAGAGAGAGCATGAGTGGAGGGGGGAGGGGCAAAGGAAGGGGGAGTAGACTCCCCGCTGAGCAGGGTGCCCCGCATGGGGCTCCATCCCAGGACCCTGTGATCATGACCTGAGTTGAAGGCAGATGCTTAATGACTGAGCCACCCAGGCACCCCCTTACCATGATTTTTTTTTATTATTATGTTATGTTAATCACCATACATTACATCATTAGTTTCTGATGTAGTGTTCCATGATTCATTGTTTGTGTATAACACCCAGTGCTCCATGCAGAACGTGCCCTCTTTAATACCCATCACCACCTTACCATGATTTTGAATCCTGCTTTTCCTTACTTTTTCCTTTGTTCTTTACATATCTCCATGTTAGCAAATGTATTCCTATACATCACGTCCATTTCATTTTACAGAATTACAGTATGTAAAATATAATTCAGTTAACCACTTTTCTGTTTTGAGACATTCATTCAATAAATAATTCGGGGCACTTGTGAGCCAGCATATTTAGGTTGTTTTCTGCCCTTTTTAAAACTGCTATAAAATGTAATCCTTTGTTAAGAACCCAGTGATCAAAGGGCTTGATTTTTCTCTCACTGTGGGTGAAGTGTGAGGAGGCAATATGTAGTAAGATGTGCTGACTACCTAAGAAGTATTTAACCAGGGAAAAGAAGGCATCGTTACGGTCTTCCAACTCCCATGTACATGGAGAAGTTGAGATTTCTCCACACTGCGCCGTGTGGCCCCAGAGGCTGCTTGGGACAGACAGCCCCAGTGGACGAGCTGCGCTCCTTGAGGGAAGCCTAGTAGAGCTGTCTCACCTGCTGCCGTGGACAGTTGTCATAGTTTCCTTTGTTTGGATCTAACTTCTGTTCCCCAACAAGGAAGGGGGAATCACAGTGCAACAATGACTGTGTCCCTCCGGACACAGAGAAACACAGCATTCACACGAAACGTCTGTGTACACAACTGCTCTGAGCCTTTGGACTGAATTGATGAAGTTTTTAACCAACTGACTTGACTTTCTTTTTCCACTCGTCTAATCAGTGGATAATTGGATTACTGATCAATTCAATCAATTTATTTAAGCAGGTGGTGCGTGAGGATGAATCATTATCTCAGCTGATCCAGATCACGTTCTGCATCCTAGCATAACCCCGGACTATACGCAAAATAAGGAAGACCATGCAGGGCAAGCTGCAAACTGGGGATATCTATGAAAAGGCCTTTCTTTGCACAGTAGAAAGAATACCCTAACTTTTGTTTGTGAATTTAATCATTTTGGATGTACTTTCAGGCATGGCATACGCTCTGCTAGCTGCAGTCCCTGTTGGATATGGTCTCTACTCTGCTTTTTTCCCTATCCTGACATATTTTATCTTTGGAACATCAAGGCACATCTCAGTTGGTAATTATAAGCATATATTGCAATTGTATTTATTCACGTTTAATGTGTTTTAGCTATATATATATATATAAGATGTTTCCATATCTTTCTTAATGTTTTCTGGGAAAATAGGCCTTCAGTGTTTTGCGAGATTATCCAATTCAATGATACAATGGTTCTTCTTAGCTTTCAAAATACCATCTCTTTGGTATTAGGTTTATACTTCTCTCTCTTTTTTTTTTTTAATAAAAGAGGATAAAATTGAAAGATTGTCAAAATTACAGCCTACCTTCAAATTCTAGCATGTTTTCATTTTAAGAAATGTAATAAATTTGACTCCATATTTAGAAAGTGTTGTCTTCCAAAATACAAAATGACAAGGGAAAAAAATCTTCAAGAGGTCCTCAAACCTACTGTTTTACTAGACTAACTTATCTTAAAATTACTTAAATTTACTAAATTATGTTCATCAAATATATATTCATCATTTCATTAAAAACTGTACTCATTTTAAGTCACTAATATTGGAAGACTGGCAAAATTGTGCCAAAACTATTTAGAAACTAAGCTTGGCTTTCTTTCTTGGTATGACTCAAAATAGGCTTATTTTCTGCTGTTCCTAAAATTTGAATTCTCTTTTGCTGGAATGTTCTAGTAAATGAATGTTTTAATGCTATTTTGTGACTTTGACATTTATACTTGAGATAATTTTGCGCCTACATCCATCTGCTGGCTAGACATGTCTACCTGGACAATCCTCTTGAGACAAACAAAATCATCTCCAGCCCATATCCTCATCCTTAGCCGTATTATCCCCAGTATCTAGCATATTGCCTTGGCTATGGAAGGAGATCAGGAAGAAGCTATTGACTGAAAGCATTTTCTCACCTGGGAGAATCAATCAGTATCAAATGCTTGACAACGTGAAGAACATAGGAGCTGATTTTTTTCTCTTTGGTATTCTATACATTTAAACACTCCAGGTTACTGGATTTGGGTACTGAGCCCTCCCAACTGTTAAGGCCTTCCATGAACAAAAGATAGGCTCACCATCATGGATAAAAATATCAGGAGTGATTGGGAGAAAAGGAATACTTTTAAAACACAGAATCTTATAGACTGGCATATGATATGAAAAAATAATTTGTCTTGAAAAGAGAAAAAGAGAAACTACATACTCTCTTTGCTGTTTCTTTATCCTAATCTGGACCTTGTGATATTGATCAAGGTACTCAGCTCCACAGAGATCAGGGCATTGGATGCTCTAGGAAATGAACTTATATGGAAATAAGATAGAACAGGTAAGGATTCAGCTTGTTTGCCACCTCTGTCAGGAAACCCTTCCTAGCAACTCCCCACACCCCTGCCCCAATACGCGTGAAGACCTCGCAAAGACAAGCTAGACAACCTTCCTGTGAATTCACAAAGCATCCGGAGTGCTGTATTATAATTGCTACCTACATGTCTCTCTTGCTCATTTCTGGGTCACGAATGCCTTGAAATGTCTGCTTTGTAGCTTCCTTTGTGAACAAACAAGATTTTCCCAATCACAGCTAATAATTTCACACATCTTTCTAATCCTACATAGACATGTTGGACCTAAACATTTGTGATGAATAATTATTAATCGGTAGAGGCTTTTTTTCCCCCAGGGCCGTTCCCAGTGGTCAGTTTAATGGTGGGATCTGTTGTGCTGAGCATGGCCCCGGATGAACACTTTCACATATCCAGCGGTAATGGCACCGCCTTCAATGCCACCGTGATAGACTATGTGGCCAGAGATACGGCAAGAGTATTGATTGCGAGCACCCTTACTCTTTTGGTTGGAATCATACAGGTAATGGGATTACAAGTACAATATGGATCGGCATGATTTTTATTTGAAATAACTGCATGTAAAGCATGTGGACTTCAAGATTCATTTAAACGCAAAACCGAGCAATTTATTGGACCCCCAAAGTTATTTTCTAAATTATATTGTTTTAGGTCAGATGCTGAAATAGTCAGCAAGACCCCACTTATGAAGGCTCGAGTATCATCAAAGTCAGAGACAGAAAAAAAAATCAGAATAACATGTGTGATTCAAATGAGGATGAGGGAGGGAAGTGTGCAGAACCAACAAAGGAGAAAACAGTGTCCTGGTGAGCAGAGCCATGGGATCTGAAAGGCACAGAAATAAGCCACATGATTTTTGTTTTTCTTATTACATATCTAGAAATACTTCAAGGTTCAGATTACCACAGTTTCCAAATTTCAGAGTGGTGGAGGGGCATTCCTACAAGTATTTTTGTGTTATTAGCAGGCTAACCAGAGTTTTAACTGGTATTAAGTTTAACTCGTTAATAGTTCAAGAGAGTTGGTCCTTCTCTCAGGCAAACGTTAACTTTTTCTTTCTTATACTAGTTGATATTTGGAGGTTTGCAGATTGGATTCATCGTGAGGTACTTGGCAGATCCTTTGGTTGGCGGATTCACAACAGCTGCGGCCTTCCAAGTGCTGGTCTCACAGCTGAAGATCGTTCTCAATGTTTCCACCAAAAACTATAATGGCGTTCTCTCCATTATCTACGTAAGTGTGGCTTCTTACCCCGGGCATGGCTCACTGAGAGAACTCTCCTCTTTTCCTCTTTAACCTGTGTCTGGAGAGTGTAAGTTCCTTCTCCATCCCCTACTTTGGGATGCCATGGAAAACATTCTTCTTTGAAAGCAAGCAATAGAATCAGGAGTAACGCCAAAGATGGCACATTTTACAAATCATTGTTCTCAGCTGGTCAAAAATGGTTTCAGAAGTGTCACTGCACTTAAAAATATTAATGATAACAAAGGGGTATAGTGAAGTGAAGTCTCGTCTGGGAGGCCACGGACCTGAGTTCTTATCTCAACTTGGCCTCTGATAAGTTGAGTGACCATAGACACACCATGGGGGATAGTGACTGAAAGCTTAGGTTTGGAGCTGAATGACCTGGAGTCATGTCCTCACTCTACTGCTTACTAGTTATATGAGCAAATCACCATGCCTCAGTTTCCTTCTCTGCCAAATAGAGTTGGTAATAGTATCTGTATTCATAGTTAGGTTAAATAAGGGTGTAAGAAAAGCACTTGGCCCAGAGGCTGGCACATAAGTACACAGAAAAAGTAGTTAGGCTGGAATTATTATCTCACATCTCAAGGCTTCTTTCTTTTTTTATTTGTAACATAAAATGACTGGAGATGTAGCTCTAAAGCCCTTTCTAACTGGGAGAGTTCGTAAAATGCATAATGTAAATGTCTCAGCAATTATAGATGAAAAGGAACATTAGATTCGGAGATGATTCAACATGCAAAAGAGATGCAAAAGAAGGATGTAGATCACACTAATTAGATTTGAAAAAGTTCTTGGATCTAAATATATGTTCTATATAAAGCATGCTATTGATGCTTGAGAATGATAATGATAGTAACGTGATGTCATCTTAGCTTGGGGAGAATGAAACTATGCAAAAATAATGTGCTAGCCTTAGGAATGGAGTTTAAGTCCTTTAGTGACCCACAGATTAGCTTTTAAGACAACATAAGGCCATGCATCCATATGTAAAAGTTAGCGAGGTGGTCAGGAATTTGCTCGGTTTCACGACAGTGCCGTAATCCCACATTGCCCTATCCATTCAGCAAATACTGCCCAGTGCCTGTGGCCACCTACCGTGCTGAGCAGTGGGAACAGGTAGAGGAGGCAGTCTAACAGTGATCAGTCAGGGGCTTTGAATTTCAATAGAGCTGACTTGGAATCTGGGTCCCACTACCCACTACCTACGTGATTTGGGGCATGTCCTATTTAACGTCTCTACACCTCAGTGTCCTTCATTGTCAAATGGGAATAATAACAGTAGCTGCCTCTTAGAATTGTGAGGATTAAAAAGAAAAATCCGTATAAAGCACCTAGTACACTATCTGGCTCAGAGTTAAGAGCTTAGTTAATTTATTATTGTTATTGTTATTTTCATTACTAAGGTGAATAGACCTCATGGAGCTTACTGTTCACTTCCCAAGGAGCCAGCCAATTAATGCAGGCTGTTTTTTGATTCAGAAATATTTTTGTCATTGTTGCTTTTTTTCGTACCGAGTGCTTGGTTCATTTTGAAACCTTCTGACTGCCTTTCTTGGACAGGGCCTCTCACCTTTGCTGTCCTTGGCACGTTTGGCTTTTTCTTGCTTTCCTACTTTTCCTGTCAACCGTTCATTCATTTATTCCTTCATTGTCATTCATACAATTCATCTATTCAACAGGTATTTATTGACTGCCTCCAATGGGCTAGGAACTATTTACTCCCCATACAAATCCACTGACCCCTGAATCCACCAAGAGACCCCTTACTGAATGTATTCACCTCTTCGTGAACATTGCTTGACTTGCATCCACACAGATCACAAGAGGCTTAGGCCAATGGTTAACCTGGTTCCCTGGCCATTGGGGGACCTCTACAGATGATAATAGTTCTTCTGCTCTCCTAGGACTATGTTGGGTTTTTTTTAAGCTTTTATTTTAACTCCAGTATAGTTAAGATACGGTGTTATATTAGTTTCAGGTGGACAGTACCGTGATTCGGTACTTCTGTGTATCACCCAGTGCTCATCACAAGCGCATTCCTTTGTCTCCTCACCTATTTCCCCCAACCCCCACCATTCGCCTCCCTTCTGGTAACCATCAGTTTGTTCTCTATAGTTAAGAGTCTGTTTCTTGTTTGCCTCTTTCTTTTTTCTTTTGCTCTTTTTTTTGTTTGTTTCTTAAATTGCACATATTTGTGAAATCATATGGTTTTTGTCTTTTTCTGACTGACTTATTTCACTTAGCATAATACCCTCTAGCTCCATCTACGTTGTTGCAGATGGCAAGATTTCATTCTTTTTTTAAAAGATTTTATTTATTTATTTGACAGAGAGAGAGAGAGACAGCTAGAGAGGGAACTCAAGCAGGGGGAGTGGGAGAGGGAGAAGCAGGCTTCCCGCAGAGCAGGGAGCCTGATGTGGGGCTCAATCCCAGGACCCTGGGATCATGACCTGAGCCGAAGGCAGACACTTAACAACTGAGCCACCCAGGTGCCCCAAGATTTCATTCTTTTTGATGGATGCATAATATTCCATTGTATATATATACCACATCTTCTTTATCCATTCATCTGTCAATGGACATTTGGGCTCTTTCCGTATTTTGGCTATTGTGGAATTGCTGTAATGAACATTGGGGTGCATGTGTCCCTTCGAATCACTATGTTTGTATCCTTTGGATAAATACCTAGTAGTGCCATTGCTGGGTTGTAGGGTGACTCTATTTTTAACTTTTTGAGGAAACTCCCACACTGTTTTCCAGAGTGACTGTACCAGTTGAAATCTGGAACTGTGGTACCTCCAGTTTTGTTTTCTTTTTTCAAGTTTGCTTTGGCTATTCAGGGTCTTTTGTGGTTCCATACAAATTTTAGGATTGTTTGTTCCAGTTCTGTTCTGGAACAAAATGCTATTGATATTTTGATAGGGATTGCATTAAATGTGTGGACTGCTTTGCGTAGTACAGACATTTTAACAATATTTGTTCTTCTAATCCATGAGCATAGAATGTCTTTCCATTTCTTCGTGTCTTTCCTAGGACTATGTTTAAGACAAAACTTGCTGCAAATGATCCCACTTTCAAACAGGGACAAAAGTAACCAAGAAATACTAGAGCAAGGTCAAAAAAAGTTTTGAAACCAAACACAATTGTTATGTGACTGTTGAACATTATTCTTGAAATCTTAGGTTAAAATGTGTCATAGAATTTTATGAGAAATTCCTCCAGAGCAGTCAGGTTAGATGAAGATATCTCAGTCTTCCCTGTGTCATCATGACTCTAAGCTTGCTCTTCAGAAAATTAAGGATCAGCAGGTTTGGAAAGGATTGCATAAGGGTTGAATGAATCCCTCAGTACTTGAACAGAGAATTTTGTTTATGACATAACAGATGCAATCATTCGTGAAAGAATCCTTCAACAAATGCAGAGTAGTAGTGGATTCCTCCAGGAAAAATTGGAAGATTGTTGTAAGATACTTTCCCTGGCATGTAGCAGTTTAACATCTCTTTTGTTGTAAGGTTGTACTTTGGATTGTTTCCCTCCCCCAACTCCTCCCAAAAAAGAAAACAATACAAAGAATTGGAGGAGGAAATATGAGGACAGTAAGAAAAACTAAAACTTTAACTAACAAATGCCAGAGCCACTGAGGATAGGTTGCAGAAGGGGGAATGACAGGGTGTTGTTGGCAGAATTCAGAATTCAGAATAATACTCCTCATGCCACCATGTAGCTGCTCAATTACGTAAGTAAATCACATAGCGCATTTAAGGGTGATTATGTTTTCCTATCATTCACTTTGAATGGCTTGTCTCAATAGGCAAAGCAAGACTTTCTGCTTGCTTACCGAAATTATGCCACCTCCTCATTTCTTCCTCTAACGAGGAGGAAGACCACACTGAAAAGTTCTGCCCGGATGATGAGAGTTTTGAAAGCCACTGTTAGACTTGATCAGACACTCTTTTGAATCTGTTTCAGTATGTAAAAATTAAACTATACTAATAAGGAAAGTAACACTTTTAGGGTTGATCTACGTATGGGCAAAAATTGTTTCTGGTAAGAGGAAATGCCTGACTGCAAGGGGTGATTATAAAGGGTTTTCTCTATTTATAAAGATGGATTAAAATAAATTTGGCGCCAGAAGTTAGCTGATAAGTTTCCTCAAATGTAACAGCAGGTATATATTTGTTTCTTATGGCTTCGTACCCCCAGGTAATGCTAGGCAAAGAAGGAAGAAATTATCTTAATGAAATGGTCCTAAACTTCTCCAAGCATGGTAGGAAATAGAGTAAAATATTTCCCATCACTGAAATGGTCATTATTATGATTTAGGTTGAAATATGGATTCATATGTGTATCCACATTTTAAACATATTTTAGTAAGTATTTTAATAGTAAACTAAATTAGAATTAGTTTTCAGTGCTTTCTTAGAGCCTTGTTTCTATTATCTTTGAGTACAATCTGACTACTTCAGTTTTATTTCTACATAGACTAAATTTTTTATTGTAGAACTTTTCACAGGAGATACCTCAGTATATAAGCAACTAATATATTTATATGCTTGTTTAATGCAATTGTGTAATATAAACTGATTTTGTTTTTTGCAACCCATATTACATTTTTAATATACCAGAGATGCTTTTTATTCAAAGATTTAAGTGACTCTCATAGATTAACCAACTGAGCCACCCAGGCGCCCAAGTGACTCTCATAGATTAAATGGGAATCCTGGAGTGATCATTTTTGTAAGGTGAAAATGTTTTTATGATTGGGATAGTTATCTGATTGTTTATTTTCAAGTTTGGATTTTTCCCTCTTGAGTTGAAAGTAACCTTTTACTGTATAGACAATTAAGTGAAATATTGTATCCAGCCTGTGAATTAATGAGGCTCGTCATCAGAAAATTGATGATGGGAAGGACCGGACAGCAATACCATCATGACTCTGAGGCATGTAGGACTGTTTGCGCCTATGGCAGATGCCCTAAATTCTTGAGTTATTGTGCCCACTTGTGGTCCTCCTCCATTTTCTCTCTCTCTCTCTTTTTTAGAAGATTGTTTATTTTAGAGAGAGAGAGAAAGGGAGGGGGAGAGAGAGAGAGAGAGCACGTGAGTGTGTGAGCAGGGGAGGGGCAGAGGGAGAATCCCAAGCAGACTCCCCAGAGTGGGGAGCCCCATGCGGGGCTCAATCCCATGACCCTGAAATCATGACCTGGGCTGAAATCAAGAGCCAGATGTGTAACTGACTGAGCCACCCAGGCGTCCCCATTTTCTCTTTTTCAACCTGCTATCATTTGCTTCATCTCTTGTTATCAGTGTAACTGCTTCTAGCAATTTTGACTGACTCCTGGAAGGCAAAGTAAATTTGTTGGTATTGGGTTTAAAGCAAGAGCAAAAATACTCTAGAGTCCAAGAGGCTTCCTGTAAGTCAAATGCTTGAACTCTAGTTCAAGCATTTGGTGGATGTCTTCTGCTAGCATGAAAACTTCTCCTGTCGTTCCCTTACTCTTGAACATTTCCAGAAAGTTGGAGTTGCTGGCAAAATGACTGCTAGACCACCTCAGGTTCTTTATACACAACTGTTATTGGATTGTCATTGTAATTACTTTAAATATAGCTTGTCTATAAAATTAAGATACATGTTTTAAACAATAAGATGCTCCATCCCTTTATTTTCATATAAAAATATATCTATAAAAGGACTCATTAAAAAAAAGGTAATCTTCACTGAGAGATTATTACCTTCTTAAATCATGCCTTCTACAGGACCGAAGCTGCTGGAACAAAGGTATTAGTGTTCTTCGCTGGGATTCTCCCTTGCTAATTAATCTCCCTTGATTCCCAGAAACCTCCTATTTACAAAACAAGATGAGTTTATTCTTGAGTTGGCTTGTCTGCCCACTTGGAAAGAGTGGCTTTTATTTAAGCCATCTCAGTTCAAGTTTGAACTAAGTACCAAATTAATTTCCAAAAATTTATATTTGAACTATGTTATCAGTTCAGTAGTTTTTCTTTGGCATGAAGAATGGATCAGTCCCTATGTATCTACATGTGAAGTTTTTAGGTATTTTTATTACCACCCGTATCATTCAGGTTGGGGATGAGTTTTACCTAAAATACTGGCTAACTGAGACTTTTTGGTTTATCAGTTTTTAATCTCAATAATACCACATCAACATTGTGAAATTGGGTCACTTAATAGTCCCTGTAAAACCACTTTAAGATATAAACTTTTAAAGCTTTTCTGCAAGTAAAATTCAGTATGTAATGATATTTTTTCTTTTAAAACATCTCATTTTTATTGTAAAAAATGGAGATAAACAAAAAAAGTAGAAATCACCCATGGTTTTACCACTCCAATTAGCCATCATTAATAACTTGGTATGTATATTGCCAAGACTGGATGTTTTTAATGGTCTCTGTATTAGCCAACAGTTTTTTATGATTTTACATGAAATTTTTAAGTGCTGTTTGATGATGCTGTCATGATTTTTCACATGGGGAGAATATACAATTATTTTCTTTTTACAGACTCTGATTGAGATTTTTCAGAATATTGGCAACACCAATCTTGCTGATTTCATTGCTGGATTACTCACCATCATCATCTGTATGGCAGTTAAGGAAGTGAATGATCGATTTAAGCACAAAATTCCAGTCCCTATTCCTATAGAAGTAATTGTGGTAAGTAAAACGTGTAATTAGAAAATTTAGCATTAATGAGTTTGACAAGAAAGAAGTTGCAATATATGTGGAATATTACTCAGCCATAAAAAAGAATGAAATCTTGCCATTTACAACAATGTGGATAGAGCTACAGAGTATCATGCTTAGCGAAATAAGTCAGTCAGAGAAAGAGAGATACCAAATGATTTCACTCATATATGGAATTTAAGAAACCAAACAAATGAACAAAGAAAAAAAGAGACAAACAAAAAACCCCAGATTCTTAACTACAGAGAACAAACTGGTGGTTGCCAGAGGGGAGGTGGGTGGGGGGATGGGGGAAAGAGATAAAGGGGAATAAGAGCACTCTTATCTTGATAAGCACTGAATAATGTATAGAAAAGTCGAATCATTTTACCATACACCTGAAACTAATACAACACTGTGTGTTAATTGTACTTGGATTAAAAAAAGAGAAAGAAACCAACAGGGTGACCTTCCTAAGGAGGAGATAAAAAAAGGGGGGGAGGCAGGGAGTTGTTAAAACATGGAGTTTTTTATTTTTTAAACCTCTTTTGTTTTATTTCAGACAATTATTGCTACTGCCATTTCATATGGAGCCAACCTGGAAAAAAATTACAATGCTGGCATTGTGAAATCCATCCCAAGGGGGTGAGTGTGGAGTTCTTCTTAGGCAATACGAATATATTAAGTCAGTATTTTCTATTTAAAGGAACCTTCTATTACAAGCTTCATTTCATTTGTGTTCCTTGAATAGTCGTCTCTGTGTATGATCTTAAAGAAGCACCCATTTGTGCAAACTATCAGATAAACTGTGTGTATAGATAAAGTTCAAGCCATTTGTTGAAAAGCAGCTCCTATATGCTCTGTTTTTTTCTTCATTTCCTTAAAATGTGGCAGGACATGTACAGTTAACCACCAGACTCCTGACTTAAACTCATATGTATAATTACAATATAATACAAATAGAATCATGGTTAGTAACATTTATCACACTGAGAACAATCTGCTTAAGGAATAAGGGACATCTGGCCTAAATTCTCCACCAATGAGTTTAATCAATCTTAGATAATAATTATGTCATTGATTCTTATGAATAAAATACATCATCTTAAGGGAGATTTTGTATATGTTTGGTAGTTTGGTGAATTAGAAGAGTGGAGAGCTGAGTTCCTTCGTCCACTTCTGTCACCACCTAGATGGGGTGATGGTGGAGTGGGGGTGGGGGTCTCCTATAAAACAAAGTAAATTCTTAATTTGGGCTTGTTCTGAAATGCCAATGAGATCTCTCATAAAATGCACCGAATGGACCAAGCGCACTACGCTGTAATTTTATCACACAGCATTAAAAAGGAAACCCAGATGTTTACTAGATTGGTAACATTAACTTCCAGCAGTTATGACCAGATTTACCGTTAGATAGCCAACAGGTACTAGTGCCAGAGGATGTCACTGTCATCATGTTTGTTACCACTGCTTTTGAAGTGACGTGCTTTGCACTTGAGAGTGTGGCACAGGGGGAACGGGAAGGGGAGGTCAGCAGAATCACAGAGGTTTTCTCCCAGTTGCCTTCTGAAGGCCACTTTTCCCTTATGGTCGGAGTGGTGGTGCATTTGCCAAATGTTCAGGGCCAACCTGAAGTGAAGAGACGCACTTGGCATCATGTTTATCACGCCTGACTGTCTGTTATGGGTCCTCTGGCCCTTCAGGGACCCACCGCTCCCCACCCTTATCTTTTCAGAAATGTGTCCTTCACCCTCACTCCCCTTCATAGTGTTATCTCATGATAAGGCCAGACGTGGGAGGGTTGGCTGTAGCCAAACGGGGCCACTGAAGAAGGGCAGGAGGTCAACTCAGAGGTTGTTAGAAGGTGTCCAACCTGGGCCCCAAGTGAGTGACTTGGGGCAAAAAATCAGCACTGCTAGGTTCCAGCAAGGTAATTCAAATGG
Organism: Phoca vitulina; assembly: GCF_004348235.1. Classification (NCBI taxonomy): domain Eukaryota; kingdom Metazoa; phylum Chordata; class Mammalia; order Carnivora; family Phocidae; genus Phoca; species Phoca vitulina. The sequence continues at coordinate 82,123,996 of NW_022589707.1, forward strand.
ATGGCAGGTGTGCAGCAGACTTAGGGTCTCCCTACATTTACTGAGTACCTACTATGTGTGTAGGTACTAATTACTACTCTTATCATACTTCCTTGACTCCTTCCAATAACCCTATGAGAAGAGTATATAGTCCCCATTTGACAGCCAAAGAAACTGGGACTTGGTAAGTTTAAATAATATGCCCAAAGTCAGTAAGTCAGTTACTTACCAAGCAATGGAGCCAGCATTCAGGTCCTTTGACTTCAAGTCTCTGTGCTTTACACTTTGTGATCCTGGGGAATCAATGACCTGGTAGAAGGACCTGGAATTGGAGAAGTAGGCAAGCAGGCAGGCAGGCACTGGGCATCAGGTCGCAATCAAAGCTGAACTCTTTGCAGGACTGGAAAGGTATCTGGACAGACCGAACTACCTAAAGTAGGGCTGAATGGGTCTCGGGAGTGAGTCACAAGACTGTTATATATATATATATATATATTTTTAAAGGTTTTATTTATTTGTCAGAGAGAGAGAGAGCACAAGCAGGGGGAGCGGCAGGCAGAGGGAGAAGCAGGCTCTCTACTGAGCAGGGAGCCCGATGCGGGACTCGATCCCAGGACCCCGGGATCATGACCTGAGCTGAAGGACAGACACTTAACTGACTGAGCCACCCAGGTGTCCCCACAAACCCAGTTTTAAGAAGTGGGGTCTAAGCTCACGTCCGTACAAGCAGAGATGTGATACTAATCTTGTGAGTCAGGATGGGATGTGAGAGAAAAGGAGTCTGGAAAATAACCTCACCTGTGGGGCGAAAAAGGCCCCTGGGGCAGAGAGCCAGACAGATCTTGTTATGCAGGAAATCAACATTCATGCCTGGGCCCTACTAAATGACCTTGAGCAAGTCACTTCACTTTTCTGGACCTCAGTTCCCTTATCAACAAAAGGAGAGAGGTAGATTCAACCATTTCTAGGATATTAGATTAGCATATTAATTTGGATGATATCAGGATACTAGCTAGCTCTAAATTTCTATGGTTTTCTGTAATAATCTCATTTCTGCTGTAGCACTTCCCTCTAATTAGAGGGGAAAAATGTAGTTTCCTATTAAAGGAAACTCAGACATAAGTGAGGTAGGTGAGAGATTCTTTCGGTGGGGTTTTTGTTTGTTTGTTTTGGAGGTTTTTTGGCTAGGGACCTCTGGATATACACTCTATGGATAGTCATCAAGATACAGGTACATGAAAGCCATTCCCCCAGTTTTCATATCTGGGGACAACTGAATGATTATAAACATGTAGGTTTCCTTCCTTCCTTCCTTCTTTCCTTCCTCCTTCCTTCCTTCTTTCCTTCCTCCTTCCTTCCTTCCTCTTTTTCTCTCTTTCTTTCCTTTTTAAGTGGGCTTTTCCGCCCAACATGGGGCTTAAACTCACAACCCTGAGATCAAGCATCATATGCTCTACTGACTGAACCAGCCAGGTGCCCCTAGGCTTATTTCTTTACATGGTTTGTAGAATAGCTCTGGTATCTCAAACAGTAGTCGTTTGACCCCACAGTCACTGGGAAGTCTTAGTCATTGTGATTCTGGAACATTCTGATAATTACATAAATGTAATCTTTTCCGGACTCAAGATTTTAAATATCATGGCTCTTAAGATATGGATTTTCTACTTAGCTCTTTTAGCATCTTCTATCGCTTGTCTCTTTCATAGACCTGACCTCTCTTCATACAAGGCAAATCTCATTTTATGGCCAGACTATCTTTTAAATTCAGAGACCTTTAAGATAAAATTGTGTGAGGAGAAACACTAACGTGTGAAATGGCATGGCATGGGATTATATATTACAGAATCCATAATGACAGGCTTATTCATGTCAGGGGTCTAGATAAGGCAGCGTTCGTAGGCTCTTGAAGAGCAGACAAAGAGGTCAGCCCATGAGATAGCACCAACTTTGAATTAAAAACTGTAAAAGCAGTGCTACCACTTACTTGTCTCGATGTGCTTTTCCCCTCGGGATCAAGCACTTTCATGCCTGGCTTGGGGTTGGGTGGGTATAGCCTTTGGCGGGGTAGGAACAGAGAATTGTGGCCAAATCCTCACTGCCCTTTTCTCATTCAAAAACTCACTAGGTTTTTGCCCCCCATACTCCCACCTGTGAGCCTGTTTTCTGAGATGCTGGCTGCCTCATTTTCCATCGCCGTGGTGGCTTACGCTATTGCAGTGTCTGTGGGAAAGGTTTACGCCATCAAGTATGATTACACCATCGATGGGAACCAGGTATAGTCACCCTTGCGCTGACCTGCTTTTGTAGGGCTGCAAAGAAGAAAAAGGCATGAGCAGGATAGATTTTGTTGTCTGCTCAAGAAGGGATTGGTCACTTCCACAGCCCTCGTTGAGCTGGTTTCCCTCTTATGCGTGCTGATTTGAAATTACTTTGAAATATGCAGGCTGCATCTCTTTTCTTTCTGAAGTAAGCCGAATTTTAAGAGTTAATTCAGTCAGGTCATAAATAACATTCAATGCTCACGTATTAGGTCAGCATGAGAATTCTTCATGCAGTCCAGTGTCTCCTGATATATTTTATGTAATGGGAGCTATGATTTGGCAAAACCACGCACCAAACACCATCGATGATGGTTGTGACTGCTTTAAATTGAGGCGGTTCACTGCAGTAAATACATGCAGGGCCGTTTTTTGTTTTTGGGTTTTTTGGTGTTTTTTTTTTGCGGGCATATGCTACATTGCCAGGTTGCTTCTTTTAAATTGCTCACAAATGTGCAAGTGTCTGGGGCTACCAGACAGGGTGGGCTTGGGAGTTTGCTTTCTTCCTCTGCTTCCTTAAACACTGGGCGAGGGTCTTGCCAAGTGATTCTATTTGTAGCATCCCTGTCCCCCGGTCTCTGCCTTAGGAATTCATTGCCTTTGGGATCAGCAACATCTTCTCGGGATTCTTCTCTTGTTTTGTTGCCACCACTGCCCTGTCCCGCACGGCTGTCCAGGAAAGCACTGGGGGAAAGACCCAGGTAAGGCACAGCAGTGTGTGTGGGGGGTCTGTCTCCTGCGGGGGATGGGCCAGGGGAGCGGCGCTCAGAAAGGCTTGCACAAGAACCGAACAAGGCAATTAGCCTTTGAGCACCTAGGCTTGTGCCTCCTGAGAGGATCCGACCCAGGGCTCCTCCATCTCCTCGATCCATCTCCTCACCAGAAACCTCTTAACCGACATTCACGGTTGCCCAGTGCCCAGATTCTCAAAGGTATCTCTTTGTGTCAGGGCTCAGTTGGCAGGTGGCTACACTCGACCTGCGTTTCCAGGGACAATAAGAACTGACAAGGAATCAGTGGTGAAGAATGCTGATTTTTATCAATTTGTTATCTGAGGATAGAGAAGGCCGAGCGCGAGCACTTCAGGGCATTAGTGAGGTATTGTATTTTCAGGAGAATCAAAAGTGTCTGTGTACGTTCCCTTCCCAAGGATCAGGAACTTCCTCCGGAGGCCTTCATCCCATAGAACAAGTTTGCCAGCCAAGGATAGTTTGGTCATAACATTTGGCCTTCTTCTTGAGGACGATTTTTGTTCCTGAAGTTCCGAACGTGGGTTTAATCTTGCCTTTTCAATGTGGTTCTAAGTTGTTGCGTTCACAAAGTGACCCAGAATCCGGCATCCCAGTTCGTCTCTGAATCACCCCACCTTCGACTGGCCAGAAAGCTCAGACGCCGTTCTCAAAGGCTACCTTTCTAGCCACAACAGGTGGGATCAGATTTGCCAAAACAGGTGGATGGGGGCAAGGCACAGGCTCAGGAACTGTGTTTCTGTCGTGCCTGGGGACAGGCGGCTCCCTCCCCACACAGAGCTATTGTTTCAGAGTAGAAAGGGCATTGAGGCTATAAAGGAGGTCGTCCTTGAATCCAAAGTAAGCACTACAACACACACACAGTCGGCAGATAGGGCTTTAGTAAGGCAGAGACTTAAGTGTACGAGAGATTAATTGAGAAAACTAGTGACTCCCTGCAGTGGCTTGTCCAGGGGGAGCTTTAATTGTCCCCAGGGCGCACGTGATGCTCCTCTCCCATTTATAATGGATCTCTGCGTGGGGGGATTGGAAGAATGGGCCTCTTCCAATTTCTTGGCTCCTGTTGAACAACATTTAATTTTAATTTTCAGAATTTTCCTTTTTAAAATTGAACTTCCTTTTTGGGGGTGGGGGGGCAGGCCTTTCTAGCTCTGAGGGAGCAGGGAAGACAATACAGCCTGTCCCAGGAGGCTGAGCCAGGGGTCTGTGGTCCAGGGGGAGAGGTCAGAGGTGATTTCCAGAGCTGCCCCCGTGTTCTGATGGTGGCTGCAGCATGAGAGTTTCCGCTGCGTTCATCGGAGATGGGGCATTGACAGACTCTCCAGGGCACGGGGCTGGATGCGGGTGCAGGTGGGTCCCCGACTGGTGATGTCCACTCTCCTGCTGTGGCCTCCAGGCTCAAAGGAGGCACGGGCCAGCCGCCCCAGGAAGAATGCCCGTGTAAAGCGATTCCTTTGAGGGGATAATGGTGTTCTGGTAAGCTAATACCCACCGCCACACACAGGCATGTATTATATTTAGGAATGAAGGGTGCCAGGATTTCAGTAGTGAAGAATGAAGCAAGTACAGAAGTGGCTTGATATTTAATTACTGAAATGTATACTAAGTTCTGGGGTTAAAAGTCTAAGTGCCTGGACTGAAATCCAGGGACTCATGACCACAGAAACCGGCAGGTCTTCCCTTGTTGTGTGGCTTCTCGTGTTTTCTCTTCTGTTGGGGCCTCAGTCTCAGCATCTGTAAAACGGGAATGTTAATTGTATCCACCTCAAAGGGATGTTGTGAGGATTGAATAAAAACGTCTGTAAAGCCCTGGCTCATACTCGTAAATGCTGATTGTTCCTGAGGAGCCGTGTAGTCCCGKGGTACAGATGTCGTAAATGCTGATTGTTCCTGAGGAGCCGTGTAGTCCCGGGGTACAGATGTCGTAAATGCTGATTGTTCCTGAGGAGCCTCGTAGTCCCAGGGTACAGATGTTGTGCCTGAGACATCAGAAAGCAATGGTTCCTGAATGAATGAACGCAGTAATGGGGATCAGTGCTCATTAACGGTTTGCAGCACATCCTCAGATTGTAGCAGAGCTTAACGTTACAACCTGTTCTTTCTCTCGCCCCACCTGCCTGACTCCTACCAACTCACCAAAAACTAATTCTGATTACAAACTATTCTCAGCTCTGATTACCTTCTCACTTATAGAAGAATCATTAATTACCTAGTGATTGAATGTGCTCATAGACATAAAATCTACAGCAATTCCCACAATCCAGCCTTATAAAGTAAGTACAAGTAATGGATCCCTTACAGATTTTAACAGAGTGACCAAAATTCATCTCGGTCCACATCATTGGCAGCTTACGGTTACATGTACTTGGCGAGTAGGTGGCCATTCTCCTGGCATGAGCTGGGCAGCTGGCTGTGGTCTCTGTCCCCAGATCTCTATTTCTTTCAGCAACTTGCAGAGCCCCGCATCCACAGCAAGATGCAAATGGCTCGTGATAGGCAACCAACGTTGGTTAAGCAATTGTGAGGAAGGAAGGAAGAAAGGAAGAAAGGAAGGAAGGCAGGCAGGCAGGCAGGAGGGAGGATATTAGTTTTTCTGCCCAGATAGGGGAGGGAAAGGCACCAAGGCACAGGCGTCCTGAAGGTGTGGTGCTAATGGGCGCAAAGAGCCTAAAAAAGAGCTCTGGAAGTACAAAGCAAAGTGTTTAGTCCATCAGATATGTAATGTTGCCTCGGGCTGGTCTAACCATAATTGGAACGTTGAATGATCCATTTGCCAGGTGGAAAGACTGTGACTTTGAAATTTCCTGAAGCTTCCGGAATTTCTATTGATGTTGGCTTTATCTGTCTCTCTTCCAACTCTTGGGGCAGGCGGCCCTTGTGCCCAGGCCCGTCTTCCCTGTTGCTTCTCCCATCGCTTTGCTTCTGGTGCTCTGTCTCCTTGGCTCCTCTGTTTCAGAGCGTCCGGTCTTCACCTCGGCCATGCTCCAGCTGTCTCAGCCGAGTTCACTGGTGAGCTAATGGCGCCAGAGAACAGCCCCACCCCCTCAGCCTCTCTCCTAACTATTTACGATCTTAGGAGAGCTTTTTGGCCCGCGAAGGTACAGTTTCTGAAGGTCCTTTAACCCCTGCACTGGCCCCATCATCCCTGGGGCCACGCTCTGAGCCTGCGTCTGTGGACGCTCAGAGGAGCCGGGGACGCGGTCCCGCGTGTCATCATGCTCATGTAGCATTTTGAATCTGCAGCAGGACTGGTGCACTTATTTCCCCTGAGACTTTTGTGGGAGTCCTGTGCCGTAAGTACGAAGTGTTGTCCGAATTGCCATTATGGCTGCTGGTTCCCTAACGTGGGAGAGTCCGACGTGTGCCGTGAGAATGTATTTCCCAAGAACATTCGGTGATCTGCTGTTGGGGGAAAGGGGTGGCCCAGGTTCCCCGCTATGGCAAAGGATTGCGAGTCTGGCCTCCCCAGCGGACACCAAAGCTCTGGGTCTGTAATACATCCCGATGAAATCCAGGTCCCGCTGGCTTTCCCTTAGCAGGCTTGGTCTCCTGTTTTCTTTAATTCCTCTGCCGTAGCTCCCCTAGGTATGTTTCCCATTTTTCCTTCTGTTGTGTAGTTTTAGGAAATAATTCTCATTTCTCTCGACAGTATTGAGCAGAGGGGGGGGAGTAGGGAAGTATCAGGTGCCCCCACGAACAGACTCTCCTGCCTGCATCCAGCAAGCTGGAAGACACGAGAGGAGGATGAGCCCTGCTCATGGGAGGTGTGTGTCTTTCAGATTGCTGGCATCATCTCGGCTGGGATTGTGATGATCGCCATTGTTGCCCTGGGGAAGCTGCTGGAACCCTTGCAGAAGGTATAGCCCTGCTTCTGGGCACGCTGATTGCATAATCTCGCTTCACTGCTCTGCCACCAGAGAAATAACAGGAGATTTAAAACTCGTCACATGGAAAGCCATTCCCCCGAATAACACAGCCTTCCCTGTCTCTCCTGGCAGTCGGTCTTGGCCGCCGTTGTCATTGCCAACCTGAAAGGGATGTTCTTGCAGGTGTGTGACATTCCTCGTCTGTGGAGACAGAATAAGATCGATGCTGTAAGTCACTTACCACCCGTTTTTGTCTGAAATAAGATTTGGTTCTTTTTTTTTTTTTTAAGATGTTATTTATTTATTTGACAGAGAGAGAGCGCACAAGCAGGGGGTGCGGCAGGCAGTGGGAGAGGGAGAAGCAGGCTCCCCGCTGAGCAGGGACCCCACGATCATGACCTGAGCCGAAGGCAGACGCTTAACTGACTGAGCCACCCAGGCACCCCAAGATTTGGTTCTTATATGCTTCCGGCCACATCATTATATCCTAAATCTCACTTGCATTTTGGGATTCCCAGAGCAGAAATTAGAATTCTGTGGATAAGCCAAGGCTCTGAAGCCTGCCACGTGGACCAAGTTTTGTGAAGGTCCTGTATCTCTGGGGAGATCTATTTCCATCTAGGAAGAATCCCATACAAACAAATTAAGCACCAAACAAACCAACCAACCAAATTAAAAAAACAATTAAAAAAAAAAAAAAAAACCTCTGTAGTATAGAAGGACAAACAAAACACAAAACAAAGTAAAACCAAAATACAAAACCCTTGGTGAGTATAACTGACCAAAGTAAACTTTGCAACGGGTCTGAGGAACTGTAACAACCAGAAGCTAAGTCCTTCAGAGTCCCGCTCTCATTTAAATCAGGACAAACAAAAAGAAGGAGAAAACTATTGATTGATATGGAAAAGTTCTCCAAGACACATTGTGAAGTGAAAAAGAGACCAGTGCAGCATGGCATAGTGTGTACAATACATTAAAAGATGGGAAAATAAAATACTGCTGTTCAGTCATATTTGCAAAAAGCAATGCTGGTGAAAAGCGCGCACATGCGTGTGCACACAGACACACATAGAAATAGAAGAGAACACAAGTAGGGAGGGGGGGTTGGATGGATGGAGAGGGGAAAGGGTTGGAAGCAAGACTTCCCACTGTAGACCTTTTTTATATTAATTCCACTTTGAACTATGTTCATATTTTCCCTATTTAAAAATTCTATGAAAACACATTGAAATGGGACAATTGGTCTTTATCAGAAAGGTCAATTTCCACTTCCACTTAAACATGAAATGAAGTCAGAATATTAAAAAAAAAAAAGGCTGAAATTTGTTCATGGACAATTGATCTTGTTTCCACAGGTAGTCTCTCACTTGATGGCACCTGGCAGATTAATGCAATTCTTCCCATTTCCATTTTGTCCTAGGTTATCTGGGTGTTTACGTGCATAGCATCCATCATTCTGGGGCTGGACCTCGGTTTACTGGCTGGCCTCATGTTTGGACTGCTCACTGTGGTCCTGAGAGTTCAATTGTGAGTAATTTAAGACCCAGATTTCCCACAAACAGGACCACACACTCTGTGATTTCTTATACCATTTTGATAAAATATAGGGAAGCCACTCCCTTTCATAATAGTTACTGTGTATTGAGGGCTTCTGTGAATTAAGCCCCTACTGCTTGACACATGTTATCATATTTAGTCTTCAAAAAAAATCCCATGAATAGGTTTTATTATTCTCATTCTACAGGGAAGCAAATCGAAGCTCAGAAAGGTTAAGAACCTTCCCCAAGATCACACAGCTAGTAAGTCACGGAGTCAGGATTTGAACCCCGGTGTATCTCATCCCCAAATCTGTGCACTTAGTCATGGGCTCTTTTGCTACGCTCTCCTTTTGATGGTTATAAGACTCAGAAATTCGTGACGCAGCAAAGGACCAAGGTAGCCATGCGGTTCCTTCTGCAAATGAGATGCAGTGTGTGGGGCACTGGGCCCGAGGCTTAGGACAAGGTAGCTGATAAATAGACTACAGGCCATTTTCTCCTGAAGCTAGTAACGCCGAACAGGAGACTTTGAAAGCGTTGATTGTAGCTAGCTATCCTTCAGATTGGCCAAATGAAGCATGCACCCATAGGCCACATGATTATATGAGGTAGGTGTCATTAGGTCACAGCAAAGACATGGCTTGACGTCACCGAGAACAATCTGTGAGGGAGCCTGAGTGTCTGGTGTTTTGTTGCTTCTGTTTTGACTCTTGAGAGGCTTTCGGTATGTGCCCTCCTGGGTCTATGAGTTGTCCCAACAGAGAGGCGAACAGAGCCTGTCTCTCCCTCAAAACCTCTGTTAGCTTCCCAGACTTCTGGCCTCTTCTCTGCCTGTGCTTGGGCCGCACAGGAATAAGAAACCGGGAAAAAGATCAGCCGAGACCCCTCCCGCTTTGCATAAGCCCACGCTTCTCATTCAACCGGCCAGTTCCCCTTCTCCTCCTCCTTCCCTACCCCGGCACACTGGAGTCTTCCCAAAAGCTTGTGTTCACTGCCTCTGCATCCTTCCGTGGTTGCCCACGGGCTGAGAGAGTTCCCAAGCTCCCAACGTGCCCTATTTGCTTCTGGGAAGTAACTCCGAACCTGGCCTTGGAAGATGCTGCTTCTCGTGCTCTCTTGGTCTTGTGGGGGTGTGGTTGGGTGAGAAAGTTTTGAGGAGAGAGACGACATAGCTTATGAGCATTACATGAAAATCCAGCACAGCCCAATAAGCCGAGGATAAAGCAGTGGCACGTTTTAGCTGCTGATTTGGTAACTAGGCTTTCAGCCAAGCGATAGCAGTATCCTCCACAGTGTTTCATTGCCAGTAATTATATGGTTGGTCCGGGGAACACATTGCTGAGAGTACCCCAAACAGATACTCTTTCTTCAGGAATTGTATTTAGCATCTGTCCCTGGTCACACTTGAAGAATCACGGGATTTATTTGATTACATCAGGAGCAGGAAACCAACAGTCTGGTAGATGGAAGAACTTCCTCCTGGTCCCCCCAGGCTCCCATTTCTATCAACTGAGACTAATTTGATCCCTGAAGACTCGCCATTCTTCCCCAGAAAGTTGCTATACCTCACCAGTAAGTTCCAGGCACTGTGCCAGGCGGTGAGGACCCCTGGGTCAAACGTAAAGGCTGCCCTGCTCCTTACCTCTGGGGCCTTTTTGACCTTACCTGACCCTCAGCTTAGCCATAAAAATGAAGATAGGACTGCTGACCTTCCAGAAGGATGGTGGCACTTAGATAAAATTCACCATGTATGAAAGCTCTTTGCTTGTCCTCTAAAGTGTTACACACATGGAAGTGGGATGCTCATGACTTCTGTCAGGGAAGTCCTCCTTCTCCCAGGGCCCACACAAACACCAGCTGTTCATTTCAGAGTTAGCTGCAGGAAGATGTCATCTGTAATGAAGACACGGGCCAAAAACACCAGAACGACGGGCTCTTTCCTATCTGTTATTTCTTCTAATGTTTTATTCCAAAGGAGGCCTGTTCCAAAAAATCCTGACCTAATTTTTCTTCTTCTAGTCCCTCATGGAATGGCCTTGGAAGCATTCCTAGCACAGACATTTACAAAAGTACCAAGAGTTACAAAAACGTAAGTGCCTTTGTGAGACGTTTGCTGAATGTGGGTTTTCTGGCCTGGATTTTCAGGGGCAGTGTATTTCTTTTTTAGTGTATCAGGTAGAAGGTAGCTAAGGGGAAGGCTTCTGCCAGGAACGTCTAGAAGTCCACTGGGGTGTCATGAAAACTTTGACCCAATGTGCCTTCTGATACGTGTGGTTTGGATGAATTGTGTCCATGCTAGTTTGAATGTTCTTTTCATGTAAAACCATTGTAAGAGGAATTTTTTTTTAAATAGGCAATTTGATGATTTCCAGAAGTTGCCTCAAAATTCTATTTATCTACTATCTAATCCTTATCCTCTTTGAAATTACCTGAAATCATCATAAGGTGATTTTCATTTAATTCTAACATGAGACTTTTAAGTTCTCTGTCACAAGGAACCTTCTTTGACATGTTGCTCTAATCTTGGAAGAAATAATATATAATACCGGAAATGAAAAAACAAAGGAAAGACACAGCCCACTGATGGGCTTTTGTTCCGTGCAAATAAAGTAGCTTAGTGGTCACCAGGGGAAAAAGCAGAGAAAGAAAATGAAGAAAAAAACAATTGAGTATAAAGAATGTTGGACACTGACCGTGGAATTCCATTAGCTGCTACTTAATTTATTTCCACAATCTTTCTCAGTTATGTTGAGCCAAGTGCTGACCAGAGCTAACCATGACGGTTGAGAACCTTTTGGCTCAGGGAACCATGGGCTGAGTTTGGGAGTTTACAGTTCTAGGCTCCACCCTGGGGAGACTCTGCCTGTGTCGCTCAGCCTCCCAGCACCTGCTTGCTCATCTCAGGGGCTGGACTGAAATTGCTAGGATTCCTAAAGACTAGAAAAGTCTAGGATTCTGTAAGCTTTATTTTTGGTCTGGCCACTCTGTCACGGTAAGAACAAGCAGATGACATCCTAGGCCTCAGTTCTTGCAGATCCCCTCAGTTTGCTACCTTTTTTTTTCTTTCTATTTTTAAAGAATTGTAGTCAAAGAACAAAGGGGGGCGGGCAGTGGTATGAACTTGAGGCAAAATCATGTCACTGTTCTCAGCCTCAGTTTCTCCATCTGGAAATCAGAGGGTTGAGTAATTGCTTATGAAGGCCCTTCCTAACTTGACCCTCTCTGGGATGGTAAAGTTCCAGCAGTTTGAGTAACCTGTGGCCTCTAAGTGGGGGAAGCCCCTATTCAGGGAGAGGTGGGTGCTACTGCCCAGCTCCTTTGAACAACCTCTCCTCCTAGCAGAAAAAGCCAGAATTTCTTTTTAAAGATTTTATTTATTTATTTGGGAGAGAGAGAGAGCAAGGCGGGGAGCAGAGGGGGAGGGAGAGGGACAATCAGACTCTGCACTGAGCACGGAGCCCAAGGGGTGGGGGGTGGAGCTCCATCCCAGGACCCCGTGATCATGGCCTGAGCTGAAACCAAGAGTCAGATGCTTCACCGAGTGAGCTACCCAGGTGCCCCCCAAAGCCAGAAATTGAATCAAAATGTTTGAAGCCCAAGATTATTTAACCTCACACTTTTTTTTTTAATGCTAGATTGAAGAACTCGAAGGAGTGAAGATTCTTAGATTTTCTAGTCCTATTTTTTATGGCAACGTTGATGGTTTTAAAAAATGTATCAAGTCCACAGTGAGTATTTTATCCCTAGAAATTTGGTTTCTAACCTCCTTTGCGACTTCATTCATTCTACAGGTATTTATTGGCTCAAACGGGGCTAAGGCCCTACGCCCTATTCCATTTGTATGGGGCGTTAAGAATTATAACATCCCAGTAACTTACAATCTATTGGGGGATAGGAAAACACCAACAATACCATATGTGTTAAAATCCAGGTAGCAATAACTATGGAAGACAAAAACAGTAGATGATGTCTCCCGGCAGAATTTGAGTTCCAAATAAGTAGTATACACAGTACATGTGAAGAGTTTCCAGAAGGGAGCAATCCCAGGGAGTTGGACAGATCAGGCTGGGCGTGACAGTTGGGCAGAAGAAGGGTTATGCCAGGTGTTTGGGAACTCTGTGAGCTGAGAGTCAAAGGTAGGTACACATCTTTGGGCTGGGGGAGGGGGGATATTTGCCCAGTTGGAGTAAAGGGTAAAAAGTCTAAGTGGAATATGTCAGCAGGAAATTGTGGTCTTGAATGCCGTGCCAAGCTCTGATGCTAAGTCTCTACATCAGTGTTTTCTGAGTGAGGTCCAGAGCAAACTCGTTCACAGGAATGGTCCTATGTGATTTTGCAATAACAAAAGGGCTCTGTGATGCCAAGGAAATTTGTTAACACAGACTTAAAGCTAAAGAGGTTATTCTTTGCTGTTTTTTGTTTGTTTTTTGTTTTTGTTTTTTACCGGCTTAGAGCCTTTAATATGAGAATATCTTTCCTGAGTCTCTGGGTAGGTGGGGTAGAGCTGATAGGGGAGACTTCCACCAGACCTTAGAATTTCTTTTTCCACAGGATGTCTCAAGGAATGATACCACTTGAGAGATAACCTTTCCAGATAACAATTGCCATTAATGAGCATTAGGAACCAGGCGTTTTAAGTAATTTGACATTTCTTTCCAAAGGTTGGATTTGATGCCATTAGAGTATATAATAAGAGGCTGAAAGCACTGAGGAAAATACAGAAACTCATCAAAAAAGGACAATTAAGAGCAACAAAGGTGAGGTGACATCTTTCTTTTCCTTGTTAAATTCTTTCCCTGTTCAGATGGAAATGAAAGCAGATAGTCAAAATTAGATTTATTCCCTTTGGTACCCAGACATGTATAAGGAGACAGTGGAGTTGTTCTTGTAGGCAAGAGGGAACGGGAGAGAATTTAAAAATCAGCAGAACTCTCTGGAAACGCAGGGTGTGATTTTTCAGGGTGTGATTTTTTTTTTCCCATCGAGAAATAAACCTTATTTTTACTGAAGGGAACAAAATTAGTGCTAATTTGATACCAGAAAATTACTCACAATAGAAGACAGTTAAGTTCATAAACTTTTAGATCTATTACCTTTGATTCAGACTCTCCTGCCAATGTATCTCTTGGCCAAGTTCCACAATCTTCCAGAAATCAAGAGTTTCCTGGCTCCTCTGCTCTTCCATTTTTCTTCCTAGGGAACATCACAGTTTGGACTGAGGTAAATCTCATTCCTTTAGAGTTCACCCCTTTGATGTTTTGCTTGCCAAGGAACAGTGTATAGGACTTTTAAGTAATTTGAGATGAATCATTAAAAGATGTCCCCCAGTCATTGGCACTTAAGTTGGCAGTGTTTTCTTTGTTTAGAATGGCATTATAAGGGATGCTGGTTCATCAAATAATGCTTTTGAGCCTGACGAAGATATTGAAGATCCAGAAGACCTTGATATCCCAACTAAGGAAATAGAGATTCAAGTGGATTGGAACTCTGAGCTTCCAGTCAAAGTGAATGTTCCCAAAGTGCCAATCCATAGCCTCGTGCTTGACTGTGGAGCTGTGTCTTTCTTGGATGTTGTTGGAGTGAGATCACTGCGAATGGTAAGGTTTTGGTGCTTTGGATTATAGATTTGGAGCTTTGGCAGTAGTAACATGATAGGGGTTACCTGGTCTTGCAAAGGGACGATTGTTGGATCTGTAATTTTTCTAGAGGAATGCTTTTGCAATAGAATGCAATATTTTAAAGCATGGACTGTGAGGCCACAGGGGGTGAATCCCGGCTCCACTACTTACTAGCAGTGTGACCATGGACAAGTCGCTTAATCTGTCTGTACCTCAATTTCTTCATCTGCAATATGGGGGTAATGATGGTACCTACTTTACAGGGTTTGTTATGAGGGGACTAAACAGTCTAGAGGGGAAGCAAACATTAAGTAACCTTTTAAAACCAACTGTATGAAGTGCTCCCAAATAGACTAACCAGTGTGTTAACTTGACTAGAGGGGTCAAATTTAGGTGAAGCTTCAGGTAGGTATTAAGAGGGCCAGGGAGAAAAACAGGTTCAAGGCACCGACAATCAGATGTAATAAGTGGAAATGACCCCAATAGGTGAAGGGGATTAAGAGTACACTTATCAGGATGAGCATTGGGTAATATATTGAACAGTTGAATCACTACAGTGTACACCTGAAACTAATATAACACTGTATGTTAACTACACTGGAATTAAAATTTAAAAAAAATTAAGTCTATTAAAAAAGTATGGCAATGACCCCTAACTGGGGGTTAGCTTAATTGCGGCTTCCTGGCTACCTAGGCAAGGGCAGGCAATGATTCTGCGGTGTGGGTACAAGGCTGGTAAGGTAGAAAAGTGGTTATACTTGACAGAAGAGCTCAAGAATATGCTGGCAGTTTCTACTCCAGTTCTTTTAGAAAGCCTGGCTATTACAGTACTCATTTGAGAACAGAAATGAAGACATAAATCTTGTTCTTCATTGTGCATTTCACTCTCATCTGTGGCTCAGCTCCATTGTAGATTGTATTGGTCCAAGGGTTTAATGAATTACTTTTGGGGAGAGTTGTAACTTATTTAATGCCAGAATATTTTCCACACCTAACAAATAGTTCTTTCAAATCCTGTAAGGGCAATTATATCTCCAAACATTATACTTGTATAGAGGTCTTGATTTCTTTTCCCCCAGAAATGTCAAGTTCTGTTTTATTATTGCCCATAGTTCTTGTGTCTTGGTTTTTTGTTTTAAATTTTTACTAATTTGTATATTTTTATTGAAGTATAATTAACATACAGTGCTATATTGGTCTCAGATAAACAATATAATGATTCAACAATTCTATACATTACCCAGTGCTCATCACAGTAAGTGTGCTCTTCATCCCCATCACCTATTTCACCCATCCCCTACCATCAGTTTGTTCTCTGGATTTGAGACTCTGGGGTAAAAAAAAAAAAAAGACTCTCAGGTTTTTTGTTTTTGTTTGTTTGTTCATTTGTTTTGTTTCTTAAATTCCACATATGAATGAAATCATATGGTATTTGTCTTTCTCTGAGTAACTTATTTCACTTAGCCTTATGAGTGATGTTGAGCATTTTTTATGTGTCTGTTGGTCCATCATGTTGTTGCAAATGGCAAGATCTCATTCTTTTTTATGGCTCAGTAATATTTGTGTGTGTGTGTGTGTGTGTGTGTGTGTCCACACTACTTCCTTACTCATACATCTATTGATGGACACTTGGGTTGCTTCCATATCTTGGCTATTGTAAGTAATGCTACAATACTAACAGAGGGGTGCATATATCTTTTTGAATTAGTGTTTTCATTTTCTTTGGGTGAATAAATACCCAGTAGTGGAATTACTGGATCATATGTTATTTCTATTTTTAATTTTTTTAGGAACCTCCATACTGTTTTCCACAGTGGCTGCACCAATTTGCATTCCCATCAACAGCACACAAGGGTTCCTTTTTCTCCATGTTCTTGCCAACTCTTGTTATTTCTTGTCTTTTTGATACTAGCCATTCTGACAAGGTGATACTTCATTGTGGTTTTGATTTGCATTTACCAGGATGAGTGATGTTGAGCATCTTTTCAGGTGTCTGTTGGCCATTTATAGGTCTTCTTTGGAAAAATATCTATTCAAGTCCTTTGTCCATTTTTAATGAGATTATTGGGGGTGTGGGGGTGTGAGTTCTATAAACTCTTTATATATTTTGGATATTAACCCCTTATTGGATATATCATTTGTGAATATCTGCTCCCATTCAGTAGGTTGCTAGGTTTGGGTTTTTTGTTCTGTTTTGTTTTTGTTTTTTTGATGGTTTTTGTTTTGTTGATAGTTCCCTTTGCTGTGCAAAAGCTTTTTATTTTAAGGAAGTCCTAATAGTTACATTTTGCTTTTGTTTCCCTTGCCTGAGGAGTCATATTTAGAAAAATATTTCAATGGCCGATGTCAAAGAAGTTACTGCCTATATTTTCTTCTAGGATTTTTATGGTTTCAGGTCTCACAGTTAGACCTTTAATCCATTTTGAGTTTGTTTTTGTGTATGGTGTAAAAAAGTGGCCCACTTGCATTCTTTTGCATGTAGCTGTCCAGTTTTCACAACACCATTTTTGAAGAGACTGTCTTTTCCCCATTGTGTATTCTTGCCTCTTTTGTCATAAGTTAGTTGACCATATAAGTGTGGGTTTATTTCTGGAGTTTCTATCCTGTTCCATTGATCTATATGTCTGTTTTTTCGCCTGTACTATACTGTTTTGATTACTAGAGCTTTGTAGTATATCTTGAAATCTGGGATTGTGATACATCCAGCTTTGTTCTTATTTCTCAAGATTGCTTTGGCTGTATCTAGATCTTTTTCATTAAATTTTTTATTTTGAGATAATTGTAGATTCACATGGAGTTGTAAGAAATAATACAGAGAGAGCCTATGTACCCCTTCCCCAATTTCTCCTCATGGTAACATCTTGCAATACTAAAGTACAGAAATCACAATCAGGACATTCACAATGATAGAGTCAAAATACAGAGGACTTTTTAGGTCAGTTTTTTACATTTGGCATCCAGTGGCCACATATCCATACTTACATGTCTTCCATTCAAAGATACAAATGTATACTCTTGTCTCCAATCAGCAGGGGCTGTGTTAGGAAGCCTCCTGTATTTTCTTCCCTTTCTTGTGCGAATATTGTTGAAGCGCCTCTGTGCTGTCCAGCACTGTGCTATTATTGTGTGCTAGATGCTGCCACCTCTGGAGACATGGCCTTTTCATCCCTAGTCCTACCATCATTGTAGGTCAGAGAAAACCTCTCTGGTTTTCCAAGAATGAACTTTTCTCCAATAATCAACTTTCCTCGAAGTCCTGGTTAACCATGAAAGTGTTCACGTTTCTCCTGAGCAAGTAATGGAATGCTACTGAATTATGGGCAGATAAAGTCCCTCACTGTTACAAATTCTTTTTTACATTTTTAGATTGTCAAAGAATTTCACAGAATTGATGTAAATGTGTACTTTGCATCCCTTCAAGGTAAGTGCATGTACAAATATATCTACCTCTAAGACTTTCTCCTAAGCCCTTTCTTCTACCTTGGAATGTGGGTGCACAATGTCCAAAGAGACCTTTTTTTTAAAAACTATGTTTTATTGGGGTAAAAGATGTATAACATGAAAGTGGCCATTTTAGTCACGCTGATGTATACAGTTAAGTCAGTGGCATTAAGTAGAGTCACAGTGTTTTTCAACCATTACAATGACTGGTTCCCAAAATTTTTCAGTGCCACAAACAGAAACTCTACCCATTGTGCAATTCCTCTGAGGGCCTTTTGGAACCTGGAAAGATATTACTTCCAATTTGTTTAGTAGAGCTGGTGAGCCACGTCCTGACAGCAGTGCAGGGTCAATGGGAAAAATTTACCATGGGGATGATTTGGATCCCTTAGAAGTAGAGAATCCTCTAGGGTCTGAGTCTGTGTCTGTCTATGCACAAGTGTATGTATGTAGGAAAATGCTAGCGCTTAGGCTGAGTTGTCTAGAAGCAGGCCCTGAGATAAGGATTCTTGCACAAGTGATTTATTGAGAGTATGCCTGAGAAATTCGGGAGGGGCTAATGGAAGAGGCTGGACAAAGCCATGGTTTTAGAAGTCTACCTGAGCCTGATGTCATAGGGGGCACACAGCAGGAAGAGCATCACGGGGTTATCCTTCCTGAGGCAAGCAGGCCAGTCTTTGTACCCCCATATCAGTCAGTTAAGGGCTGTAGGCCACCCAAGGTTGGGGTATAAACTGGTGGCCAAGGAAAATTCTTCAGAGAAGGCCCAGCTGTGAGCCATTAGCATCCAGGCTCCTAGCAGCCTGAGGACGGGTTCACTGGCAACAACAAGATGGTCGGGAACCAAGGCTGTCTAAAGCAACCAGTTATGGTACAACCATTCCAGGTTCTTTTGGAATAGAAACTCAGCCAGTTTAGAGCAGGGTCACGTTTTGAAAATGGGGGGAAAACAATTAAAAGGAGGAGCTGACAAAATGTAGTATTGGCTGATGTTACAAAAACGTGCTTTCCTAGAGACTGAACATTCTTTCTTTTGAAGATCATGTGATAGAAAAACTGGAGAAGTGCGGTTTCTTTAATGATAACATTAGAAAGGACATATTCTTCTTGACCGTCCATGATGCTGTCCTCCATCTACAGAACCAGGTTAAATCTCGAGAGGGTCAAGATTCCATTTTAGAAACGGTAAACATTTAACCTTTCTACATAGGTATCTTCCCTAAACTACCACGATTTCTATAAAGAGCAAAAACTGCACAAATCTAGTTTTGAATCCCAGCCTCCTAGGATTTAGAGCCACCTGCTTAACTTCTCGGAGCCTCACTTTTCTCATCATTAAAATGGGAGTAAAAACATTTACCTTACTAGGTTGATATGATGACTAAATATGATAGTTTATAGGAAAGCACCTGGTAGTACCTGATACATATCAATTTTATAATGTGTGGGTTTACCAATAAAAATAGGCATTAGCTGTAATAATGCCTTTTTAGAATATAGGTGGTGAGTCTTGGATTTTCTGTCATTTGTGTATACGACGCACAATACAGTTTAAATCTTCAGCCATCTGGAAAATCTCGATGATAAATGTCTTTAAATAGGATCCATTAGGTCATAAGTTATCTTTGAAAAAGGAAAAAAGAAAAGTCATGAATCAGCCCAGAGTTAATTCTTTCCAACAAAATAGAATAGACCCTTGTTTCCCATGAGCCTCCCTATTTTGTCAACTCTCCAGACGTATCCCCCAGAGAGCCAAGCATTTCAGACTGGGTCATTGGACAGGTCATTGGGCTGGGTCACTGGGCCTGGTCCAAGAACCTCTTCTTTCATGGACCTTCTGACAGTGAATCTGGGCAACTAAAACAAATACTTATAAAATAACAACAATAGTAATTACTCCAGTGACACAGTGTACTATATTTTCAATTGGTTCCTTCTTTTTAAACATTAGGATGAGTAGATTTTTATTGTAGATTGGAAGTTGATGTTTGAAGTAAAATTAATTTAGAAAACAATGGTGCATTATTCTCTTCAGCTCTTGTTAGTGGAGAGACTGCTTAATGCTGCTGGGGAAAATATTAGTACTAAATACCAAGGTGTGGATCTGAAATACATAAAAGAAAAAAAGTAGTAAAACCACAAATGTCAAAAAAAAAAAGAAGAAGAAGAAGAAGAAAGCAAGCAAGCTACATGCAAGATGCTGATCTTTGAAAACTCATAAACCTTTTTCTATTTTCTAACTTAAAATTCTCTAACCCATAGGTAACAACAACAACAACAAAGCAGGATCATACAAAGCATCTAAAAAAAAAATCCCTCACATTGGAAATATTTAAAGTGAGGTGTCAAATTCTTTCTCAACATGAAAATGGTTGTTTCGTTATTTGTTTTTACTCTATTTCTGATTCAAGGTCTCAGGCCAGGAATGCCGCAGAAACCACTGACCAAGAGTGCCCCTTCCAGGGTTAGACTCAATCTTGTCTGCCAACAGGGAGGCCTTGTGAGTGGCTGGGATGGATTTTTTTGGCCCTGAACAAGTGTTAGACTGAGTATCACTGAACGCTTGTATCATACACTTACTGGTTCACTGGGCAGAGGGTTGAGCAGTCCGGATGACCTGTCACACCAGGAACTTTTACTTCTATATGCCCTCACTGTCTAGCCCAAAGCCCCATACCCGGTAGATGGATAGCAAATGATGATAAATCTTGCCTGTGGTACTTTCCTTCTCTTCAAGAAACATAACTTGCGTGTTTGGATATTGTGGATGCAGTGGTGTGACCCTCTCCCTGTCCTTTTATTTGACCATCACAAGGATTATCCCAGGATAGCCTCAACTGGTGGTTCTACCTGTCCCCTAACTTTTATGTCATGACCACCTGCACAGGGACTTAAGTCTCTAATGCATTTCCCCCTGAGCAAAGAGAATTGGGTTATTTATTTCTGAGATGCAAAGTCACTCAAAAGCACTTTGAAACACTACCCTTGCCTTGATACACATCTGGAGTTGCTTTAGAAATATCCTTCTTCATACATAAGCCAAGGCCCAAATTGTTATTGGTCTCCTCTGTGTGGAAGATTAAATTGCATACTACTGCTAAAAAGCAGAACTTCCCCGAACAACCAACCTGTGTGGTCCGTACACTCTGGCTTCCATTTCCAATAAAATTAATTTTCATCCAATTCAGCCAGGGACGGCTTATTGCCATCAGTCACAAGCCCTTCACTGGGCACTCACTGCGTGCTCGATGGGGTACTAAGTGCTCTCAGCTCCACCACTGAAGGAGAAACACGATTGGCTGCTGAGTCATTTAGGCAGACAGGGTGACTCGGGAAGCAGTACACACTTCAGAGGTTGGGGAAGAGAGCTGAGAAGGAGCTGAGACAGTGGAGAGCCATGCCAGTTCACACTTGAATGTGAAAAATTAGTACGAGGAAAAATCCTGAGGTGGGAAATATAAAAGAACAAGAAAGCTGAAAAGGATTATGCGGTATGGAGATTATAGATGACAAGCACCAGCAAAGCTTCAAATGATTTCCAGAGGAGTGTCAGGGTGGGCTGATGTCATTGTCTTTCCAATAAATATTCTCTGTTCTCTTGGTCAAGATTACTCTCATCCAAGACTGTAAAGATCCTCTTGAATTAATGGAAGCAGAGCTGATTGAAGAAGAGCTTGATGTCCAGGATGAGGTATGATCATTATTTCCCTTCAGTGAAAATACTTTGGATTGAACCTTGACTGAAGAGCATAATACAGAGTGACTATGTCTGACTAAAGCCATTCAGGGAAAATGATTTTTAAAAATATACCAAAAGGATGGCTTCATAGAAAGGGGAAAATGGAAAACAAGAATTGTCCCTTGAAGACATTAAGTACTTAGGGACCTTTTGCCCCAGACATATAGGCACAATCAGTGACTGGGAGCAGCCAACACACTGGGCCTGATTTTATACCTAAGCCTCTGCATATGTCTTCTTCCTTCCCCACCTAAGGACTGTGGGATGGGGAGAGGTAGACGGAGGGAATTTCTAACCCAGGAGTTTTATAAGCTTCAGGAGAAGTATGTGAGGGACAGGAACCTCACGGAACTTTCTTCATCTGGCTGATAATGGTAAACAAGACACTTCCTCCACTTGAGACTGAGCCCATGTATTTCTGATGCTATTGGGACATCAGATTCTTCCTAGGAACCTTGACCTAAACGTAGTATCTGACTGAATCTTTGTGGCTCCACCACCAAGTAAAAGATTTTATTTATTTATTTGCCAGAGAGAGAGAGAGCGAGAGCACAAGCAGGGGGAGGGGCAGGCAACAAAGGAAGATCATAGGAATTTTAAAGTTGAAAGATGTCTTGGAATATCAAGACATCCACATCCTAGCCCCTGCAGAAATCTCTCCTACTTCATCCCTAAGGATGTTCACTCAGCTTGTGTGTGAACATTTCCAGATATTGGCAACTGAAGCTTTTCAAGGGAGTTTGTCACATGATTGGATGTCTCCAAGTGTTAGTTTTGCTTCCAAAACTAGAGGCAGCCTTTCTTTAATAACTACCCAGTGGACTGAGGTCTGCCTTCTTTAGCAACACAAGCCCTCCCACTGAACAGCCTTTACCTATTTGAGAGTAGCTCTCAGGGGTCCAACAGACTCTACCCCAGGCTAGATTCCTCTAGCTCCCTTTATTCCTCATGGGCGCAAAATTTGTCAAGAGTGGGACACAAAATCCCAGGTGGAGTTAGGTCAGCATGGAGATTACACAACCACAATCAACCTTGATCTTGTCAAAATATGTCTATTACTGCGACTTTAAAATGTGTTTATTTTCATTGCAGCCACATCAAAATCTTGGCTTCTTTTTTTCTTTTTTAAAGATTTATTTATTTATTTGAGAGAAAGAGAGAGTGAGCACGGGGGAGGGGCAAAGGGAGAAGGAGAGACTCTCAAGCAGACTCTTGCTGACCGTGGAGCCCAACGCAGGGAGCTTGATCTCACGACCTTGAGATCATGAACTGAGCTGATATCAAGAGTCAGATGCTTAACTGGCTGAGTCACCCAGGCACTCCTCAAAATCTTGGCTTCTATTGAGCAGGGGCCAACAAAAAACTTGGTCATTTTACACAAACTATGGCCCAGCTAGGCTCCCCATTTATAGTTATGTAATTGGTTTTTTACCCTAATGCAGGGTTACACATATTTTTGCTAGATTACATCTTGTTGGTTCTAGTTTATGGATATAGTTTCAAATTCTGAACTCATCACCCAGCATATTAACTATCCATCCTACTGGTGTCATAGGCAAATCTGATTAGCATGCCTTCTCTGCCTTATTCCAGATCTTGATAAAAGATGTCGAGAAGAATAATATTTGAACCCCTATGGTATAATCAGGCAGTGAGGCTGACAGGCAGAGATTTTTGTGGAGAAAATACATTGCTAGGGTGAAAATCAGAGGTCCTGCATCCTTAGTCCACCAGCTTAGTGAGTCTGGAAATGTCCTTCTTTTTTTTTTAATAAGATTTTATTTATTTATTTGCCAGAGAGAGACAGCGAGAGAGGGAACACAAGCAGGGGGAGTGGGAGAGGGAGAAGCAGGCTTCCCGCTGAGCAGGGAGCCTGACACGGGGCTCGGTCCCAGGACCCTGGGATCATGACCTGAGCCGAAGGCAGATGCTTAACGACTGAGTCACCCAGGCTCCCCTGGGATGTCATTCTTGAGCGTAGAAGTACTTCCAGCTTTATTAGTTTATGAGTGTGGTTATAAGGCTTAGTTGAGTAAAAACTCATCAAATTCAAACTTAAAGGGATGCCTGGGTGGCTCAGTCGTTAAGCGTCTGCCTTCGGCTCAGGTCGTGATCCCAGGGTCCTGGGATTGAGTCCCACATTGGGCTCCCTGCTCAGCGGTGAGCCAGCTTCTCCCTCTGCCTGCTGCTCCCCCTGCTTGTGCTCTCGCTCTCTCTCTCTAGCAAATAAATAAATAAAATCTTTTAAAACAATTGGAACTTAAGAACTTGCCACATTACAGAAGTATTTTCAGATTGCCACATAAATTAATGGCATCATTATTCAGGTAACATAAAAGGATCATTTAGTTAGGGTTCCTGTAGGTAGCAAAGGAGTAGAGTGGAGTGGTTTTGAGGGTATGAGCTGTATTTTTTAAATTTTTTTATTATTTAAATTCAATTAACCAACATAGAGTCCATCATTAGTACCAGATGTAGAGGGTATGAGCCTTAGAACCAGACAGATATGTGTGCCATCCCCAAATCTAATAGTTACTGGCTGTGTAGCCTGGGGAAAATTACCGATCATGTCTTCATTTCAGTTTCTTCATGTGAAATGGAAATAGTAATACTTCACAGAGTTGTGAAAATTAAAGGATGCATGTAAAAGTACTATGTACTCTTGTACATAGTAAAGTGCTTGATAAATAGTACTTGTTGCTTTTAAATAAATCTAAGAATGATGAGGTACAAAATTAAGTTTTTACCCTATACACACCTAAGATGAGTAATGTGAGTAACCCAAACTATCAAATCATATTTGTAAAAAACAAAGAGCATTAGACTAAAGGAGAATTCATTTGTATGAACACTGTTTCCCCTTCGTTTGCACAGGCTATGCGTAGTCTTGCTTCCTGAACGCCGGCTCAGGAGATTGCTATAAGCAAGGACTGCAAGGCAGAATTCACCCACCAGTGTCATTCTATGCAAACATTTTCTGCATTGACTATTTCTTTGGACTTGAAACACTCATTCTCTTTCCATTTGATTTTCAAACCTCTTCAATTTTTTTTAACCTCTTAACCTATGAAAGAGAACCACTAAGAATTTTTTTTGAAGGCTTTATTCATAAAATAAATAGCCTACCTCTAAAATGTGCGAAATGGTGAGGAGAATTATCCAGGTGATTCAGCCATGTCCAGATCTGCTGATGTTATGCTGCTGTTCCCCTCGCCCCCCGCCCCACAACAGATTTGCTAACAGTGTTCTCGTGGATACTGGTGTACCTCTGTTTAGTCGGGTTAAGTGTGCCCCAACAGTCTCCGTGGGCAGGTATATCAGGAGGGATTATCCTAAAGAGAAATCCATTTCTGACTGACCTTGATACCCATGAGCTGCACTGGTCACAGTGTAGGGCTACACTGAATAAATGCAGAAATTTAATTATTAACTCGTTTATCAAGAAAAGTCTTCAAAAATCACTTTTAGTAAATACATCAATGAAGTTTTTAAAATGCAAACTTAGTACTTAATAATCAATGTGATTATATGTGACCAGATATGTAACCAGAGATCAAAATTTAAAAAAAAGAAAAAAAAGGTTCACTTAAAAGCTACAGAACCAGGCTGATCTAGTTTAGAAACACGGATTCAGAGAAGCGAAGCAATAAGATTATTGTGGTTTGTAGAAATCATTTTTTGATATGATAATAGTCATGGATCACAATTAAGATCAAATAAAATATATGACAGACTGTCTCTAGCTTAAAAATGCAGCTTTAATTTATCTTAGTTAATAGAAATGATCATCGTGTATAGGTCTATAGAGATATGGTCTATTTAAAATCTAATGCAAAAATTGTGTTATTTTGAACAAAAAAAATTTTGATATAAGACTGAGTTTATATTTTTCTCTAAAACTTTAGCAGCATGTAAAATATGTGATCTTTAACAGAATTCTGACTACCTTTCCAAAAAAAAATCTAAAAAGTTAACATCCTGTATATAAATCTATGTTTAAAATGAGTTTTTTAAGACAGAACATTCTAAATGAGCTTAATATCAAAAGAAAAACATTGGTTTGGAATATATACATTGAATATACTTAGGTTTTTAAAAATCCATATTTTAAACCAGAACATTTTATATCTTTTATTTTTACTTAATCTTTTCTGAGTGCCAATGATTTTCTAGGTATTATATAATATATAGTCTTTAGTCCTGAGGACTATTTCCATGTATTTCACACTGAAGTGAATGAAGTTGTACTTAATTTCTAGGGAGAAAGAAATACTCAGGTCGCCAACTAAGATACTGTTTTGCCTGGTTGAGATTTATATTGTACCTTTGGCACAAATGTGTGAAATTTCCAAATGTGTTTGGCTATCCAAAGGCAGCATGTCTTATCTTTCTGTTTCTTAAATACAATCAGAAACAAGTTATCTACTTCTGACGGATTATTATCAGTGGTCATATCAAACTGGTTAACTAAAAGCATCCCTGTCATTTCCCCTTACCCAAATCATTCTGCATACCGGAATTTGAGTGACTTGCAGTGGATTGCAATGTTACAATATTCTTTCATTTATGGGTTATACTGTCCTTCACTGATTTAGAACAGATGTCTCCCCTGTTGGGAACAGCCTAACCAGGATTATATTATCCAATTTCCACACCAATACCTGCCTATAACAGGACAAATCTTCTAAGAGTGAATATAACAGTCTTGCAGAAAATGGATGAATACCTCTGTTTAATAGAGGAAATATGCACTGCCCCCCCCTTTTTTTTAATTAGTTGAAGGAAATTCCAAAGTTCCATTTTATAATAAGGCTAGAGTCTTGTAAAGTCTTGGGTCCACTTGTGACTATTACAAGACCACAGTCTGACTTGCTTCCCAAGCACACTCTAGGTATACTGTCTTTTCTGTGCATTTTGTGAATAGTAACCAAACTTTTAAATCTGTATTGTCAATGGAGATTTTACTTGAAATTGAAGTTGTCTTTTGTTATGTTTTTAACCTATAGGATAAGATTCCAATGTTTGTATATGAATTTCAATAACAAATGAAAAAAATCAAACATGTACATTTGGAAATATTTGCACATATTTTTTATTAAATGTAAAGTAGCCTTTCAAACTACTCTGATGCATCCTTTTTGAACAAAACTATTAAATATAATAAAAATGCTACATTTTAAGTTTGCCATTACTCTCATCAGCCATCAGTTTGCTGTATTCTTTATAGCTCCACTTCTATTTGTTTGTGCGCAATGTCTTTTTGTAAAGACTTTTCAATGCAATAAACAATGTTACAAATAATCTCAGTTAATTCTTTTTTTTAAGATTTTATTTATTTGAGAGAGAGAGAGAGAATGAAAAGGGGGGAGGGGCAGAGAGAGAGGGAGAAGCAGACTCCCCACAGATCAGGGAGCCCGAAGCTGGACTCGATCCCAGGACCCTGGGATCATGACCTGAACCAAAGGCAGACGCTTAACCAACTGAGCCACCCAGGCGCCCTAATCTCAGTTAATTCTTGTAATTCTTACCCAGGTATGTCCAGTTTATTCTGTGCAATGATTTTCATTATTTTAAGCAAACTTTTTTTTAAGATTTTATTTATTTGAGAGAGAGAAATCACAAGTGGGTGTGAGGGAGGGGCAGAGGGAGAGGGAGAAGCAGGCTCCTCGCTAAGCAGGCTCCTCGCTGAGCAGGGAGACCTACATGGGGCTCGATCCCAGGACCCTGAGATCATGACCTGAGCTGAAGGCAGATGCTTAGTGGACTGAGCCACCCAAGTGCCCCTTAAGCAAACTTTCACACTGGTACAACATTCGTACATATCAAAAGGATACAAAGTGTAGTGTGCTGCTTAAGGAATTTTCACAAAACAAGGACGCCAGTATAGGCAGCACCCAGGTCAATAAGCAGAACATAACCAGCAGCCCAGAAACCCTCTCCAGCTCCCGCCCAAGGGCTAACTCCTAACACCTGTGTGATGTCTCAATGTGTCTGTCTGATCGGATGTGGGCCCCCAAATTGGGGCAAGGATCGGTGGAAGCGATGGCATGGAAGGTTGAAAGAATTCACTTGAGGAAGAACAAAGGAGATAGGAGTTTATTGAAATACACACAAGGGAGTGGTGGGCAGGACAGCAGAAGAGAGGCTGTCTGCCATGAGGCAGTGTGTAGGGGCTGTTTTTAAAGGGGGAAGGGAAGGAGGTATGGTGACATATGGTATCTTCCCTTTTTTGGTAACTGCCTAGTTGTAAGTAGCCCATTGGTTAGTTAGGGCCTATTGATATTTTGAGGTGGGTCGCCTGACGGGCCTGCGAGGGGGTCACTGTGGGCCTTTTCTACCTTCCATCGCTCAAGCCTGTTTCCCTAAAAGCAGCTTCCACAACTTGTTTTTTTGAAGTTCAAATAAAAGGAATCAAACAAGATTATTTCTTTTTTTCTCCGTCTTTTTTGTGTCTCACTCCATTCAACATTACAATTGTGAGATCCATGTTATTGCACATAGCAATCCTTTGTTCTCACTGCTGTAAGGTATTTTGCTGAATTTATGACCACTTATTTATCCATCCTACTGTTTGTGAACATTTGTGTTTTCATCTTTTGGCTTTCATGAATAGTGCTCCTGCAAACATTCTCGTTTTTGTTCTGTTTTTTGGTGAAAATATGCACACAATTTGGTGAAGTATCCACCTGGGAATGGATTTGCTGGGTCGTGTACACATTTTGCTTCAGTAGATACTGCAGTAGATATCTAGTATCTATAGCAGACTGTTTTCCAAAGCATTGCACCAACTTATACTTCTTTCAGCTGTGACATTAAGAGTTCCAGTTGCTACACATTTTTGTCAACACTTGGTTTGTGTGTCTTCTCCATCTGAGATATTTTTTTTTAAAGATTTATTTATTTTTTGAGAGAGAGAGCACAAGTGGGGGTAGAGGCAGAGGGAGAGGGAGAGAGAGAATCCTCAAGCAGACTCCCTGCTGAGTACAGAGCCCGACATGGGGCTCAATCCCAGGATCCTGAGATCATGACCTGAGCTGAAAATCAAGAGGACACTTAACCAACTGAGCCACCCGGGTGCCCCTCCATTTGAGCCATTCTTATGGGTGTGTAGTAGTATCATACTGTGGTTTTAATTTGCCTAAAGAAGTTGAGTGTCTTTCTCAGATGTTTATCATTATTTAAATATCCCCTTTTGTGAATTGTCTGCCCAAGCCTTTTGCCAATTTTTCTTTTTGGTCATCTGCCTTTTTCTAATGGCCTTGTAAGAGTTTATATGGTAAGGATACAAATCCTTTGTTGTGTAGGGGCCAAGGGCAGGCTGCCCCAAAATGGGCCACTTTGGCATGAAGATTATTTTTGAATTAAAAGCAATCAAAACCCAGCAGATTCAGGAAAAGCTCTTTACCTCCCCTACAGCTGCCTAAAAGAATTTAGATAGATGACCTACTCAGGAAGAGAGCTGTCACCATAGATAATTATATTATGATATGAACTAGGTAGGGTAGACAGGGAGAGACCTAGCAAGGCCTATTTAATCAAAGTCCTCTGTGTCCCATTGTTTCTGAGTGGCCCCGCAAACATTTAACACTCATTTACTCACTCATCTTCCTTATTGCATTCCATCCCTTTGAGGCGCCAGACCCCTACCCCTTTCTCCTCAGTTCAGAATGACATATGTACCTCTTTTCACCTGTCTTTGGAATCTCCACGTCTGTGTGGATTCCCTGTATGTACAAAATTAAATTTAATTTTCTCCTGTTAAACTGTCTTAAATCAAGTTGATTATTACTCCAGCTAGAAGGATCTTGAAGGGCAGAGGAAATTCGTTCTCCCCAGCAGGTAGAAATATGTATTACAAATATCTTATTCTATTTGATGGGAGAAAAAGGAGCAAAGGTTGGACTTTGCTGCAGATCACAGTCTCCAGCCAGGATTCCTGAAGCATACAGATTGTAACACTCCTACAGTTCCCTCAAGGGAACCTTTAATGTTTTATCACTATAGCTTTGCTCTGGTGTTACGTCCCCCTGATAATCGTAAACATCCCCCACTGGATGTGATTAGCAATCATCCTTGAAACATATGACCCACTGATACACATCTGAAGGGTCTCATGACTACTGTCTTACTAGACAGTAGTAAATAACCTTATCTTAACAGCAACTAGCCCCTCAAGGTCCTGGAAGCCTTGCTTCCAAATTCCTTGAGAGACTTATGCTATCCCTAACCCCCAATAACCAAAAGTATATAATCAGTCATTCCTCACAATCTCAGGGCAGTTCTTTCTACCCACCGGCCCTGTCCCTGTGCTATAATAAAAGCCCCTTTTTGCACTGAAAATGTCTCAAGATTTCTTTCTTGACCACTCAAGGCGGCCCCACATCATATCCTGTGGATTAGCTTTTCAGACTTAATCGTGCCTTTTTAACTTTAATGTAGTTCAGTTTATCATTTTTCTCCTTAATGGTTAGCTTTTTTGGGGGGGGGTATATAGTTTAAGAAATCTTTGCTTAAGATAATGAAGATATTTTCCCATGTTTTCTGACAAAACTTTTTTTTACTTCTCACATTTAGACATATATCTGGAGTTAATTTTTGTATATGGTGTGAGGCAAGGAGTGAAGAATGCAGGGTGCACAGTAGGTGCTTAATAAATATTGCTGGAAGACTGAATTAAGCTGCAGTGATGCTAACCAAGGCCAATATGGGTTGGGAACAGCAATCAGATTAGTATACAGTGGTTCAGAGTTTCCTGGGCTTGCAGGCCTGTTCCTGGTGCTTACCACAGCTCACCTGCCTTATCTACCTGCTTGCCCTACAGGTTTCCAGAAAAGGGGCTGGGGATCCACTTGGATGCACACAGAGCTTCACAGAGCTGGAGGCTCTCCTAGGCTCTATACTCATTTTCAATCTGCTGACAAAGGTAGCCCACTTCATCCTTTTCTTCAGGGACATCTTTGGGCCTGGACATGGAAGAACTGTTTTTGCATGAGATCTAGCCTGAAGGTCATCCCCCGTGCACTGTTTTAGATCAAGTGCTCCAGTACTGAGTACCCCCTGCCCAACTTAAACAAACAACTTTTTGAGATAATTATGGATTCGCAGGAATTTGCAAAGAAATGTGCAGCCAGATTCCACTGTACCCTTCACCTAGCCTCCCCCAGGGTTAACATCTGCTGTAACGACAATAAGTACAATATACAACTCATGACATTGACACTAGTACAAACCACAGAGTTTATTCACATTTTGCCAGTTACACATACACTCATTTGTGTATGTGTGTGTTTGTGCGTGTAGCTCTATGCAGTTTTATCCCATGTACAGCGTAAACCCCACCACAATCAAGATGCTTAACTGTATCTTCAGCACAAGATTCCTTCGGAGGGCCCATTTTAAAAAACACTCCAGGGGCGCCTGGGTAGCTCAATTGGTTAAGCGTCTGCCTTGGGCTCAGGTCATGATCCCACGGTCCTTGGATTGAGCCCCACTTCAGGTTCTGTGCTCAGCAGGGAGCCTGCTTCTCCTTCTGCCCACCTCCTCCCCCCCCGCCCCCCTGCCCAGGCTCCTGCTGTCTCTAATAAATAAAATCTTCAAAAAAATAAAATAAAATAAAAAGCACTCCAAGCACAGACACGCCTCTCCACATTGCACTACTCCCAGATATCCTGAGTTCTTGTTTAGAGGAGCACCTCTGATAATACACTTCCTACAGCCTAGATAAGTTGACCACTTAATATTCTATTTAAAATTTGTTTGCAATTCTTTTTCATTCTTACTCATTACCATCCCGGTCACGGAGGAGCTCTACACCTCACAGCAGGAGCATCTGAAGGTCACTGTTTAGATGAAAGAGAATGGTACAAATTCTTGACCGACCAGTGCTACAAATTGGCAGAGATTCTTCAGAAGGGAAACCAGGTATGGCTCTTACCTTAGTTCAGGCTGCTGTAACAAATTACCATACGCTGGGTGGCTTCCACAACAGACATTTATTTCTCACAGTTCTGGAACCTAGAAGTCTGAGAGCAGTGTGCCAGCATGGTCAAGTTCGTGGCCAGGGCCCTCTTCCTTATTTACAGAGGGTTGTCTTCCTGTTTCGTCCTCACCTAGCTGGCTCTCTGGCCTCTTCTTGTAAGGGTACTAATCCCATCCTGAGGGCTCCACTCTCCTGACCTCATCACCTCTCAAAGTTCCCACTCCCAAATACCATCATTTGGGATTTATGGTATTTTATGGACATAAATTTGAGGGAGACACATTCAGGTCATTGCAGCTCTCTTCAAAGCAGCTGTGAACAAGGTGGCATTGCCACAGAGCTGAGGAAAGGCTCTGATCTTTGCATGTTGATCCAAGCAGTCAACCCTACCCCTTCCGGGTGAATTGACTTCCTTGCTCTTCCATTTGTGGTGAATCTAGCAGAGCAGGATCCTTGAACCCATTCCTCCAAGTCTATACCATATACAAAAGGAGGCTTGAGCATCCTTCTCTACCTGGCACAGAAGTATTCAGGTGAACAGGAGAGATCTGTACCATTAGAACACATGATCTTTCTCCACTTAAGTGAGTAAGGGAAAAAGTGGTGAGCAGTGAGGCTGGGGTGGGGGTGGGGAACAGAGCCAGGTTATGAGGGGCCTTGTGGAGCACATTAAGGAGCTTGGATTTTATCCTCTACTCTGGTAAGAGATAAAGGCCAAATGGCTGGGTCCCATTACCTAGTTAATCCAATCAGCTGACCCGGACACCTAGAGATAAATTCTGAAGGTGAAATTAAAGTAGAGATGAATGAACCTTTGTTGTTTAGTTTTCCAAGGAGAGAGTGACAGATGAAAACAGATGTTATTAATTAGCTTTTGTGACTTAAAAAGCTTGTTCAAGGGATGTGATTTTTATTTCTCCAGTTTATCCTTAAGACAATTTTAGTATTCTATTATCTATAATGATAAATGTAATCATAAACGTAATGAGGAAAACATGTGCTATATTAAAACATTTAAGGCAGAAGTAGATCTGGATTTGCTGCTGTAGAGTTAACATTCCTTACAAATATGTTGTTGTTTCAATGTGGGAGTCACTGTCTTTTCTGGTGTTACTTGCTTATAAAAAACAAAACCAAACAAAAACAAACAAACAAAAAGAACTTTTGGTCCCTAAAACAAAGGAAGACACGACTGCTTAATATTTCTGTTTAAACCAGTTATTAAATGTCTGTGACAAAATACAAGGTCTGAAAAACCTTGGAAACCACCTCCTCCCAAAGAACTCAAGGCCTTGAACCTTTGGGAGCGATGTTTCGCTCTTCTCTTCCTTACCTTCCCTTTTCTGTATTGGGTGGCTGGCCTCACCAGAGACACAGTGAGGAAGCTCAGGATAAAAATCTAAAATCTATACTCGGGGGAGAAACAGTATGGAGGCCAAATTTGCCTGCTTACATAGGTGAAGCTAGTTTCTTTTTTTAGTTTCATCTGCCTTTTTCCCCCCTTTTTTCAGACACTAGTTTTTCCATCAGTTCCTTATTCATTCATTCATTCACTGAGCATCTATGTTGTGATAGGCACAGAACTAGAAGCTGGATATATAGTGAGAGGTAAACCAAGAACACACACAACCTCTATTCTCATGGAACTTATAGTCTAATGTGGGAGATGATCAATAAACAAGTGAACATCCCAGTAAACATACAACTACTACTTGTAGAGGCTGGAAGGCGACAAGAAGAGGGCTGTCTGTGATAGAGAAAAACAGGGGTGGGAAGGCTGTGCACTCTCCCTGAGGAGGTAATATTTAAGGAAAGAATTAGCATGCACAGATCTGTAGGAAAGCTGTCCAAGCAGAGGGAACAGCATAGGGAAGAGCCCGGAGGTGGGAAGGATTTCAACAGAGAAGGGAGTTATCCGGAATTGAGAGATCAGCAGGCTGAGGAGACTGCCAATGTAGGGTCCTAAACACTCAAGAATCTGTACTGGAAAGGCACGGAAAGGCTTTAAACTGGGGGGTGGTTTTGTGTTTCTGGAAGATGACTCTGACAGACACACAGACTTGTTGGTTTCTACGTGCAGCTAGCTCTGAAGGGATGTACTTAAGGATCTGGTCATTTTGGAACTAGGTGGCCAGGGGACAGAGGTGGGAGGCAGAAGTTTTACTATGGACCCTTTATTAACTTCTGACCTTGGAGGTATCATATATATCCCAAGACTGGAAGCAGGAACAGAAAGAAGGCTACTGCAGATGTCCAGGACAAATCTGAAACATACTTGAGGAAACTCGGTGATCAGACTGTGGGAGTGAGGAAGGGAGAGGCATTAAGATAATCCCTGTTTTTGGATTCAGGATTGAGCAACTAAGTGGATGGTGATGATAACTGAAATTGGGGAGAGGTGAAGAGGGACAGTTTGAGGGCACGGACAGTTCCAGAATTTCTATTTAGGAGAGGCTTAGGGGTGGTGAGCTAGTTGGAAGTAGAGGCTGGAAGAGATGTGTCTTAAATATGCATTTGTATTGCATTTCTATCATCAGAATAGGCTCAGTTATAGGGCAGTAACCTCAAGTATACACACAACACACACACACCTCAGAACTAAAAAACAGTAAAAACCTCAGTGACTTATACAACAGAGTTTTTCATGTTTTTTTCCTTGCTCACAGTTAGTTACAGGTCTAAATGACTGGGCAGTTTTCCTGCACGTGATGGCTCAGCATTCCAGGCTGCTTTGATCTTAGGCATCTGCATCTCAACACATGATAACTTTGGGACAAAAGGGGAAAAAAAAAAGACAGCAAAGAGAATTGTGCACCTGTTCCTAAATATTTCCACGCAGATGCAATATGTGTAATTTCCCTCTCACATTTCAGTGGCCGCAGTAACTGCCATCACCAAGTCTAACTGCAAGGAGACAGATAAATAGAATTCTCCCAAATGTCTAGGAAAGGAAGGAGAGCTGGAAGTATTGGTAAAGCTCTAGTGATGTCACTATGATACTTACATAAGAATGAAAAAACCTCCAAAGTTTGTATAAGAATGGGGTACATTAAAAAAAAGGGGGGACCTGGCTGGCTCAGTAGGTGGAACGTGTGACTTTTGATCTCAGGGTGGTGATTTTGAGCCCCACGCTGGGTGTAGGGACTACTTAAAGAATGGGGTATAGGTTATGAAGAGAGTTGAAATGTGGGCTATCAATGAGCACCCCCCTCCCCACCATTAGTGTTGTGTTTTGTGTGTGTGTGTGTGCGCGCGTGTGTGTGTGTGTGTGTGTGTGTGTAGGGGAGACCCAAGAATCCCAATTTCGGACACATTAAATTCAAGAAGCCTCTATTTAAATGGAGGTGTCAAATAAGCAGCTAAATCAGGAGGTCAGAGGATAGGTCAGAAGATAGGTCCAGGCTAGAGATAGAATTGGGGAGATTAAAAATATCTATCTACATTTGGGCAAAAGAGTGTGAAGTCCAGTGGTCTAGGCCAGTATGGTTAGGGATAAGATGGTCTAAGGAACATGTAGAGGATCATTCAAAGACAGTTGTTGGACAGAACCCTGCTAACAACCACAATTATCAAGGGGTCTGAAAAGGAGACTGGGAAGGAATGATAGCAGGAGAAGGGGAGAGTCAAGAGTGACTTTGTTACAACTAAGGGGAAGAGCTTTAAAGGGTGTATTTCTGCTCTTGTCAAAGCAAACTCCCCCACCTGTATGACAGATCCCTGCCCCTTCTGCATCTCAATTCCCCTCTCTGCACTGAGTCAGATCTAGCAGCACTTTACATGCTCGAGTGACTTCACTGTGTCTTTTACGGGGTGGAAGGGGGCAGGGGGTCTCTTTGGGGTCTCTTTTACAAGAGCGCTAATCTTATTATTTGCGAGGGCTCTGTCCTCAGACCTGATCACCTCGCAAGGCCCCATCTCCTAATACCATTACCTTGGGGGTTAGGTTTTCAACATAGGAATTTTGGGGGAGAACATGAACATTCAGATCATAGTAGTGCTTTCTATCATATTGCCCTGCTTTGTTTCCTTCACATCATTTACAATTCTACACTTGATCTTAGGCAAAAGGCCAAGAAGCGATACTGCATTTACAATTCTAATTATTGTTTACTTGTATACTGTGAGTCTGACCTCATCACCCCAATACAAAGCAAGCTACAAGAAGATATAAGGAAAGCTCAGTTGGTGAAGGGGATGAGGATTGGGGAGAATAAGCGGTGGTTATTTCCTCTGAAAGTATCACATTTTCAGCAACTTTAAGATAGTATGTTGGTAAGAGTTTTTAATAATATGATGACAATAACATTGGAGCAGGCATTCTGAAATTCCGATTGTGAAGCAAGTAGAGAAGTTAGTCAAAGGTTGGCACCTTTATGAGGGCTTGCTGTCCCATCAACCAAGGTCGTGGGGCTCACCATGCCCCCTGACATGGCCCTGGGACAGAGAATTCGGATGTTATGACCTGGCTACAGCCCTGAGACAGGATCTCATCTACTTCTGCATCACAGGGCCTAGAACAGTGCCAGCCAAATAGTAGGTGCTCAATAATTACTGAATAATTTTACATAACCTTACATAAATTATTTTGTCTACATAATCATATAACATACATTATTTCATTACTTATACAATAAATAAAGTTGCAAATGTTGCCGACAGCTTAGTTAGTTTTGGGCTGGATACTACCCAATGATTTGGACATGAACTTCACCGGTAACCTCAGTGGGAGTGTTTGCAGTCGGGGGTGGGCAAAATGGCCAGATTGCAGGGAGGGAACAGCAAGGGAAGAGAGGAGTGGGGCCAGGGAGACTGCTCTTTCCAGAAGCTGGCAGCAAAGGGAAGTAAGAACAAGACAGTGAACCATAAGATGCAAAATGAAGTTTTGTTTTGTTTTAAAAGGCAGAGACTTCAACATTTTTTGTGTGTGAGGAGAAAAGAGCCAGTAGAGAAAGAACTGAAGATGCATGAGAAAGGAAAGCTGGTGGTGTGTGGACAAGAGGAGATCTGGCATCTACAGAACCAGGAGTTCCCTTTCCCACAGGATACAAAGGAAGTAAGGACAGGTTGGGGGTAGAGGTCAGGATGCCGAATGGGTGGGCCTGCCAATGGCCTTTATTTTCCTTCTAAGCATGAAGTACAGAAACATCACTTCCCAAACTACTTTTTAATTTCTCCTTTTTTTTAAAAAAAGATTTTATTTATTTATTTGACAGAGACAGCAAGAGCGGGAACACAAGCAGGGGGAGTGGGAGAGGGAGAAGCAGGCTTCCCACTGAGCAGGGAGCCCAATGCGGGGCTCCATCCCAGGACCCCAGGATCATGACCTGAGCCGAAGGCAGACGCTTAACAACTGAGCCACCCAGGCGCCCCTCAATTTCTCCTCTTAACCAATTCTGTTCCCCATTTACAGATCCTCTTCACTTCTGCCCTGTTAGACTATCACCTCCTCCCTGCTCTGGAGTGGCCCTGCAGCCCCTAGGCCTTCAGCTGGCTTAGCGTGTGACCATGGCCAGTTGTCTGGGACTGTCCTGCTCTTTGATACCCAGATGACAAAATCTTCCATCTTATGAAACTGTAGGCATTCCAGACTTTTATCTGATTTCTCTAAGTATTAGTGAGGATTCCCATGGAGTGTCTGCACATTTCACAAACCCTATCACCCTACTTCTGAAACTCCGTTCCAATTGGTATAATTATTCAGCCCAAAGATGGTCACAAACCTCTCCCTTAATTCCCCAAAATATAACTAAGTTATCTGAAACAAGCTTGTATTTGAAGGCTTAGAGGTAACAGAAGGGAATGACAAGAAAGAAAAGTTAAAAAGTGCTGTAATTCAAATGCCCAGCCCATTTTGTTCTTTGCTCTACCTTGAGATCATTTTCTCAGATGTCAGAAAAGCTTATCTAATTGCAAAAGCACTGTTGATATTCCTAATCACACAGAAAAACTTGCTAAAAACCCTATTTGAACTCTTCTGCACTTCCAAGTTTCTGTTCCTACATCAGCTGTCCGTTCCCTCATCTGTCCTTCCAGAAGTTTCCTCCCACAGTGCATGGAGATCTCTGGCCTTCAGCAGAACCCTTCTCCAATCATACCAGCTCAGCAGAACAAAAGCTGGAGGAGCAGATGTCTGCAAAACAAAAGCCCCCGTTGTTACTCACACCTGACCAAGCCTCACACCACCACACCTGTAAACAGAATAGGAGGTTTTTCCCAAAGTTTCTCTGTGAATCCCCAGCATCAGAATCTCCCAGGGTCTGGGAATCAAACCAGAACATGTTTGACTTGTAATTGTTTTAGTTGATGGCTTTAGGAAATTATTATGAATCAAATGCTTAGTTTGGGAGCCAAACTGTATTTATATCTATGTATGCACATTGCCTTATTACCATTACCAATGCAGTATTATTGCTGTCTCTTGATGTAACTTCCGAACTGAAGAAATAGTGTTATGGGGGAGATTTTATTTACCCATGTCTGGTGCCACCTAGTGGACATCATCTCCTCAACAGCTTGGAGGCGGGATTTTTATCCACCTGGCAAAGGTAGTGATGAAGATGAAGATGGCTAACGCTCAGGAAGTTACTGTTAGGCATTGTGTTGGAGGTAATGCTAATCTATTTAAATTCATTGGCGAATTTAATCTCCAAAACAATACTAAGCAATGGGAATCACTATCCCCATTGTGTAAAATATGGAAACTGAGACAAGGAAAGCTTAAGAGAGTTGCCTCTCAGGAAGTAAACGGCAGAGCGACAAGTCCAGAGTCCAAGCCCTTAACTACTGAGCTGAAACACTGAGGAAATTCTATTAATGAAAGAATTCAATAGTGTGTGTTTATATATTGGAAGGTGATGTTGCTGGTGTGGTTTAGCACCTGGTTGGGGGGCGGGGGGCGACTTAGACGACTTAGGTAC
The DNA here is from genome assembly GCF_004348235.1 of Phoca vitulina. NCBI lineage: Eukaryota > Metazoa > Chordata > Mammalia > Carnivora > Phocidae > Phoca > Phoca vitulina. The sequence continues at coordinate 82,162,140 of NW_022589707.1, forward strand.
TAACAGGTTCCAAGGAAGTAGCTCAGTTGTCCCCTGAGGCGTTAAGAAGGGGCCAAAGAAATGTCCTGCACTGGACACTGGGCAGACAAGATTCATTCCTCTGCGTCCTAAATTCCTAAACTCCTAAAGTCTGGAGTCCACAATGCAGGCGGACCAGGCCTGCATTTTTTATTGTCTTTCATTGCGAGAGATAAGCAAATATTCACAGTAAATGGGATAGCCGAAGGCTGATAGTCTCCCTCCCCACACATCAAATTAGAAGCCTCAGACTCTAGTCTGACAATCCTGAGTCTTTATTCCTGACAAAGAAGAGTGTATCACTCTCCAGCATCTCAGTGAGAAGTTCAATGCAGAGGAGGGTCTTTTTTCTGTGGAGTAGACCTTAGGTGCCGTCAGGATTTTTCTATGTAACTCGGGAAAATTAAGTCATTCCCAGATGTCTTAGTCAGCTGGAGCTGCATTACAAAATACCACAGACCGAGTGGCTGATACTGCAGAAATGTATTTCCTCATAGTTCTGGAAGCTAAAAGTCCCAGGTCTGGGTGCCGGGGTGGTCGGGTTCTGGTGGGAGCTCTCTTTCCGGCTCATGGAGCCTTTCCTGGGTACGTGTACAAGAAGGGAGAGCAAGTTCTCTGCCGTCTCTTCTAAGGGAACTAATCCTATCACAAGGGCCCTACCCTCATGATGTCAATCTAATCCTAATTGCCTTTTAGGGGCCCCCACCTCCAAACATCATCACATTGGAGGATAGGACTTTCAATATATGAATTTGGGGAGGGCACAGATATTCAGTCCATAACATTCTGCCATTGGACGACCAAAATTCACTTCCTTATCGCATGCAAAGCACATTCATTCCATCCCAACAACTCTGAGTCTTACCTCATTTCATCAACTCTGAAGTCTAAAGCCCAAGTCTCATCTAAGTATCACCTAGATCAGGTATGGGTGAGGCTCTAGATAGGATCCATCCTGAGGTAAAATTCCTCTCCGGCTGTGAACCTGTGAAACCAGACAAGTTATGTGCTTCCAAAATACAGTGGTGGGACAGGCATAGGGCAGACATGCCCATTTCCAAAGGGAGAAACAGGAAAGAAGGAAGGGGTGATGGGTTCCAAGCCAGTCCAAAACTTAGCAAGGCAAATTCCATTAGCTCTTAATGCTGGAGAAGAAACCACTTCGGTTCGATGCTCTGCCCTCCAGGCCCGCTGAGGCGGCAAGGTCACGCCCTCAGTGTGGCTGAGCAGCCCTGCCCATGTGGCTCTCTGTGCGGTCACTGTCCATGCAGAATCACCCTTACTGTCCATATGCCTTGTGTGCACCTCAAGGTTCTCCCAAAGCTACTTCCACATATTTAGGTATTTGATATAGCAGCACCCACTTCCTGATACCAAAATCTGTTAGAAGTCAGCTCGGGCTGCCATAACAGAATACTGTAGACTGGGTGCTTACACAGCAGAACTGTATTTCCTCACTGTTCTGGAAGCTAGAAGTCTGAGAACAGGGTGTCAGGCTCCGCTCAGAGCTCTCTCCTGGCTTCCTTCTCACTGTGCGCTCACATGGCCTTTGGTGAAGAGAGAAGGAACATGTTCTCTGATGACTCATCTTATAAAGATACTAATCCCATCATGAGGGGCCCACCCTCATGACCTCATCTAATCTTAATTACCTCCCAAAGGCTCTACCTCCAAACACCACCACCCTGGGGTGTCAGGGCTTCATCATTTGAACTTGGGGGCGGGGGGACACAAACATTCAGTCCATAACACCATATATTATTTTAATGTCTTTGGCTTACATTTATTTTTATTGCAAATGAGTCTGTCTAGAGTTTTTTTTCCAACTTTTTATTATTTTAAACACCTGAAAAGTTGAAAGAAGAAAACAACAGTACACCACTGCCTAGATTCATTAATTGCCATATTTGCCTTCTCTATATGTCTATATGCCTATCTAGCTATCCATTTGTTGTTCAAAGTATCTTGTGGACATCATGATACTCTATCTCTGTCAGCATGCATCTCCTAACCAAAATATCATTATTTTTTTTAAAGATTTTTATTTATTTATTCATGACAGAGAGAAAGAGAGAGGCAGAGGCAGAGGGAGAAGCAGGCTCCCTGTGGAGCAGGGAGCCCGATGCAGGGCTCGATCCCAGGACCCTGGGATCATGACCTGAGCCGAAGGCAGACACTTAACTGACTGAGCCACTCAGGCACCCCAAAATATCATTACTACTCTTAAGAAAATAATTCCCTTATATTATCTTTTAGCCAATTCATATTGAAATTTCCCCAATATATTTCATAGCTGTTTCCCTCTGAATTTGGATCAAATGAAGCTTTAAGCATTGCATTTATTTGGTATAGCTCTTTAGTCTTATTCATGTAGAAAAGTCCTCCTACACATTTTTCCCCCATGACATTGCCTTTTTGAAAAAACAATGTGATAATGATATTGTGACCATATTAACTCTTTGAGATACACAAAAATATTTACCAATGAAATGGGGGAAATGCTCTTATAAAAATACAATGCATAATTAACTGGCCTCAAGTTTAATTTAAACTTACCTGAGTGGATTCAGAAAGCTTATCAGTTGCAGAAATTAACATATTGTTACATGGTAATAATACTGGAAAACACTTTATGTTCATGATTCAAGAACTCTGCCTAAATTTACCATAGTTTTAAACTGATGTTCATCGATGGTTCAGCTCATCAAAATATGTGGATGAAAATTTTTTAAAAATCCAACTTAAAAAAAATCCTCTAACAGTACAGAAAAATATAAAGTTGCAAGAATCACTCAAAATCAGTCTATCCATAAATATTATTAATACGAGGTAAACAGCATATACAGCTATCTATACATCTATTTGGGGAGATAGGTAGCAATACTTTTATAAAAATAACATGTATTCTTGGGGCGCCTGGGTGGCTCAGTCGGTTGAGCGTCTGCCTTCGGCTCAGGTCATGATCCCAGGGTCCTGGGATCGAGCCCCACATCGGGCTCCCTGCTCCGCGGGAGCCTGCTTCTCCCTCTCCCTCTGCTGCTCCCCCCAACTTGTGCTCTCTCTCTTTTTCACTCTATCAAATAAATAAATATTAAAAAATAATAATATGGTACTCTATACTTGATGCAAGGCCTGTGTGCCCATTCGTTGCCCTACCTCTGCTCCATCAATATTGCTCAAGTTTTGATCCTAACAGGCTGCATATCCCAGCCTCCTGTGTTGGCTGGCATCTGGCTGGGGTCAATTAACGGAAGACTGTTGGGACACTAGAGGGTACAAGGAAGGGAGAGGCGAGGGATATGTTCTTGACAGCAGTTGTGCTTTTTTCTGCCCCCGCCCCCCCAACTGTGATTCAGGTAATGCTGCTTTTTCCCTTTGTCCCTTCAGCCTATGGGCTCAATGGCTTCTGGCCCTTACACTAATCACCGGGTTATCTCGTTGGTCACATTTGGCTTCTCAGCTTTTCCATTACCTGTATAATCAATTCCTTGCACTAAATTCCCCACACTGAAAATACTTGAAGCAGTTTCTGGTTAGACCCTGACTGCTCTATGGTAGATGCTAATTTTAATGAAAATATTCTAATTTTAATGACTTTTACTTGAATTTAATGCAACAAAAGAATATGAATTAGAAAACTTTTTCCTTTAACGCGAGGGGTGTTACGTTCTAAAAGCTCTTTCTAGGTTAAGAAAAGGAATTATGAAAACCTCTCAGACGTTGGAGTCGTTAAGCTTAATATTTTTAATGGTTTTTCAATTTTAGACAGTAAAAGTAGACAATTCATGAAAAACTAGTACTCACATGCTTTCTGGGACCTCTTCACAATTGTTTAGTTATATTTATTTTGTTCAGGCTTATAACATTCACATTCTAGAAGAGATAATTTCCACAGTTGCTTAGTAAAGTTACATATTTAAACCAGCTCTATTTCACTAAAAAGTAAGTCTCACACAGCCAATGTGGGTTACTTGCTTTGTTCACAGAGCTACTCAAGCAACAAGAAGAGTGTCTGACACAAACAAATACTGGTTGAATAAATCATTTACCAAATTATTCACTTTCTTAAGCTTTAAATGAAAATTTCCCTCCTAATTGGCTGGATTTCATTGTTGTGTATGTAGATATGTATAAACACACTTTTTTTTTTTTTTTAAGATTTTATTTATTTATTTGACAGAGAGAGACACAGCGAGAGAGGGAACACAAGCAGGGGGAGTGGGAGAGGGGGAAGCAGGCTTCCCGCAGAGCAGGGAGCCCGATGCGGGGCTCGATCCCAGGACCCTGGGATCACGACCTGAGCCGAAGGCAGATGCTTAACGACTGAGCCACCCAGGTGCCCCTAAACACACTCTTATACATAGTTTTTTTCTCACTCAAAGAGGAACTCGGCCATGTAGTGCTGTTTGAGTTTCTTTGTGTTTGAAGACCTGGGCCACTGTCTTCTGGTATCATATGTTCTCTGCTCATTTAATCCAATGAACTTGGAATACTGGTGTGATAAACTGTCACGAATTCTTTACAATCCTAGCGGTCAGTGCCCTCCTATCATAATTATTTTATATTGTAAGCTTTTGTCCAGTTGTTTGTCACATTTGTGGGCAGAAGTTTTAAATGTCTTTTTATTTTGACAGGGCCATGTTATTTTTGTTGACATTCTTCAATAAGTCAACAAATATTTTATGAGCACCTTCTGCTACATACTGTGTATTACACAAATACAGATGGCCAATGGACCCTATACTCAAGGAGCTGGTCCTGTGGGGTCGATAAAATACACCTGCTGATACAACATGAAGTAGAGAGTCAGGTCTTAGGAGAAACACAGCGCCTGGATGTTTGGAAGAGACAGTAATTACCAAGAGGAATGAAGGAAATGAACATTTACAGAAGGCCTGTTACCTGGCAAGTAATAAGGAGCCTTCAAAGATGTCATCTCCTTTCACCTTCAGAATAATTCTGCAAGAAAAATGATTATCCCCATTTCACTGAAACAGATACTGAGCTTAAGTAATTGTCCAAAATAATGCAGGAAGAGTTGAGATTGGAACCCAATTCTGCCTGATTCATACTCTTTTCTCTACTACATACATTACCTGTTGCAAGAATGAATCAGAGGAGGCTTGATGGAGAAAGTAGCACACGAGCAAGTGCCTTGATGGGTAGGGAGGTTTTAAGGTAGGAGTGAGAATTCCAAATCTATGCCCAGCATTTTCCTCAATTGAGGTATGGGTGGGTGTTCAATCAACTGCCAAGAAATTGTTTTTGTTCACTTGGAGACCCAGTTCTGAGGAGGTGGCTATTACTAATTACAGGAAAGAAACTCCAAGTAACCTTGCTCTTGAGTTTCCTGGCATTCTTTGGTCTTGGATATCTATCTTCTTCCTCATCACCCCTTTGCACAGCCACACAAGAATTAAGTCCTCCTGGTGGTAAGATTTATCCGTCCTCTCAGACATGTCTACTAGAATAGTATAAATTCTTCAAAACACCATGGGAGATATAAAGCAGTGGTTTTCAAACTTAAGTTCCAAGTCATTAGTCCACTTTGACATTTTTAGTGAGTCATAACCAGCAATTTGTTTTACAGGGACAGAGAGAATAGAAACAGCAGAGGGAATTGCATATAGTAAGGGTAAACATAGTTTCATGACACATGTGTGATCTGTATGTGGGTTTTTTTTTTAGGTACTGGGCTATGATGTAAAATATATTTCTGATAGTGATAGACATTTATTTAAACAGTAACAGGGCCTATTTACAAGCCATGTATACCAGCAAAGCCTGAAAGTCTTTTCTAACCAGCATGGAGTAGCAGCTGGGCTTAGGGTCAGGGAGCCCTTGGGTGAAAGCTTTCTCAGGTCCAGGAAACAGCATCACAGGCTGCTTGCTTACAAACATGGCATCGCTATCAAGCAGTGTAATATCCTAGGCATTCTTTCAAGAGCAAGCTTAGTAGAAATGTTGAGAGAAAAAACTAGGCAATTACCTCTTAGCAGAGGCTCTGGAGGGAGGAGTAGCCTATCCAGCTCAACGGTTACCCAGTGCAAAATCTGCCTTCTCAGAAGAGGAGAGAGGCTGCAGGACCACTCTAGATTAAACGCCTCCTATCCACTTGGGTTATGTATATTTCCAGGACTCAAAGGATGACAGTGGGGGAATGCCTTCAATCAGCAATATTCAGTCCTTGGAGTCTTTAACTTTCTTCTCTTTCCCTGAATTTGTCTCTTGCCCAGTTTTTGATGGTCTTTGGAAAGCGGGCTGCCATACTTGATAAGGCTTGGCTGTGGTAATGTGTTAGGGCTCAGGTTCAAAAGCTGGTAGGGAGAGGAGGAAGCTGGGGACTGCGTGGGGCTAGAGTTAAGGCTGGCTACTAACCCAGTTTGAGGGCAGATCACTCAACTGATTCCAATACAGAGAAGTCAGAATCTGAGCTAAACATCAGTTTTGTTTTGTGTATCAGTGTGCTAATTGGTTCAAATCAGCCCTACTGACCCTGTCTCAAAACCTATCTCCAATCCAATTTTATAGGTAATAATAAAATTGTAGCTAACATCTAATATTCATTTAGTGATGTGCCAGCTGCTATACTAACTACTATCTCATTTAATCTTAACCATCACCTTAAGACCAATGACTATATATATGTTAAAAAGAAAAAAAGAAGAAGATAGCAGGAGGGGAAGAATGAAGGGGGGGAAATCGGAGGGGGAGACGAACCATGAGAGACGATGGACTCTGAAAAACAAACTGAGGGTTCTAGAGGGGAGGGGGGTGGGAGGATGGGTTAGCCTGGTGATGGGTATTAAAGAGGGCACGTTCTACATGGAGCACTGGGTGTTATACGCAAACAATGAATCATGGAACACTACATCAAAAACTAATGATGTATGGTGATTAACATAACATAATAAAAAAAAGTATTATAAAAAAAAAAGAAGCAATGACTATAGTAATTACCCTGGTAATATGAATTACTATTTAACGAGGGCTTACTGTATGCCAGAGAGTACTAAGTGCTTCAGATTGATAAAAACATTTAATTCTCACAACCCCAAAGACAGGTACTATTGTTATCCCCATTCTACAAAGGAAGGAAGTCAGCCACAAAGATTAGGTCCTCTGCCTAAAGGCTTGCAGCTGGGAAATGACAGCACCGGGCTTGGAACCCCCAGTCTTTAACTCTCAAGTTCATCTACCTAATCGCTATATTCTACTGCCCTTCCCAGCTACTTCTACTTACCAAACTTTTTTTTTTTTAAGATTTATTTGAGAGAGCGTGTGCATGTGCACACCAGGGGAAGGGCAGAGGGAAAAGGAGAGAGAGAATCTTAAGAAGGCTCCGCACTAAGGACAGAGCCAGATGCAGGGCTTGATCTCACGACCTGAGCTGAAACCAAGAGTTGGACGCTTAACCGATGGAGCCACCCAGGTGTCCCTACTTATCAAACTCTTTAATGTATAGTGGACACTACTCTGATTAGTTCTTCTCCTATTAACAGTTCATTCATACTAACAAGCATTTTGGACCTCATAGCGGTCTCTGGTTTCCTGGCCAACTGTTCTTTCTCTCCTCTCTTTAAAGATTTTATTTGTAAGTAATCTCTACACCCAACATGGTGTAGATTATGACCCCGAGATTAAGAATTGCGCACTCCACCAACTGAGCCAGCCAGGTGCCCCGGTCAACCATTCTTCTCTTATAGGTAATAGTATTGATTCACTCCCCCCACCCCCCACCACAAACTGAAGTTCTGCTCATTTTTAAAAAATATACCTTGCTGAACTATGCTGTTTATATGAATAATATATATCATGCTAGGTTTTATGTACTTTTTTTGTAATTAGAAGTTTTTTTTAAGTAAATTCCACACCACATGTGGGACTTGAACTCATGACCCCGAGATCGAGTCACATGCTCCACCAACTGAGCCAGCCAGGATCCCCTATGTGCTCTTTCTTAACTGTTACTCTGGAATCTTACTTTTCAAGGTTCTGTACAATCATACCTTAATTTTATTTTTCAGTACTCCCAGACATGGACCAACAATACAAGTCAAGCTGATCGCTGTCCTCTATAGAAGTTACAACAATTCTCATTCTGCGCCCTTGCTCTTACCTTCTTGATATGCCTCTTTCATTGCTCTCCCACTCTCCAAATCCTATTTGTTCATCAAGGGTCAGCTTAAATCCCTCCATAAAGTCTACCTAACTACCCTCAGTCCTACTGCTCATTATTTTCTCTGAATGTATGTAGCACTGCATTGCCTCAAAACACTTAGAATTTAATTATATGTGTTTTTAATTATTTCTATAAATGCTAGCCAGTCTGATCCTTGTAGGGACCGTTATTTATACAGTTCTTGCCTTCTGCAGTCTTAGGCACAAAAGTGTGATACCACTGAAAGAGCATTAAGGAGATGTCCTGACCTGGTACTGGAGTCTCAAACAAGCTCCTGGGACTTGAACTCATGACCCTGAGATCAAGAGTCACATGCTCCACCAACTGAGCCAGCCAGGCACCCCTATGTGCTCTTTCTTAACTGTTACTCTAGAATCTTACTTTTCAAGATTCTGTACAATCATAGCTTATTTTTCAGTACTCCCAAACATGGACCAACAGCACAAGTCAAACAAGCTCTCTGATACCCACCCTATTTTTCTCTTAGTGTAAACAGTGCTATGTAAGTGGAAGGTTATGAAAACATCTTAAAGAACATTAGCTTATGAGTCATGGGCCAGCAGACACGTCTGTCAGATGAAAATATGCACCTCAGTGCTTCAGATCACCCATTACTACCATGTTTCGTTTTTATAAACCTCAGGACAGCACCAAGCTATAAAATAAATATGAATGTCAACTTTTTGTTGTTGTTGTTTTAAATCATGCTGCTAATTTTATTTTTATCTACTTTTTTCCATTTTATAAAAGTTGTTTAAATATAATAACAATCAATAATAACAGATTATTACATAGAAGGCATGTAGAGCATACTAAGAATGTTGACTTTTAATAAACTGTGATGACAGCACAGAGGTCACCAACAATGGATATCAGAGAGCAGTAATCAAATAAAAGTCTATGTACAGTTTCAGTTATCAGTTTAGGTAAAGAGATTAATTTGTCACACTGCTACCGCCCTGATAAAGTGAGACAACTACAGCTAAGGGGGAAATGAATATAGAGCATAGATGCTACAAGCAGTGCATGAAAGCAACAGATGTCAAATAATTCAACAACTGTTTGTCTAACACTTATCAACAGGAAATCTAAAACAAGTGAGTGTTCCCTCAGTAAATTTTCATAACTTGATGCACCATAAAATGCTGACACAACTTCTGATCTGATTTACAGACTAAATGATGTAAAATATAGTTTGAAGGCTCTTTTTTATTCTAATTCTTTAAATATGAGCATCAGCAGACGTTAATAATACCATTATGAGCCTGGATTTGCATTAATTTGAAGTATGGCTGATAGGCTAAATATGAAGAGAGAAAAAAACAAAAAGAGCACCTCCTAGGTGAAAACTACCTTCTTCTGTACCTCGAACGCATGAAAAATACCCGATTGTATCAGCACTGTATTCAGAGAAATGGGAAAGTATGGTTAAACTTCCTCCAACCTCCAAAACAAAAAGTAAGCTCAGCAATTGAAAGCATCTTGGAAACCACTTAGTAATACAGAAATGTACATTTCAACAAAAGCAGGGGTAACTCTGATTCACAATTATCCTTAGTTGTAACTGTACCTAAAAACTTGCTTATAAAGCTTCAGATATAACGGGGAAGTCTTTTTGAAGACCCCAATAAAACATTCACCAGATAACACAGAACACTTACAGTTTTGATCTTTATGACTCAAAGCTGTTACTGCATAACTATAGATACAACACACCGCTGCACACCCTTTATCCAGAATTCAGTACCGCGGAAACATTTCTATTAGTAGGGCAATATAATAATAATCTCCTATTGATCCAGGAACTCTGGCACTGAAAGCGTGAACAACCCAAGGTAATGATGTCGTCACCAAGGGACGACAGGAATAGAACCCAAATCCCTCGGCTCCCAAGCTCGTGTTTTCTCCTAATTGTGCTCCTTTCTACTCATCCGAGAGCACCAAGTGTAAAGGGTCGGAGAAGGGAGTGGACACAAATGAGCCGAGTCGGCGAGGTGGAGACCGCAGTGAGGGTCCCCAGGAAACACTCTGTGGCACTTTCCTTTGTTTTGGCCGAGGACGATGAAGGCAGCCGCAACCACAACCCCCGGGGACCAAGAACTGGAACTAGGTACTGCCTGTTGTGCTAACTCTCTCTTCCTCATCTTAGGCCTTTCCTTTTCACCCTCTCCCTTCCGGCCAGCCCCGCCGCTCTCTCCGCCTCACGGCGCGTGCATCCCCTGCTCGGGCTCCGCTCCGCACTTTCCTGCCGCTGTCCCCCGCCGGAGGGGCAGCTGCGGGTCCCCTGCGCCCTTAGGTGGTCAGGGCGCTCCTAGGTCTAAAAAACGAGTGCTAGTCAAGCGTTCTGTGTTTCAACTGTTAGAAACTCAAGCGGTGGGAACAGGGGTGTATACCAAGTCGGCCCTGCGAGGGTCTGCGGAGCTCGTCAGGACAAAGCAAAATTTAGACAATAAGCACAGAGCCTTTCTCTTCTCCCAGCTCAGCCATCCCCTGGGAAACCTCCCACTGCACGACGCCTTCCGGAGCGCGCGTGTTTACACTTTCCCTGCACCGGGTGGAGGAGACAGGCGCTCGTGCACTCGGGGGATTCCAAACCGTTACTCCGCCCGCCGGGGTGGGGCCAGCCCAACGGCCGAGCCTGCGCAGTAGACCTGGCCGGCTCCGGGGCCCCAGCGCACTACAAGTCCCAGAAGGCAACGCTCCGCGGAGGCGGGGCGCCTCCTTACCTGCCGCGAGCTTATTCCTCCGGCTGCTACCGCTCTCCCCATCCCCCGTTCCCGTGGGTCTCCTTTCCATAGTTAAAGGCTACTGTCTCTTGAAGCACGTGAGGAGAAGGCTTAGCAACCTCGACCTGGAAGCTCTTCGCGTACCCTCTTTGTCACCCTCTCCCCGAACTATGCCTGACTCCCTCACCGGAGTTGGGTAGTGGATAAGAGAGAAGGAAACCTGGGGAGGCCAAAGCCGCGGCAACTTGGTCGCACTTCCGCCTCCCGGGCTCCGGAAGGTAGAGCGCACGCGCTCCCTGCGACTCCGGCGCGGTTGACTTCCGCTCCCACTGTGCCCTGCGAGCCGAATCATGGATCACACTGGTAAGGAGGCGGAGGCAGTGGGGGTCCCGGTTCCATGCCCCCTTGGCCGGCCTGGGACTGGCTGCCCAGCGGGCAGAGAGGGGATACGCTCGCCCTACAGCACTGGGGTGTGGCGGTGGGAAAGAAATCTCACGGACCCCTCCCCGTGCCCGGTAAGGGCCTGCTGCTTCCCGGCCTACCGTCCGGTGTGGTACCTACAGCCTCGGTGCCGGCAACAGCCGCTTCTCTGGTTCTGCTGAGCTCCCAGCCGAGACGGTGGGCGGCGCGGGCCTCGTGGGGACGAGAGAGCGCTGGCTCCTTTTTTCTCATCCCGGGTGCTCTGCTCTACGTGTTGGGGACTGGCGGGTAGATTCCAATCTCAGAGTCGGGGAAGCCTCATTACGCTGGGAGTCGATGCGCGGGAGTGGGTTGGAGACTTCCTGCTGTCTCAGTCAGCCTTGGGCGGGTGCTGCGGTGGTCACTGCCGTCGTTATTGTCTCTCCGGTCCTTCATGGACTAGAGGTGAGAGAAGGGAGTCGGATATGGTTTCCGGAATCATACTCGGAGCGGCTTTTCTGCCTGAGCCCAAAGCGTGCCCCGCGCTTCGGCTGTGGTCCTTACTCATCATTTGGGGGCGTTTACAAAGGAGAGTTTAAATTCAAGATATTCTCATCTCGTTCCTCAAGTAAGAATGACTCCGCTCTTCGTTATGTGTTGTTTGGCTTTTTCTTCTTTGTGGTTTTTGGATATTGAATGGGTGCACTTGGGAGTTAGTGTTCCGTACAGTTTTATCAGCCATATCGTAAGTAGGAAAAAAGGATATTCTTTGTATTAAGTATTGGTTAGGATGTTCTCAGTCATCAAATACCTACTTAATTTTGTACATATAGGTACGCCTGGGTGGCTCAGTCAGTTGAGCGTCTGCCTTCGGCTTGGGTCATGATCCCAGGGTCCTCGGATCGAGTCCCATATTGGGCTTCTTGCTCAGTGGGTAGCCTGCTTCTCCCTCTGCCTGCCGCTCCCCCTGCTTGTGCTCTCTTTCTAAAAAAAAAATAAAATAAAAAATTTTGTACATAGTGATATAAAATTATATTTCTCTATAAAATGTAGTGAGTGCTAGTCAGCATAATATATGGTATGCCTGGAGATGGAATGATGGAATTGTAAACAAGACGGACTGAGTCCCTGTCCTCATGGAGATTACATTCTGTTGGGGAAGACACGATAGACAAGTTTTTTTTAAAAACCTAAACATTACAGATCATGATGAGTGCTTTGAAAAAAATGAAACCGTGTCTGTGGTAAAGACTAATAGGAGGGAGCTTCAGAGAGGGTGGTCAGGGAGGGTCGTTCTGTAAAGGTAGTATTTATAAGCTGAGATCTGATGGATGAGAAGAATCCATCTATGGAATTAGTCAGGAGGAAAGCATTTCTAGCAAATACAAAGACTCTGAGGAAGGAAAACTTTTAGAGGTCAGTCAGTTACAGCTTAGCAAGAAGAGCAGAGCCCTAAGAGATTGGAAAGGAAGGCAGGAAAGGAAGGCAGGAGTCAGATCGTGCAAGACTTTGAAGGCCGTGGTAAGTGCAATGTCAAGCCATGGAACGGGTACATGAGGAACATAATTTCTTTTAAAACTAACAAGTTGTTCATGGAGAATGACAATTTAGACGGTGATTGCAGTAGACAAGAAGAGAGGCTCAGCTTAGTGAAGTTGGCTTGGTTTAGGGAGAAGGGGAGTGTGCAGATTCAATATTTGGTAGTAGAACTCAAATAGGAGCTTTGTGAGAGAAAGGAGAGATGCCTAGGTTTCTGGTTTGAGCAGCTAGGTGGTGCCCATTATTAAGTTGGGGAAAACTTTGGAGGAAAATGGACTTTTTTTTTTTTTTTTTTAAGTGGTAAAGGTGAGACCTGGGAACTTGGGAACAAGATTTTGGACTGCTAAGTATGAGCTGTTTACTGGGACATACAAGGGGTGCTGTCAGGTGGAGATCAGAGGAAAGATCCGGGTTGAAAAATACATCTTTGAGACTTAGGACCAGATAGCTAATATTTTAAGGAATGAAGATGGATGAGATCACTCCAAGGAATGAGAATACAGAGGGGAAGAGGGCCGAGAACTAGGCTGTAGGGAACTCTAGTATTTGGAAATTTTGTAGAATTGAAACAAGTTTTGCTCAAGCATGCAACTTGAGCAAAACATTTCTCATTAGAGCCTTTTACTAGAATTTGGGGTTAAGCCCCTTCCACAGTTTAGAGGGTGTTAGGTTAGGAAGTTGTAGTATTGCTGGGTGTGTCTCTGAGTATTTATTATCCTAATTCTCTAAGTTAAAATGTTGCCTAAGAAAGGAAAGAGTCATCCTGACATGAAAATATTCACAAATGAGCCAACCACTTAAAAAATTAGTTCCTAGTCAGATATAGATATCACTGCTGCTCCTTCTCTATTCTTTTTTTTTTTTTAAGATTTTATTTTTAAGTAAGCTCTACACCCAATGTGGGGCTTGAACTTACAACTCCTAGGTCAAGAGTCACATGTTCTACCAACTGAGCCAGCCAGGTGCCTCTTTTTTCTATTCTTTTAATTTTGTTATAAGTCATTGTCCTTGCTTCATTCCAGGAAATGGTATCATGTGCTATATATTGATTGTGATTACAAAGCTTGCAAAAGATACAGGTTTTCATGGAATTCATAAACATGAATTTGATAACTATTTGAAGCACAAATAAAAATCATTGGCAAGTGAGGAAATGCCAGTTGATTGAAGACATGATTAGGTAGGCATCTGAAAAGAAAGATTTTAATGTCAAAAGATTAAGAGAGGCTCTTGGGGAAATTTAAATCCTTGAATATTATATGCAAAAATGACTGAATTTATGGTCATGCTGAAAAGTCAAACATAAAATGAAGGCTATCTTGTAGTGTTCTAATAGAATTTTGCTAGGAAAGACTACTCCCAAGAAACTCCAATTAACACTTGATTCATTCTTTGGTCGTTCTAAGAGTCAGCACTTAGTTGTAACTGAAATCTAAATTTTGTAAAATATTTCTTGGTTCCTTTAATTCAGGATAAAATTCTAAATGAATATTTTTTTTAAAAAACTATAATATAAATTGTTTTTCCTTTTTAAAGCGGATTCACCTTAAATGGCCTCAAAGTTAAAGAGGTGCCTGGCTGGCTCAGCCAGTAGAGCATGTGACTCAATCTTGGGGTTGTAAATTCAAGCCCCACATTGGATGTAGAGATTACTTAAGAAAATCTTGAAAAAAGAAAAATAAATGGCCACCTACAGTGTTAGTTCTCATTTTCTGTGTAATATCCAAGGACTTTTGTGCTTACAGGCTTTATATTTTTAGTTGGCATATTCAAAAAGAAATTGTGCTGTATTTTCTGATTTTTAATTAAAAAAAAAAAAGACAAACGCAGAGTGATGTCACTCTTAAATGCTGTACTCTGTTTATGGGCTTGCAGTCTGTGAGGTAGGTGGCAAGGTGTTAAGGGGCAGTGGACTTCCTAAAAGTTGTGGTAGGCTAAGCAAGCAACCGTTGTGACAAGTGTTCAGGGTGGTGGGAAAAGGATTTGCAGTAATGAAGTGTTGGTATTTTGGTTATTCGTCTAGGTAAAACCGTTGAGTCCTTCTAATATATGAAGGACAACATTGAACTGTTAAATCTGTCTACATTAATTTGCTTTTTTAGTTTATTGAAAAATCAGGAATACCTTTTGAGCAAGAAAAAGAAATTGATTCGTGTCTGTCCTTTGGCTATTACATTGCTTGTAGGTACTTTTACATAAATAACTAGAATGGAAGCAGATGAAATACATTATTCAACTTGTTAATACATTTTGTGAAGTGTTGAAAGTTGACCAAGTTGAGTTTAGGGTTAGGGTTAGGCCCATGTAATTCCTTTCCATGAATTTTTTCTTTGAGGATTAGCTATTGTAAAAGTAATAGTAGAAAGTAGACTGAAAGATATTTAAATTAATTATTAAGGACCTATTTTGCATTTTGTTCTAAATATTGTTTAGAAAGAGGGGCACCTGGCTGGCTCGGTCAAAAGAGTGTGCAACTCTTCATCTCGAGGTTGTGAGTTTGAGCCCCATGTAGGGTATAGAGATTACTTAGATAAATAAAACTTAAAATAAATATTGTTCGGAAAGAGTGCAAATTGATGTCAATTTAACATGTGTCTATGATCCTAGTAGCCTTGGAGGTCATTAGTACCAGGTTACTACTTCCAAATTTGGCTTTACTGAATGTAATGTGAACAGTGTGCCTATCAATCTTGATTGTACTGTCTCCTGCAGGGCCAGTTCAATAATTTGTCACATTTAAAACATTACTTTTTAAAAATTATTTTATTTGGGTGGCACCTGGGTGGCTCATTCGTTAAGCGTCTGCCTTCGGCTCAGGTCATGATCCCAGGGTCCTGGGATCAAGCCCCACATCGGGCTCCCTGCTCAGCGGGAAGCCTGCTTCTCCCTCTCCCACTCCCCCTGCTTGTGTTCCTGCTCTCGCTGACTCACTCTCTGTCAAATAAATAAATAAAATCTTTAAAAAAAAATTATTTTATTTGCATTTCCTATTTTAGGGCATTTCCCTTTGTGTCTTTAGTAGGTAAAGGTGAATATTTTCCGTATTGTAATATTTTGTCATAGACTTGAAAAAAAGGGAGACAACCTTCAGATGGAGTCAGTTCTATGAAATAATGCTCCTATTACTCATGAGCAATGAGTTAATTTATTTCATAACTAATAACAAGCAGGGACTTAGGAAGTGTCCCTATTTAGATCTAATTTAATCACAGAACCCTTGCATCCACCTAAACTCTAATGTTTAGAGTTTCCATTATGATGCTGCTCAGAATAACACACTCTCATTATATATCTAGAAAGGTTATAGCACAAATACATTATTGCATGTTTCTGCTATTAAATGGTGTAATAATTTTTGCTATTCTTGAATATTTTTTAGAAAAACTATTTTACCCCTAAGGAAATAATCACCTTCCTTAAAACTAACTTCGTTTTCAAGTGCATTATTTCTTTAATTTTGCCATTGTCAGTGTTAGTTTTGTGTTTTGTTTTTTTTTATTGTCCTAATGTAGATTCACTTCACTGACTTAACAAGTGTTTTGTGTGCTTGATGGAGAATAGGGATGATTTTCTTTCTTTTCCTCCTTCTTCCTCTTCCTCTTTTTTTTTTTCTTTGAAAAAAATCTCTTCTAGTTAAAAACAGAAGTTCTTATCTTGGGCTTATGAAGAGTTCTTTATGTTTTCTGTAAACTCTTCTGGAATCATATGAAAATTTTTATTTTCTACTTTAGGGAGAGGTTCTATAACTTCTGTCAACTTTTTAAAGGGTTGTGTGTCTCAAAAAGCATTGCATTAAGGTTTTATCCAGTACAGAGAAAGTTAGTGTTTAAACTTACATAACATTATATTTAAAATCAGAGCCCAGATATCTAGCCCTTGATAATGTTGGGTATGTAACTTTAATACCTGTGGCAGAATAATCTTCAAAAAAGGAAAACTAAAAGAAATTACAACTTTTTTCTTCTGACATAGATAATGAGTTACAAGGCACTAATAGTTCTGGATCATTGGGTGGTCTTGATGTTCGAAGACGAATTCCTATAAAGCTCATCTCCAAACAAGGGAACAAAGCCAAAACTGCACCTCGAACTCCAAGGACTATAAACAGGATGCCTGCAAAGGCTCCACCTGGTGATGAAGGTAATTTGTTTTAACTGACAAGTCCACAAGTCTGTCTTTTGTATCTCATTCCACCAAATAATCCATGTGGTCTTATTTATTTATTTACTTAAGATCTTTTTTTTATCTTACTGTCTTCATTTTTTAGTCTGTTTGTTTGACTTCTCATTTTGGCATGTACTTTTTCTCTTCCTTTATAATATTTTTGGTTTTTTCTTTTGTTACTGAAAGTAACACTGCGTGTTGTTAAAAAAAAAAAACTTAAATAATATTGCAGAAAACATAATATTAAAAGTGAAATTTGTTCCTCTACCTTGACAGTACTTCACCAAAATAATTTTTTATAGTACCTTTTAATGTATAACTGCCCTTTTTGCATGTAAGATGCATTTGAAATTTTGCCGTTTATCAGTATGTACAGATGTACTCATTTAAGAAAATAGGTTTAGATATTTTTTTATGGATATGCCATAATTTAGTAATTTTTCTAACTTTTTTGCTGTTAAAAACAATGTTGTAGTAAATATTCTTGTACATATAGCTTAGCATGTATACTTGGTGTAGAATTTATACTGCCTGATTTGGGTATTTTATAACTTGATGGATACTATGCATTTTAGATTTTAACTGATATTGTCAAATAGCTCTTCAAGAAAATACATCAGTTTATATTCCCACACACCAATATTGGGACGGACTATTACCCTTTTAAAATTTTTGTTTTGATATACATTTCTTTAATTATGAGTGGGGTTATGTATATATCTTTTCATAGTGTATGTGTTTTGCCTAGGATCTACCTGTTCATATCCTTTAACCATTTTTTTTTCCTGTTTTGTTGTCTTTCTCCTGATTTTTATGAGTTCTTTACAAATTATTTTACAAATTGGCTTTTATGAGTTCTTTACAAATTAATGTACAAATTGGCTCTTTGTCATATATTGTGTATATTCACCATTTGTCTTTTGCATTTTATATATACAGTTTTTATTGTATAGAAGTTTGAAGATTCTTTGTAGTCAGATACCAATCCAGTCTTTTCTGTTATGACTTCTGGGTTTTATAAAATTCATAGAAAGGCCTTTCCCCTATTTCATGAGCATAAAATAGTTTTCCCCTCTTACCCTTTAGTACACGGTCAGCAAACTATGGCCTGTGGACCAAATCCAGCCCAGTTTTTGTAAAGTCTTATTGGATCACAGCTATGCCCATTCATTTAAGTACTGTTCATGGCTGCTTTCACACTATAATGGCTTAGTTGAGTAATTATAAGAGACCAACACAGCCTAAAATATTCACTTATCTAGCCTTTTACAGAAAAAGTTAGCTGGCATTGGAACACTTATGGACATATATTTGGTTATTAAAAAAATAAAGTAGAGTTTGGCTCTATTTATTTTTTCTCTAAAACAGCTAGCTGTTTGTCCCAACTATTGAGTGATCTTTTCTGTGCCAAATGGTATCCCATCATTATCGTACATTAAACGTCTAAACGTATTTATTTATGTCTGTTTCTAGATTTTCTGTTCTTTTCCAGCAATCTGTCTGTATTTCTTTTTGGAATCAAAATATTTTAATTATACCTCATATTATGCTTCCTTGTATTGTAGGGTATCTCTCCCCATCTGAACAAGTACATTTGAAGTCAAATGTTCTAAATTGTAGTGGTAGCAACTTAGGGCTGCTGCCGCACTCTCCATAACCTGGGGTGCCCTCTCTTTGGTCTTTCGGTTTCTTTTAATAATTTCTAAAAACTACCCACTAATATGCAAATAAATTCTTGTTGTAATAATCCAAACAAGGCAAAAAAGCTAAAAACCCCTTTCTATCCTTTTCCTCTCAGATGTCCCTTCATTCCCTCTCCTCTCACTCCCCAAGCCCACACCCCTTTCTAGAGGGAACTACTGTTACCATTCTCTCTCTTAATACAGCAAACTGAGGCTGAAGATAATTTTTGAATACTTTAGATTCACTTACTTGGGGTTAAAAAAATAATAAGTGATTGGTGTTTTTCCTAGGCATTGATCAGAATAGGGAGTTTTGGGTGCTGATATATCTATGTGAATATATATAGTTTGTAGTTTAAGGATGGGAGTACAGGTTGAACTACTCTGAAAAATGATTATGGGTTCCTTATTTCCTTGTTTGTTGCTTTCTGCATTTTAGATAAATAAGAGAAATTGATTTTCCTTATTTTGAGTTTTAGATGACAGCAGCTTTTATAAGGTATAAATGGGTCATATAAGAGTCTATGGTCACTCATTTGTAACTTTATAACTTTGAACTTTATATCTTTATATCTCCTTTGTATTGGAGGTAATTAGTGCACTGAATTGTCTATATCAGCTTTGAAAAATTCTTGCATCATTGTATTTGTGTGTCTGTCCATGTGCCTATCCATACACAGGTGCTGTAATTTAGCCATGTGGGTAAAGTTAAAACTTGTGTGCTTGGGCTACTCTGTTTACCAGTTCTAGGGCCAAAAGAGACATGAGAAGCCTGGCATTTTGGAGGGATAGATGTGTCTTCTCAGCTTTACTTTAGGTGATTGGATTCTACCTAGAATTACCATCAGACTATCCATTGGTTGTCTTTTCTTTTGTATGAGATGAGAAGATTGTGATCAGGGTCAGAGAAATTGAGCCCATTTGATCTTCATAACTTTATTGGTACATGCAGTGTAGAAGAGGATACTTGTAAATAGATATGATATGGCTTCTGCTGTTTGGTTGATAAACCAGGGAGAGGTTTTAACTGAAAGGCTGAAGTATGAATATGTTGTTGTTTCTAAAATCAGGCTCAGTTTTAAGACTGAAGGAGAGGATACCTAATTTACTAAGTCGTAAGAAGAAAATCTGCAGAATTCTTTGTTTCCATTATATACTTATGGCAATAAAATCAGCCTCTTGCAGCCTGATACCACTTTTGTAGGTAGATTAGAATAAGTGGTGATCAGTATCTTAAAAGTTTGTGCAACAAGTGTGATGATGGTAATTAGTGAAGTTTAAACTAGAGATAGTCTGATGAGTTAATAAGAGCACTTGAATGGGAGTGAAGAGTTCTGAGGTCTGTTCTGGCTCTACCACTAATCTGTGTGTTGAGTTATTATGGGTCTCAATGCTACAATATTCTCAATTGTGGAGTAAGAGTGTTGGACTAGATGGTTGCCAAGATCATTTCTAGCTGATATTTTAAACTCAAACTAGTCTTGATTATCTTGTCCTTAGAAGAGCTTTGAAAGGCTTCAGACAGGCTTTTCGGTGAACAGGTCTGTGGTACCATATACATGTACTTCCAAAATGAAGTTTAGGCTTTGAAAGTTAATCTTTAACACTTTCTTTTCTCAGAAGGATTTGATTATAATGAAGAAGAACGGTATGACTGTAAAGGGGGCGAACTTTTTGGAAATCAGCGAAGATTTCCTGGACACCTTTTTTGGGACTTCCAGGTATAACTAAAAATAAAAAATATTATTAGAACAATAAAATACCAAGTATTTTATTAGAACAATCAGAATAAAGAATGGTTTGAGCTTTTATTGCAGCTACTAAGCTTTTTAGAGAACACTCAAATGATTTGTTTATTAATGCCCTGTTTCCACTATTTTCAAAAATAATTTGAAAGTAATTTTCAGTAAAGTGAAGTAAAATCAATAACCATAAACACTAAGAGAAAAAAACCTAACAGTGGCACAGCTAATGATGTGGAATATATAGGAACTATACCAAGAAACCCTTAATTGTTCTAAGAACTTTTATAAATACTAGCCAATTCATTGCATAATTATAAATATAATTTTTAGAAATGCTTAAAAAGGAAATTTTAATTATATCATTTCAACAGATAAACATCTTAGGTGAAAAGGATGATACACCAGTACATTTCTGTGACAAATGTGGATTGCCTATTAAAATCTATGGGCGAATGGTAAGTAGTACTAAAATGTTTTAGTAAATGTAAAATTTGCATAGAGATGGGATTCTGAAATTTAAGTAGATAGGTTTATCACTGTTTAATACTGAATTTGTGACATTTTTAAATAAGTATGAAATGGCTAAGGGAAATTTTGGGATAACGTGTATTTAATATAACTGACAAATTCTTGACTTGCTTAAAAAATACTAAGGAAACTAACTTCTGAAAACTTAACTTCTTTGGACTGTTTGATAGTTGTTAGTATACATTTATTATAGTTTATTAAGGAAAAATGTTTTCTTGTTTAAAGAATAAAATCAGTTACTCATTTCTGAAGGTTATAATTTTTAATGTAAAACTAATAATTAGAATTTTGGAGAATTGAATTCTAATCATTAAAAACAATTACAACCCCCTCGCTGTAATTTTATAGTAATTTTGACACATCCTCCCTTAAAAAAAGATAGTTTTACATTTGTGTTTGAAAAAAAAAATTGAACTCAGTAACATATCTGCTGGTAGAGGGCATAAATTGTACACTCTTGCTTTGCTGTATAACATAACTAAATAACAGTGATGGATTGTGAATTTTAAAATGGTTTAACATCGTTTTACCCTGTCCTTCTGATTTATTTTTGGATTTTTATAAGTTTATCAACTGCCAGAGAAAAATGCTACTTATATGAAATGTAGGAGATATTTCTTATTTTATTGCTTTGGAATAGTTTCAGGAGGAACAGGATAAGATAAAACACGGTTATGGTATTTTTGGGGAGTTTTTTTTTTAATTTTTAATTTTTTTATTTTTAATTGAAGTATAGTTGACATTAAATTAGTTTCAGGTGTACAACATAGTGGTTTGACAATTACATACATTACACTGTGCTCACCATGATAAGTGTGGTTACCATCTTTCACCACACAAAGTTATTACAATATTATTGACTATATTTCAGTATTGTATAATATAATTCAGTATATTTCAATATTGATTATGCTGTACTTTTCATTCCTGTGACTTGTTTTATAACTGGAAGTTTGTACCTCTTAATCACCTTCACCTATTTTGCCACAACCACTAATGTGTACTCTGTATTTATGACTGTTTCTCTTTTTGTTGTTGTGTTTGTTTTGTTTTTTATATTCTACATGTGAGTGAAATCATATGGTATTTGTCTTTCTCTGTTATGTTTTTTTAAAAGATTTATTTATTTTAGAGAGAGAGCACATGTGCTCATGGGGGGGCAGGGCAGAGGGAGAGAATCTCAAGCAGACTCCTGCTGGGCATGGAGGTTGATGCGGGGCTCAATCTCATAACCCTGAAATCTGACCTGAGCTGAAATCAAGAGTCAGTTGTTTAACTGACGGAGCCACGCAGGTGCCCCTTTCTCTGACTGACTTTACTTAGCACAACACCCTCTGGGTGCATCCACATTGTTGCAAATGGCAAGATTTAATTCTTTTTAAGTGTATTTTTTTAATTACATGTATTTTTATTTTTATTATTTTTTTATTTTATTATGTTTTATTATACATTACATCGTTAGTTTTTTGATGTACTGTTCCATGATTCATTGTTTGCATATAACACCCAGTGTTCCATTCAGTACGTGCCCTCTTTAATACCCATCACCAGGCTAACCCATCCCCTCACCCCCCTCCCCTCTAGAACCCTCAGTTTGTTTCTCAGAGTCCATAGTGTCTCATGGTTCGTCTCCCCTTCCGATTTCCCCCCCTTCATTTTTCCCTTCTTACTATCTTCTTTTTTTTTTTAACATATAATGTATTATTTGTTTCAGAGGTACAGGTCTGTGATTCAACAGTCCTATACAATTCACAGCACTCACCATAGCACATACCTTCCCCAGTGTCTGTCACCCAGCCACCCCATCCCTCCCACCCCCCTAATTATAAATATTTTTAGTGTGTGTATTATTTATTATTACTTTTATTGTATTATTATTTTTGTATTATTTATTATTTTATTATAATTTTTAAATATCCCATTGTGTATATGTACCACATCTTCTTTATCCATTTAGCTATCATTAGACACTTGGGTTGCTTCCATATCTTGGCTATTATAAATAATGTTGCAGTAAGCATAAGGGTGCATATGCCTTTTCGAATTAGTGTTTTTTGTTTTCCTCAGGTAAATTCCCAGAAGTGGAATTACTGGATCGTATGGTACTTCAAGTTTTAGTTTTTTGAGGAACTTCCACACAGTTTTCCACAGTGGCTGCACCAATTTACATTTTTACCAGCAGTGCAGTGAGGGTTCTTTTTTCTCTACATCCTCACCAACACGTTATTTCTTGTCTTTTTGATACTAGCCATTCAGACAGATGTAAGGTGATATCTTATTGTGGTTTGATTTGCATTTCTCTGATGATTAGTGATGTTGAGCATCTTTTCACTTGCCTATGGGCCATCTGTATGTCTTCTTTGGAAAAATGTTTATTCAGGGGTGCCTGAGTGGCTCAGTCGTTAAGCGTCTGCCTTCGGCTCAGGTCATGATCCCAGGGTCCTGGGATCGAGCCCCGCATCGGGCTCCCTGCTCAGCAGGGATTCTGCTCCCTCTCCCACTCCCCCTGCTTGTGTTCCCTCTCTCGCTGTGTCTCTCTCTGTCAAATAAATAAAATCTTTAAAAAAAAAAAAAAAAATGTTTATTCAGGTCCTCAGCCCATTTTAATCAGGTTATTTGGTGTTTGGTTTTTTGTTTGTTTGTTTGTTTTGGTGTTGAGTTGTATGAGTTCTTTATGTGTTTTAGGTATTAACCCCTAATTGCATATATCATTTGCAAATTTCTTCTCCCATTCAGTAGGTTGTCTTTTTGTTTTGTTGATGGTTTCCTTTGCTGTGCAAAAGCATTTTAGTTTGTTGTAGTCCCAGTTATTTATTTTTGCTTTTGTTTTCTTTGAGGAGACATATCTAGAAAAATGTTGCTAAGATTGCTGTTCAAGAAATTGCTGCCTGTGTTTTCTTTTAGGAGTTTTATGGTTTCAGGTCATACATGTAGGTTTTTAATCCATTTTGAGTTTATTTTTGTGTATGGTATAAGAAAGTGGTGCAGTTTCATTCTTTTCCTGGCTGTCCAGTTTCCCAACACCATTTATTGAAGAGACTGCATTTTCCCCGTTGTGTATTTTTGTTTTCTCTGTCGTAGATTAATTGACCATATGAGCATGTGTTTATTTCTGGGCTCAACTCTGTTTCATTCATTTGTATCTGTTTTGTGCCAATACCATCCTGTTTTAATTACTACAGCTTTGTAGTTTAGTTTGAAATCTGGGATTGTGATACCTCCAGATTTGTTCTTTCTCAAGATTACTTTGACTGTTCGGGGTCTTTTGTGGTTCCATACAAATTTTAGGACTTCTTGTTCTAGTTCTGTGAAAAATTGCATTGAATCTGTAGATTACTTTGGATAGTGTGGGCTTCTTTAGGAGCTTTACATGCTAGGAACCACAGGATGAAACTCATAGCGTTTATACTTCCAGAAAGTGTAAGCAGATGCACATGTATTCATTTATTGGGGAAAGGGCCAAAGTTCTCCTTATATTCTTAAAGGGCTTTGTTACTGAAAAAGGTTAACTGTTGCTTTTCTGTGACTAGTACTTAATGTTTTTGTTTGTTGTTTTGATGAATCGTTCTCAAGTGCCTTCTGTGTCTAGGTTACTATGCTTACAGTTACTTTTTATGGAAATATTTTAAATTCTCATGTGCTTAACTATTATGTCTCTGTTCACAGATTCCATGCAAGCATGTTTTTTGCTATGACTGTGCTATTTTACATGAAAAAAAAGGAGATAAGATGTGTCCAGGGTAAGATTATCATTACATTTTTAAATAATAAAGTTTGTGATGGGATGAATTGTAATCCAGGTTAAAGGTCAGGGTATGATGTAAGTCAGCAGCAGGATATCAAATATGCAGACATAGCTAATCTTTCTTCTCCTTAGGATATCCTTCTCCTTAGGATAGGCCTAGGTAGCTATTATCTGTCAGTTCAGATTGGCCAAAACAAATATATTTGTCATCACAAAATTAGTGTTATAAACCAAAACAGTTGTTCTGTATTTTTGTTTTTTTCTGATGGGTCACTAGAGAGATAGTATCAAGCAGTGATTGAGAACAGAGACTTTGGAATTAGAATTCCTGGCTTCAAATCTGTATTCTGCCACTTATTAGTTATGTGACAGGTTTCTTCATCAGTAAAATGGAGCTGATAATAGTATCTACCTCCGTGTGTTGTTGTTAGAACTAAACTAGTATGTATATGTGTAGTAGCTAACATACAATAAGTACTATGTTAAGTATAAGCTCTTATTTATTACCTTCAAGTCTTATTATTTGTATCTCGAGTATGTCTTAGGACACCATCATGGCGTCAGCTCAGACAAGTTATGAAGAAGATCTAGAGGTATTTTGGTTGATACTGATCCAGTTTGGGATGGTCTTGAAAGATCCAGAGTAAATTGGGGATTTTTATATCCATTTAGAACCCCTGATAGAAGACTTGAGAAAGCTGTGAGACAAACTTCCTTAGAGCAGTTGTAGGCTTCTGAGATTTTATAACCTGTGTCAGAAGCTATCTCAAGATTGGTAGTATTGGTTGATAACAGAATTATGGACAGTTGCAGGGGATGGTTTCTTTTTGTGGTGTAGGAAGACTGACATCACTGAGAGAGAAAGGATGATTCACTAAGTGTTCTAATATTAATATTTAAAAGGGAATTTAGTTTTCAAGATATTAGGTGTAACTCCCAAGTAAGCACCTCACTGGTTGGCCCTTAGCTATTTGAGAACATAAGCCTATCTGGCTGTTTAACAGACTCAAATCAGGAAGAGAAGAAATGGCAGCGCACGTTAATATAAATATCTACTGTTGCTTTTAAGCATCACCCAAAGCAAAGTGCCTTACATCCTGTTACTGTAGAGATATTTCTGAGTTTACAGCAAATTAGAAGCAAAAAATGAGAACTGTGCCAAATGGCCACTCAGGGGAAGCCTGCTAGGATCAAGGAGTGCCAGCCTTACAGCTAGGATGGAAGTGTGGACACAGCTCAAAATCAAGAATAGAGAGCCATTTAATATAGTCTCAGATGACCTGACACACATGTTCAATGATCAGAGCTTCTATCTGTGCCTACATAGTGCTTCACTAGTGATTCAATCCTGTCACTTTCATTGTTTCATTTATCCTAGAATATTCTTTTAAGTAGGGCAAAGTAGATTAAAAAAAAAAAAAAGAACATTGTGATTAGGTAGAGGGCATGTTTTAACCCCATATGGCAGATGAAGAGATAAAAAGATGAAAAGACTTCTCCAAGTTGCCAGAGCAGTGCTTACCCCAGTTCTTCTGGTACCTGGTGCAGTCGTCTTTCCACTATTTCTTCAGAGACGCCACAGGCAAGTGTGGATTAAATACAGTGAATGAAGAAAAGTTACAACTTGACCCTGAGTCAGTAAGAAAATGTTGAGTTAAATTTAGTGCTTAGAGTTTAGAAGGGGGTGTGTAATACTTTTTCGTAGTAAAATTGTCTGGTAATTCTTCCTTAAGGGACTCTGGATAGTCAGGGTTTGAATTTAAATTGTTCACGTTGTTGAATTTTAGGAAGCCTGCTGATTAGGATGATCTTACTCATTTTTGTAGTCCTTGCAGCATCTTTTACTTCGTATTGTTTGCTCAGCACATACTTACTGCTCAGTAAATACCAAACAAGTTTGGATTCCATGACTATGACACATCTTTGGTTTATCCTTTCTGGATATTTTTGCAAATGGATGAAAGCGTAGAGGTGTTTGAGACAACCAGATCATTCTAGGTCTTAGGAAGAATAGGTCTTTTCTTAAAACATATTCTGTTTGATGAGCACTTGTAACTTATAATGTTTTTTTGTATCAAGAGGTCTGAATTTGGTGGAAAGCTGATGCTTAATAGGGAACAGACTACAGAGTGGGAGAGATGAAAGGTTCACTTACAGTAACTACAACTTTTAATTGTGAACTCCTGCGATATTTTCCACAACCGATTTTAGAAACAGGCATATATTATTTTTATAGTCTGCTTTCAGTAAATCAATTTTTTCCCCCTTCTAATTTAGCTGTAGTGATCCTGTGCAGCGAATCGAGCAGTGTACACGAGGTTCTCTCTTCATGTGTAGCATTGTTCAAGGGTGCAAGAGAACATACTTGTCTCAGAGAGACTTACAGGCTCATATCAACCACCGCCATATGAGAGCTGGAAAACCTGTTGCCCGCGCTTCACTTGAAAACGTCCATCCGCCTATTGCCCCACCACCAGCCGAAATCCCCGATCGCTTTATAATGCCGCCGGACAAGCACCATATGAGCCACATTCCACCAAAGCAGCACATCATGATGCCACCACCTCCTTTGCAACACGTGCCACACGAGCACTATAATCAGCCCCACGAGGACATCCGCGCGCCTCCTGCAGAGTTGTCCATGGCTCCACCTCCACCTCGTTCGGTCAGTCAGGAAACCTTTCGTATTTCAACAAGAAAACACAGCAATTTAATAACCGTCCCTATTCAGGATGACTCAAATTCAGGTGCTAGAGAACCACCACCTCCTGCCCCAGCACCTGCTCACCACCATCCTGAATATCAGGGTCAACCAGTGGTTTCGCACCCTCATCATATTATGCCTCCACAGCAACATTATGCACCACCCCCACCTCCTCCACCACCAATAAGCCATCCAATGCCACATCCTCCCCAGGCCGCAGGTACTCCTCACTTGGTTTATAGCCAAGCTCCACCTCCACCAATGACCTCTGCTCCACCACCAATCACCCCTCCCCCTGGACATATTATTGCCCAGATGCCACCTTATATGAATCATCCTCCTCCAGGACCTCCCCCACCTCAACATGGTGGTCCACCTGTAACTGCACCCCCTCCTCACCATTACAATCCTAACTCTTTACCCCAGTTCACTGAAGATCAAGGAACTCTGAGCCCTCCATTTACACAACCAGGGGGAATGAGTCCTGGTATATGGCCGGCACCAAGAGGGCCACCTCCTCCTCCACGAATGCAGGGCCCGCCTTCTCAAACCCCACTTCCTGGACCACATCATCCAGATCAGACAAGATATAGACCGTATTACCAATGATTAATAGTACTTTGAACTGAAGATTTGATGAGGGAAAAAAAAACTTATGTATAGTCAATCTTTTAATTAAGCTTTGACTGTTTTGGGGAAGGAAAAGTACCTCTTACTGAGGTGACCATAAAACACTTAGGGTCTTGTCTCTTAAAATGGTTTTAAATCTTGACCTTAGAATTGACTTCAAGTACTATACTGTAGTGCAGATAAGTCGCTCAGTTGAGCACAGCTATATTTTAACAACTTTGTTCCCCTAGTGTGGTAAATTGACCCAGAGGTGACCATTTGTAAAAAATTTGAGAAGAATTTTTCATTGTTCCACTTTCAAAAATATGGCTTTTGTTAAATCCAATGTTTAGTTTTTCTTGTGATACATTTTGTTAACCTGTGTAAAAGGATTAAATTTCAAAATGGTTGTAAAAATGCTATTTTTATGTGAATTTAAGTGCAGCCACATACTGTTTTTTAAAACCATATGTTTTACCACTAATTTCCCAAAGTTACAATAAAATCCTAAAAGTAAAAATCTACTAGAATTTACTGTAAGGCAGACTGTTAAATGGTAGAGAATTATTTCACATTTTAGGCACTGAAATTTTGAGGTATATTAAGTATATAATGCACTTCACTTGGATGCCTTTTCATTTTTAGGCAGCCTCAGGAGCACCAAAATACATTGGAATTCCATATTTATGTTCATAATATTAAAAGGCATTAGTAATTATTTGGAAAGATACGGCCAAAGCAATGGACTCTGCAGGCTCCAAGCCGTTGGGGGTACTGTTACTCGTTAGTGCTTTCTACCAAATGGTTGGAATCACATGATGCACCACATTTACTAATCTAAAGTAACATTATTTTATAGAACTGTTTAAATTGTGTTATTTAGATGAAGTGTGTTCTACTCTGCTCATTGTCTTAAACTAAACATTTAGGGCTGAATAAGCTTTGTATAATTCCTCATTTCCTGGTAGAGTTTGATCTGTGCTTTGAGTGGGTTCTTGTCTATTGGGTTTTAAAGTACAGTAGGAATGCCGTCGAGGAGTACTGTATTAATGAAGGACGTTCTTGTAATCACAAACTTGGCGTTGCTCAGGTTTCATTACTGTGTGATAAGGTTTTTTTCTCTAACTTGAAATTTTAAAACTATTAATTATTTCCTATTCCTTTTATTGGTTAAGCACTATAAAGTTTGGAACGTTTTAAAATGGAGTCAACAGTGCAGACTGCCAGATGATTTTGTATAAGAGAAAAGTAATGACTAAATTGTGAATTTCAGAGCTTTATAAGGTGCCTTTAGAGTCAGCTTTTGCATTATAGGGGCTTGTTACAGTCCAGCTAAGATGACCACTTACGTTTTATACAGAACTCATATGTATAAATCAACACTCTTAGGATATCATTTTATATCCTTTGAATAAACCCCTGTGAAGTATTTCCTCCCCCCTAAAATGGTGCATAATATAAACATGAAAAGTGTAGTATGCAGATATCATTTATTAACTAGTTTGTAGTGCATAAATTTAGAACATTTCTTTTTGACAAAGGGTGAACTGATGGCTAATTGACCATTTAATTCTGTCAGATACAGGCCGAAACCAGTTTCTCATCTTGGATCATCAGATGCAGAGGCATCTGTGAACTGAGAGCTGAAGTTAGAGATGATATCAGTGATCATTTCAACCTCGACCAGCTGAAAATAACGAATATGCTTTTTTTTTTTAAAGTTAATTGAGTGATTTTTCACATCTAGCAATTTGAGAGTCCAGTGTTAATGCAATAGATCTAGTGAGAAATTCTTATTAGAAGCGTGGGAGTGAAGTATGAACTAGTGTGAAATGGTGGTGGTGAGTGCTTCTATCACATTACTGTAGGTACTTGGACTGGTGCAAACTTGATTCCTTTTCATGCCCCTGTTTAGGAGCTGTTAAAATATTACTGTTGAAAATCCAATACCATTCTTTGTTTCTCGTAATAAGAAAATAGCCAAATTCACTTTAGAGCTTTTCAGCTATCTATGAGGAGCTCTCCTGTTTTCATTGAAATTCGCTAGAGTTGAACGTGGTATGAAACCACTTAGCCTATGTATTGGACAAAACAATTAGTATCATGATAAACTTCCACATGTTTAAGAGAATTCTCATAGACTTTTAAGAAAATGATTTCTTTTCAGTTAGGTTTAAAAAAATATGTGTTATGCAGGGAGGCAGATCAGATGAATGTGTTATAGCAGACAAAATTTTTAAATGGTGTTAGACTTGAATTCATCCAGTTATTGTTTGAATGAGGGTGGGTGGGTAGAAGGATAACAAAATTACTGTTAGTTTTTCTTTCCTTAAGGAAAAAGATGTGAATCCCAGCCTTATTTCAGGGAAGCCTTTGAAGCTATGATGGACATAAGTCTAAATTAAATGTATGTATGTTTCATTATATTGCTCTTAAGACTACTGAGGTGGCAGTTTAATTCTTAAAAACAATAAAATGGAAGCATAAATACTATTTTGCCTAGATGAATTTTTACCTAATGATGACACATTTGGGAGAATGCAAAATTTTCTGTGTTTATGTGTTGGTACAACTTCTACAGTAAAATTAGATGCACTTATTTTGAGATGAAAACCAGCAAGTCGAATGTTAATATTTCTTCAGTGGCATGCTTGTTCTCAGTATAATACGGTATTTGGGGAACTATCAGTTGCAAAAACCATGAGAAACTATATCCATTTTGCCCTGTAAAAACCATTTGCTCAAAATTATTGTGTAAATACTAACTAGATACCACTGAAATATAAGTGGAAAAGATCATCTGAACGTAATTTTTTAACTCACATTAAGTAACTTTACTATATGAGGTATACAGAGCTGCCGTAGACTTTGTTCTAACATACTGGAAGAGTGTCCTGCCTCTTTCTGGAAAAGTCCTATAGTCCAATCTCATGAAAATTTTGAAAAAGTCCTGTATTATAAGTACAGTTGACTCTGAACAATGTGGGAATTAGGGGTGCTGATCCCCCCCCCTGCACAGTCAAATCCACGTATAACTTTTGACTCCCCCCAAATTTTAATAATAGCCTGATTATATACACAGTTGATTAATACATATTTAGCATATTATATGTATTATATGCTGTATTCTTACAATGAAGCTAGGGAAAAAATGTCGCTAAGAAAGTTACAAAGAAGAGAAAATTCAATACTGTACTGCATAGAAAAAAAATGGTGTGTAAGTAAGTGGACTTGCGCAATTCAGACCCCTGTTGTTGAAGGGTCAGCTGTACATGAAAAAAATAACAAGTACCTAGAAGAAAAATACGCTTTTCTAATTATTAGATTAGCCATCAAATATTAATGTTAATTGAGGAAGTTTGACGTAATCATACTCAAACATACTATATTTTGGCCAAAGTGGATTTATTTTTCTTCACTGGTTTGTAACTGTAATCTGTTAAATTTTGGCCTAGAAACTAAGTAGAATTTACTTATTACGATATATGTACAATCTAATAAAGCAATATTGGATATACTTCGCTTAAAGGGGACAGAGAGGTAAGCCAGTGAAAATACTTGATATTAATAAAAACATTTGGATTTTCAAACAATTTTCGTTTTGATTCATGCCCCTTCAGTATTCTGTTGTTGAGGGGAAAAGTGTTAAGACAATTCTTTTTTTTTTTTAAAGACAATTCTTAAAGCAATATCTTAGTGTTAAAGTTTAATTTTTCCGTCTCCCTATCTTTAAGAATTATGAATTTTTAGGCATTACGGTATCCCAGAATTGAAGTGAATAGGTCATGGGTTTAGCTCTCACATGTGGGCAGGACCATGTCTTGTTAAAAATCTAATATTTTGAAATGTTATTCTATAACTCAGAATATCCCATTTCTATTATGAGTAGTTGTAGGCACCAATTTTCATATTGCATTAAGCCCATTTTCTATTAATCTGCCTTTAAAATTGCTCTCCTTTTGCCTGCCTTCAGATTGAAAAATTCTACTCGCTTTTACTTTTCTTTCTTAACATTACTTTCAAACCTTTAATTTTTTGTTTTAAAATTGGTATTTCAATTACATAAGTAATCTTTTGGGAAAAATATAACACATTAATGCTACAAATAAAGGTATAGATGCCCTTGCAATGAACATTGCCCTTCCAGAGATAAGTACTGTTACAATTTTGGTGTATATTATCTATAATCATTATAGTTGCAGAGCTGACAACTATAAATAGGCTCCATGCTCTGGTTTAGCATCTTAATCCATGGTAAATGTAGTATTTCATGACCGATAATAAACATAGACTGAGCTCCTACCATGTGGAATCTAAACCATTCCATCCACTCATTCATTCATTCAGGTATGTGCTTGACAGTATTCTAAGCACTTGGGGTGCACAAATCTTTAGAGATAGATGATCGACAAATTTCATTAAATTACCTAACATGTTAGAACTGTGATAAAATTCTATGGGATAAAGGAAAAGGAAGGATAATCAGGCAGTGGGAGGTTTGTAATTTTAAGGAGTGTGGTCTGGGTAGAATTCACTGAAGAGAAGACATTTGAGCAACGATTTGAAGTAGATGAGATTACTTAAAAGTTTTTAAAAATGCTTTAAAATGGGGTGTCTGGCTGCCTCAGTCGGTAGAACATGCGACTCTTGATCTCGGGGTTGTAAGTTCGAGCCCCACAATGGGTGTAGAGATTACTTAAAAAAATAAAAAAAATCTTTGAAGTAGGTGAGAGTTAGTCATGTAGATACCATGGGGCAGAACTTTCTAAGGAGGCAGAGTCTGTAAAGGTCAAAGTGGGGGCTGTACCTGGCATATTTGGGGAGCAGCAAGGAGATTGGATTGAAATGAGTGAGATGAGCAGGAAGAGGAGGTCAGAGAGGTAATAACAGAGGGAATGGGGAAATCACAGGCTTTCTGGGCCATCATACACTTTGACCTCTCTCTGACCTGGGAAGCCTTCGTGGGGTTCTGAGGAATGGAATGATCTGGCTCTTTCTGGAAGCATTATTATGGCTGTGTGTTTGGAAAAGATGAGGAAGGTAAAGAGAAACTAGTCAGAAGGTTTTAATAATTTACACAAGAGATGATGGTGGTACTTGTGGATGACTATATAGAATAATAAATACACATGATGTATAAAAATGTAAATTTATGTGCATAAATTAAGCACTGTATATGAGATATGGGTATATAATGGTGAACGAAATAGATATGGTCACTGCCCTTTAGGAGCTTACATTCTAACTTATCTAGAAATTTTTCTTGGTAGTCGTTCCTACATTTTCCTCAAAAAATTTCTTATATTCTTTTTCAAAGGATATAGCCAAAAAAAAAAAAAATTATCTTAAAAAAATATATCACGAAAATACACGTACACATACAGCCATAATGAGAAAGAAGTATTAAGTTTATTAGATTCTGGACATTTATGTTTCCTAATAGCTTTTCTGGGTACATTTTCATTGTACAATGCTAAATTAGCAACTTTGGAACAAATCTGTAGAATGCACCTATATTGTTCCTGAGTTTAGTCTGTCTTGTGCTAGATCAGTTTTTAGACAGGTGTTAATTTCTTTTGTGAGGTAATATTTCCTAATGATTAAGACCCTGGCTCTGGAGTTGGACTGTCTAGGCTGCATTCTGACTCTACTACCTGCAACTATATAACAGACTAATTACCCTCCTGGAGCCTTGCTTTATTTTGCTTTTCTAAAAAATGGGGACAAATGTAGTACCTACCTTATGGGTTCTATTTTGAGAATTAAATGAATTGATTCTAGATATATCTTAAAGGTAGAGTCAATAGAATTTCCCGACAGATTTTTCAACCGGAGCTGCTGGAAGGATGGAGTTGGCATTAGCTGGGGTGGTAGAAGATGCTGGTAGAGCAGACTTGGGGGAGAAGGTACTGGATCGATGTCCAGATGAAGAATGCAGAAAAATGAATTAAAGATTCCTATGGTCTGTTCTTGTTTATGCAGTGTATGGTCAAGCTTGCATTTAGAACATTGCATTTACATTTCCAAGTGGTAAGCTCCCGCGTTTAGACAAGAATGTGTATCAAATACTTAAATAATCATTAGAAAAATTTTAAGGATAAACTGCTCAGCATGTATTAGCTTCAGCCTTTCTTAATTTCAGTAACGTATCTGTCTCTTCACAAGTTACTCTGTCTTCCAGTTGCATCACTGGATATCCTCTCCCCTTCAGTGCTTGCTCTGACTTATGTAAGTTTTCTTTTTGTCTTCCAACATGATCTCTTGGCCTTTTTCTAAATCAGGGATCAGATTTTTGTACCAGTTTCCAATATTTGCTCTGAGTCAGGCAAGGAGAGGCCCAACCCCATGTGTTCCCATTACCCAAAGCATATCCACCTTAGAGGCCTAGGAGAAAAAATGTTTAAGGGTGAGGATAAGTGAACCTCTAAGATGTTAAGGTTGACTAGATTGAAATGGGGGCATAATGCTTGGAGTGTTCCATTTTACTTTGATTAGCAAGAAGGGTGTAAAGAGCACCTTTATTTGGGAAGATGCAGACATCAGCCATAGTCCTACATCAGGCTTTTGCTCCACTCCCAAGCCAAATGATTGATAAAACAGGCTTATGTTTTCAATGTCCACTCCCTGACCTCTACAGAGAAAGAGCTCTTAACCTGACATTCATGGAGTAGCCTTACATAAATGCATGGTGTATAAATCCTATATAAAGTGTGTGTGTGTGTGTATGTGTGTGTGTGTTTTCCCTAAAGTCTGTAGGGTGGATGAAGCTCTGTAAGAGATCCATAACTCAAAAATTTAAGAGCTGTTGCTTCAAAGAGTGCTTATTTTCTAGTTTTTAAGAGCAGCTATGTAAATAAACCTTTGTTTTACCTTACTGTCATTGATTTTAAGTCTAAGAGACTCAGTAAAGACACTAATAAAGGATAGAAGGGTACTTTGACAGTAAACTTTTAGAGGTGAGATCTAAAACAACTGGGACTTTTCCCAGTGATGAAGTTATTTTTGACAAAGTTACAAAATTATCTATTACATAAAATAAATACAACTTTGCACCAAGAACAATGCCAGCAAAAAAGAGAAGCATGTGTGCTGAATCTCATTCTCCAGCTAAATTGAGCGCCAGAGTTGTTATTCTGCCCTGTGAGTTGCAAATAATCACCAGCAGTGAAGAAAGAGTCAGACTTTCTTTTCTTTCCTCTAAGACCAGGAAGAGCTGGTTACCCATCATCTTTTCTCTTTGCTTTTCACCTTCTTGCTTTTTCATTTTATATCTTCATTAGCTTATATAATTCTCATACTAAGAGGTGGAAGGAAAGGACTTGTCTCAAAAGCTAACTATAGTTACAGATACGGCATTGGAAGGATTGTGTCTAGATCTGGGTAGGAGGTCGTTGGGTGCATTAAAAAGCTGTAGTGATAAATCATCAACTCTGGGCAAAGTTAAGTGTCATTGCAGGGTTTTCAGATGATTCTCATGTGTCAGGTTTCCAGCCAGACCATTACAGAGGGAACCCACAGCGGGCGTATTTCAGAAAGCTAACAAGAAATTTAACACAACAAGACATGTCCACTGTACAATGGGATTTTTTAAAATGGAAATATATCCATATGAACTGTATAAATTACAAGATTCAAAGCAGTGGTGTAAATACACTGCAAAACCTATGCATGAAGGTCATGACTTGGATGGGAATCTGTCAGTGCTATAAAAATATGTATAAACAAAACATTTTCTGCCTCTGATAAACCTACAAGATATAAAATTAAGAGTATTTACACAATTTTATACTAGACATGTGAAAAATATACCGTGCTAGAACAATCTTGTTCCAAAATTTGAAACATAATTCTGTCAAGTAAAAGTATTCTTCATACAATGTATGAACTTATCAATAACTTCCTGGGTATAAAGTTGTTCTTTATATGACAGGTGAGGATCCGTCTGAATTATATTTTGATTAGAATTTTGTTTCAACTGGTACCTGGAAGAAGATAGAAAGTTCTTGTCTTAAAAGATTTGTTAAGTACTGTCCCTTTCAATAATCCTTTCTTGTAGTTAAAAAGAGCAAATGTGGTCCATCTTGTTAAAATTATACCTAGAATTTACCAGAGTCATCCACAAATTTTTCGTCTTGAATTTTAATGATCACATACCTTCCACTGCTACTTGGTTAACATAGACCCATGTGATACCATGTTGTGATGTAAGTGTATCTTTCAAAGGCCTAATTTAACTTAATCAAAATGACACTACAGTGGTTGGAGCAATACACCCCTTCACAACTGTGCCAGAGGCCACGCAAGCTCCGAGCGGCTCTGTGTGCTGCCCGGGCACCTTCAGCCTTTACGTGAATCACCCCTGGTGGCCTGATGTATCTTCCTCTAAGTCATGTAGTGAGGAGTTGGCGTCACATTTTTGTTGTTGTTCATTTTTTTTGTCTTAATATGGGGAAACAGGTACAGGATGGTCCTGACTACATTCTGTTAGACGGTTGGTTCTGAAGCTTTGATTTGACACATTAGGTATAAGTTCTGGTTCTACACTTTATCCTTTCCAACTTGGTGACAGTTCTGAAACCAACGGCTGGGGAGAGGATTTCTAGTAATGCTGTCCTTATAGGGCCTCAGGCAAGGTGCCCCCTGTGGGTTTCTCTAGAATCCAGCCGTGGGAAACATGTCTGGCTGGAAACATGACTGGTGTTTTTTGAGAATGTGTGCCCACTCAGGCCTAGCTAACTTCTGGAATGGCTTTTTCATTGAACTTTTCCTATTTGGCATAACTTTTAATAAGGGCTTAGGGTTATCTTATGCTATATACTTCTTCATTTCTAATCTAAATCTCTTTTTTCTTTTCTTCTTAAACCTTTCTTCAAATAACAGAAATACCATTAGCCACCTCCCATACTTAAAGGCAATCATTAGATTCTTTCTCAGGATCCCTAATTCCATTAGTCTTTCACCAAAGGATAGAGCCACTGTAGCATAGTGAATAGAGCCCAGGGCTTGGCATCAGACAGATCTTGCTTCAAATCCTGTTGCTGTCACTTTGGTGTGTGACCTTAAGTAAATTAGTTAAGCTCTCTGAGCCCTTTCTAATTTCCTCATTTATGAAAAGAAGATATCTTCTTTGCATATTGTTGTAAGGATGAGATCATGAATGTAATGCACCTACCATGTACCTGACCTATAGCAGATACCCAATTTGATTTGTGATTCTGCTTTTCCCAAACTGGAGGCATTCCCTTAAAGGACTGAATATTCTAGAAATGAATGTTCTAAAATGAAATAGAACTATCCAGTTAAATGAACTTGGCAAATCTTTCTGGTAAGGAAGGAGAGGAACTTCACTTTCATTGCTGGGCTAGGCTCTGTGCTGGGGACTTTCCCTTGCTCCTGGGAGGCAGGAAGTGTGTATTAACTTCTCACTGCCATCACTAATTCATCTGTAAGTGGAAATAGCCATACCTTCTCCACCTCATGGATTACTAAAAGTAGAATAAGATGTTGGTTGTAATACTTTGAAAACATAAAGAGATCTCTCTACATATATGCTCAATATTGCATTAATAGAGACCTAGTATCACTATTTTCTATCCTTTTTTTGTACTGGTCTGAGTTTATTTTCCCTCAAAGTCCCTATGAAAACTGGCATTGCTTTCATTTTCTAGGGAAGAGGCCCAGAGGCTCAAACAAGGGCTGGACTTTCTGCAGCATGCTGGAAGAGGCCTCACTGCTTTTCAGTTTTTTGTTGTGATGTCTAGATAAACCTAAACGTGTTGAAGAATCTTACCTGACATTCCCGATTACGTAATCCTCCATTTGTATTTATGGTAAAATCAAATTTCATTTCTTTTTCCTGAGAAAACCAGAATGGAATCATGGATTAGGAATATATTTTTTTTAAATGTTGAAAAAGAAAGGAGAATTTAAGCACAGATGGTTTTTATATAAATGTGAAAGTCACTAAAGAGCTGGTACCTGACTGGGAATAAACTTTGAAGCATTGTAGTCCTTCTTCATCCAAATGTGCAAGACAGCATCGTGGATTGTTAAGAAAAAGATTGAGTCCTTGACTTCATCATCAAAAAATTCACACTGTGCAAGCTTCTCAATGAAATCATCTGAAGAGAGGCAAAGAAAGGGTAACAGGAAGAATTAATTGTTTCGCTGAAGGTTTCTTCTTGAGACTGGAGATTTGCATTTCCATTTGCAAATGTGCAGTTCACTGATGTTTGGTCCGGTATTCGGGGATCGCAATGGTACGATACCAGTGTACCATTAGTTTGGTGTTTTCTGGAACAAAAGGATATCTTTCTAATAAAAGAACACATTTCCTGCCCTAATGTAAAAAGAAAGAAGGAAAAGATTCAGATGAGGAAAACTTTTAGTACTTCTCAGAAGAAAACCGATCCATTTTCCTTTAGGCAAGAGCCTAGTGAGTTAATCTCCCTGGCTAATGATTAGAGCAGCAAATGTGGCTTATACAAAATTGGGATTCTGCCAAAATAGGACATATGCTCATAGACCAGTGATATGCTCCGGTTCTGGATTGCTGGACCTATTATTTACCAGTTACTTACTGTAGTACATTTTCCTAAAGCTGCCATGTGCTTTCAGAAA
The DNA here is from genome assembly GCF_004348235.1 of Phoca vitulina. Lineage (NCBI taxonomy): Eukaryota > Metazoa > Chordata > Mammalia > Carnivora > Phocidae > Phoca > Phoca vitulina. The sequence goes on from NW_022589707.1 coordinate 82,200,801, forward strand.
ACACCTTCCTCGGCACCCCACATGACCCCGCCAGTTATCTTTGTGGAACCCCCTTCTTGTAGGCACTAACCACACTTGCTTGTACAGATCTCATGGGTACCGTGTGCAGAGCCTGGCTGAGTAATATGAAGGATCAAGAGATAAATTAGACGTATGAAACTCACCCTCAAGGAAAATAGAACATGCCTATATACCTACAGTAATGAAAGGAAAAGTGCCGTAGAAGAATAAAGGCAAGAAGCAATCCAATTTTTTTTTCTTTCATGTTTTCTTAGCTCTTAAAATAATGGCCAGCACATAGTAGGTCCTCGTTTTTGCTGAATGAGTAAGAGAGGTACAGATCATGTGCTATGGAAATTCAGAGAAAGGAAAGATGGCTTCCTCTTGATGGGTGTCTGGGAAAACCTGGCCAAGCAGATCATATTAAAAGAACTCCTGAGGAGGGTTTGGAGAAAGATGGAAGAAGAGAAGGTACAAAAGCATGGATATGGAGACACACCCCCTGGTCACAGGCAAGCTTTCAATACTGACCAGACTTAGTCGTGAGGGATGGAGGAGGAGAGAGGAGCGCCCGGTGGTCACCAGAACCCAGGATGGAGGTGGGTGGCGTGCGATGGGAAGGAAGGTGATGATCTTAAAGACTAAGAGAGGGATGCTGGGCAGCAGAGGCAGTAGGATGGGACACTTTCAAAAAGATCTGAGATGATGGGGAAGGATTACAATTGTTTAGCAGATTAAAGGGTTACTGAGATCAACAGAATAGTTTTAATGATAAGGAAGCCTCCAAACTAGAATATGTCTGTAGATTTTACGGGGAGGAGCCAGTGGAGAGGAAAAACCAAAGATGCCAATTTCATGCCTCCCTCAGGAAATGTGCACCTGTCCCCTCTCCCTAAAATGCTTTCCCCTAAGATACTGTATTATGGGCTGAGGAATCTAGGGAGGTGAGGAAGAGAGAAAACAAGCCTACCTTTTCAGGAAGATCAGAGTTAAAAATGGTTGCATATTCACTCTTTTGCTGCTTATGAAAATTAGGTTTCAAATTGTAAAGTTAATTTAATTACACATCAATACAACTAAAACATAAAGATGCTATTTCCTTAGGGATTTCTATTGGTTTGGCACCTTCTTGGTGATCATAAACAAGACCTAGACTTTGGAGAGGCCGTCTACATTGAGAGTTGGCCGTGAGCCTGAAGTGATTGTCAGAACATAAAAACAACTTACCATCACTTCCAACAATATACACATCTACGTTGATCCTGATAAATTCTTGCAGAATCTGTTAAAAAGAAAGTAGATCTTCCTTAGGGAACAGTTTTACTTGTCAGAAACATAAAGAAAATGGTCATAATTATGCCTTATGGGTGTTGTGTTGCTTAGAGAACCTTTTACATTTTGAAAAGAGATAACAGTGTAAAGAGACACTAAAGCTAACAAGAGGCTCTGTGACAATAGGAAATAAATCCAAAGGAAAGAACGCTCCTCTTCAGAGAGAAGTTAAAAATGATCATTCCTGTGGGAAGTATGATGGGAAATCTGTTTCCACTCACAAGATGGGTTCTGATTTAATTTGAAAACCATTTCCTTCATGGGATGACCTTGACCTGAGCTTTCTAGCCACATAGAAATAGAAAAAACCAAAACCCTGTGGCTTATAAATTTGTTCCTTATTCCTATCCACAGTGACTGGCTGTATTAACACCACTGAATCTTGATTTGTTTTCCAGGTCCTAGGCTAAGAATAAATACCAGTAGTGATGTGAGTGAGGTCATATAAGGTAAGAAGAGCAGCTTATACTATGGATTATTTTAGATGATCATTAAAACCATTGTCATCTTCAATAAACACCGAACCTCTAATAGGCACTGAACTAAGAATAAGGGCTTTAAAGAAACATAAGGCAAAGTCCCTGTCCTTTGTGCTATACTGCTGGGACCAAGACCAAATTGTGTGTGTGTGTATGTATGTGTGTGTGTGTGTAGTTTTTTCTCCAAAGCTAAAACAAATGCAAAAACAGAGAAAGAAAAGAAAAAGCAAGCAGTTTTGAGAGTTCTGTGATGTTAAGATTTTTTAAAAAGTCTGAAGGAAACGAAATTGATTCGATTTTCTAATTTTGTATCCAGTTCACCCATATTTAATAGATCTTATCTTAGCTCAGTTCTTATGTAGGAAGATACCTGTGAAAACCCCAGAAAAAGAGGGGTAAATGTGGAATTTCTTAAATTTTCTTTACGTCTCTTTCTGCATCTCTGTTGGAAACCAATTTATTTTAGAAATGCTGACAGAACCATGGAAAGAAAACAGAGTACAACCTGAAGATTTTAGTCCTATTTTTAAATCACACGTGATATTGATTCTTTCACATAGCTACTTTTTTGGCAGGGGGCGGTGATGGGGCCTGGAGAACAGATTTTATACAGCCAACTGAAATTTCATCAGCTTATAATAGATAAAGACAAAACAAAAGGATCCACTATTCCACTTTTGTCCAAGACCTTCCCAAATATTCAGTATTTCAGGACAATTTAGATACAGTGCCCACAAGGATCTGAAGGTCCTGCAGGACTGGAATTTGGTAGGAGTGTGGGCATAGTTGTGTAGTGGCAAGTTCAGCATACATTAGAAATATGGGTGTGGTTGTCTTCAAAATTAGAAGCCAGCCTCCTGGGAAATGCTCTTTTAAAGAGCTCACTGAACACATCCCCCCCCATTCCCACTGTCTGCATGGAATATCCTAAGATTACGATTTACTTCTACTTAAGTGTGTATGATCTAAAGGAGCATCTTTCCACAAATATAACTTTTTTCCTTTGGCCACTGATTGGTTGTGTTCATTAAGAAAGAAAGTAATTACCGTTTTGAGCCCCCTCATTGAAGAAATGTCAAGAAACGACACTGCTGAAAAGTCAAGAATAAGGCTATGCAGGCTGATTTTGGGGACACTAATGTTGAGAGGAAAATCGGTGTTCCAGTCTATCTGGAAGGGCAGGTCGGTGGTGTTGATCGGCTGATCCAGTTCTTCTATCTCGTTGTTGTCCATCTCGTCGTTGGAATCTTTAAAGCCATCACTGGTATATATAAATCCTTTCTGCAAGAGAAGACAATAAATATGCATGATAACTCTGACCAAGAGAAATAGTGCATATGTCAAAAATAACCAGTGAGTGTCTGAAGCACAGATTCAAAGTTAGGTCAAGCCCTTTTCTTTGGAGAATCAACATTTTCCCAGGAAAACAAAAATTTTAAAGATGCCATTTAAAAAAAACAACATTAACTGACATATGATGTACCTTGTTTATCTGGCATTTCACTTAAAAGAATGGAACCAACACCTGGAACTACATTTTATACGCTTTTAGCTATAATACCCAGAAATGTGGTCAAGAAATTCACTGGTTTCATGCCCAGGAAATAATCAGTCTCACAGGACTAAAGAGGCCCTTAGGAAAAACTAAGGAGGCCTAGAGGTTTTTTGCCAAAAATGCTATAATTTGGTCATAGAAATTGTCAGACGTATACACAGTCCACGCCAGGCTAAGGTTTTGTTGGTTCCAGGGGCACCTGGGTGGCGCAGTTGGTTAAGCATCTGCCTTCAGTTCAGTCCTGGGATCGAGTCCCGCATCGGGCTCCCTGCTCAGCGGGGAGCCTGCTTCTCCCTCTGACCCTCCCCCCTCTCATGTGCTCTCTCTCTCATTCTCGCTCTCTCAAATAAATAAATAAATAAATCTTTAAAAAAAAAAAAAGGTTTTGTTGGTTCCAGGAATTAGTGCATATTGAAATAACTCACTTGTGGTTAAAAATAAAAACATACTTTTTCCCATTAAAAAAAGAAAGAAAGAAAGAAAGGAACTTACAGGTGTCACTTGCAACAGGCCTTTCTTCTGCAGCTTCCGGATTTTTTTCAAAGCTTTGTTGCGCTTGCGTAGAATTTGTAGTGGATTGAAGCCAACCTGAAAAATCCATTGCTATCTTACAAGAATGCGGAAAATGATGCTGTTGAGTATTCTACAGCAGAATTCTAATAACTTTAAGTGGGATGGGCCGGGCTCGGGGCACATGATAAAGGTATGTGTAATAAAATGTAGAAGTGGTTCAAACAATGGCAGCGATGGCTTTGTGTCAACAGCTTTGGTCTGCTCAGCCTGTGTGCTCTTACCAACATTCAAAAACCTCTGTGCCACCCAGGGTTCGTCTGTAAATTACCCATCAATGGGCCTAAACTCTCCTTAAATCAGTGTGTGTTTTTGGCCTGTGCAACTCTGAGGGGACTTTATTTACTTTCTACTTGTTGGATATGGTGGCATTTAATTAGTACTCTGCTTCTATATCATTTTCATTCTACTAAACTTTATATGATTGTATTTTATAGTATCTATTATTACATGATTTTGGTTTATAATTTTAGTATTAGACCAGATGGCAACCTTCATTTTCTCCTTTTCAAAACAAATGTGGTCTTGCTGTGGCAAAATATTTTGTTCCAGAGTCATAAGTAAGGAGAATCACATTATGTAATAATGAAAAAAAATCCTTGACAAAAAAAAAATGTAGTTAGATGGAAGATACTAGATTAAGTGAAAAGCACAGTATGTAAAGCCATATAAGCAATATAATACCATTTTTGAAAAAAAATAGCTGGGTAGAAAAATATCTGATGCATGCCAAACTAAGAATAATAGGGTTGAAGGCAGGATGGGTATGCAAAGGACAGGGCAGACCAAAAGGCAAATTCGAGAATAAGTGCTGAGCTTTTGTTTCTTGACCTTAAAAACTGCTTCTTTGTCATCTTCTCTTCAGTCCATCAGGGACACTCAGCTGTCATTTGGTGTTAAATACTCATTAATGTTATATTTATTCATTGTCAATCATATTCCAAATATTCACTTGCTATCCTGAATATATTCAATGAGAGTCAAATAGTAAGTACTCTCTTGTTGTTTCTGAAATTGACGCCCAAAGCAAATCTGTAGGATACCCTCTGCTAAAAACCCAGCAGCCCCAAATCTTGTGGTAAGTCCTTTCACTCCACAGCAGGATTTGATAAAAGGTGACTCTGGGGGCGCCTGGGTGACTCAGTTGGTTAAGCGTCTGCCTTTGGCTCAGGTCATGATCCCAGGGTCCTAGGATCGAGCCCCACATCGGGCTCCCTGTTCAGCGGAGAGTCTGCTCCTCCCTCTCCCTCTGCTGCTCCCCCTGCTTGTGATCTCTCGCTCTCTCCGTCAAATAAATAAATAAAATCTTTAAAAAAAAATTAGTCTGTATTGAACCTCATCCAAAGGGCCTTATTTCCCAACATATTAATAGACCCCTTACCAGGTAGTTTCGCCTGCTCTAGAACACGGGACAGAAAAACACGAACACAATCCAGCTTCAACATATGTGAAATCAATCACCCTCTGGTTACAGAGCAAACATTTCATTCCTAGATATTCAGTGGAATTACCCCCCCCCCAAAAATAACAACTTCAAACCTTACAGCATCGATAAGTTTCTGTTTAAAGAACTGAATGTTTGCAAAGTAGATGGGGGCTGGACACCTGAAGATTTTCACCCCTTCCGGCTCATGCATCTGTAGGGCAGAGAAGTAGTATGAGATGAGCCCACTGGACTCATATTAATATCTTTCAGCAAGTCAAAGTAAAAAACGGATCTTCCTTACATCCAAGTAATCTTTCTTATTCTTGTAGATGTTGCTCCTTCCGACGTTAGCCAGAGTGCTGCATTTTGGACTGTAGGGAAAAATCGACACCAAGTGAATCACTCGTGCGTGTTTGTTAGGTCCTTAAGGCTAACACTGACTTCCCCTAGCATATCAGGACTATGAGCAGGCTCACTTTCAAAATATAAAGGGCTGGGGAATCATCATGCCATTAGACACCCTGGAGGGCAAACACCTCGTTTTACCTATACTTCCACCCCTCCTAGAACAGCCTAGAACAGCGCCTCCCATTTACCACCTTCCATCTTACAAAGTGCTCCCATATGCTTTTGCTGTTTGGGTTCCAAATATCACAGTTATTCAGTGAAATCGATTCAGTGACCCAGTTGTACAGACGAGGGCATGGAGAAGCACCGTGTGTTGCCTACAACCACTCAGTCTGTCTCTATGATTGATGGGTCCCTGATAAATGAACGAAAACTTAATGGAATCAGAGAGGGCAGGAACATTTCAACATAAATGTATTCCATCAGCCAGGGATTAACTTTAACCACCCCACCTTCTGTTCTAGAACTCCTGAGCAACCAAGAAGCCTATTTCTCCATCACACCATGTCATCCAATATAGGCTGAGTGACCACATGGTGGTGACATTATATGGCAGAGATTTAAGAATCAGGAAGATATTTGGACTGGATGTTAAGAATCAGGAATGCCAACTAGTTTTTGTGGACTTTTCAGATGACAGGGGCCTTTGAGAAGTTCTCTAGTCCAGCCCCCTGTTTTTAGATGGGAGTACAATCTAGCAACCCGTAAAAAGGAACAGCCCTCCACTAGACATGGAGAATCCCACAATCTTCTCTGGAACCCATTTCCGTGTCTGGCAAGTCTATGGCAAAGACATGACACCTGCTCAGAGGCTAATGCTCCCAGTTTCCGGCTGGGCAAACAGACTCTGCAGTTTATATGATTTCTCTGAATTGGTGGCAAAGCAGGGAACAGACCAGTAGCTGGTGAGACCTGGGCTGGGGATGCTCTGAGGTCAGGGCATGTCTATGGCCCTTCAGGCCTTGAGGGGGCAACGTGAGAAGAACAGACCAGCCAGTCTCGATAGATATGCATGCCTGTCAACTAAACTACTTTCCCCTTAATCAGTGACAAGTTTTACCCCCTCCCACAGGCATGTCCAAGTCTGCAAGGATGCACAGCACGATGCACACTCACAATTGGGTCCTGAATACAATGGTCAGGAGCTGAAACGCCACGCTAGCAGCAAGGCCTAAACCGAGTCCCAGGACAATGGCAAAGATGAAGGTCATGATCCAAATTAGCTGTAAAAAGAGGGCGACACATGCACAACAATTTACTCTGACTCAACTGCAGTGTCTTAGGTCCAGAGCTTTGAGAAAGCATGAACTTCTAGAGCCAAAGCAGAGGTTGGAAGTGTACAGGACAAGGGACCTGCCTCGAGAGGTCATTTCTTTTTTTTTTAATTAAAGATTTTTATTTATTTATTTGAGAGAGAGAGAGAGGACAAGCAGGGAACGGCAGGCAGAGGGAGAAGCAGACTCCCCACTGAGCAGAGTCCGACGCAGGGCTGACTCCTAGGACCCTGGGATCATGACCTGAGACAAAGGCAGACGCTTAACCAACTGAGCCACCTAGGCGCCCCAAGAGTGTGTTCATTTCTAATCCCATCCCTGACCCAGTTAAGGAAATAATTGAGTCTATCTGGCACAGTTAAAACCGCAGAGCCAGCAGTTGTTGGTTAAAATCAGCAAATTAATCAGCAGGGCTTCTACTGATTTTTTTTTTCTGGTGGTCTGCTGATTTAATAAATGGCTACTATCTGTACCAGGATTTTAGCATGTCAAAAGGGTGTTAAAATCCCCAACAATTATCTACCAGGAACAAAAGTAAACCAAGTATAGCTGATTGCTTTATGCTTGTTAAGTACCATAGGATATGTTAACAACGTTTTTATGCCCTAGACTTTGATCCTGGTAAAATTATGGACTCTGCGTCTCATAGCAGGGCATGTCAAGAGCAAGGGGCTCCTTTATAGGCTATTTCCAAAAGGAATGTTCAGAATTTAAACTCTTCACAGATTCTCTGGAAACAAACATCTGATGTAATGAAGAACAGAAGCAACCATATCCTACTAGTGTTTCATGGAGCATCGCCTACTTGCAAGTGGCTCCTTTTTTTAAATTCAAATCCCAGAGAAGGATCATTAGAGTATGCAGTTTAAAAATAGCAAATAAAGGGGCGCCTGGGTGGCACCATTGGTTAAGCCTCAGACTCTTGGTCCCCACTCCAAACGGGGACATCATGGTCATGAGATGGTGCCCCCAGTCGGGATCCCCACTCAGCGCGAGTCCACCGAGATTCTCTCCCTCTCCCTTTGCCCCTCCCCCGACGTGCACATGAGCACATGCGCTCTCTCTCAAACAAATAAATAAATCTTTTAAAAAAATAGCAAATGAAATAAACTCAGATTATTTGAATAGATAATATAGAAACCAAATTTCACTTGGTTTATAATATGAATGTGCATTTCACATCAGCATTAGCATGTTGTCCTGATTTCTCTGTCTCTCAAATATCACTCCCTCTACTCACACAATCATACTTATCCTTTCGCCAGAGTCTTCGTATCTCTGTGAACTGCATCAGCATTCCCTTCAAGTTCCCAAGTGCTAAAGCCGCCAGGACAGACTGCAAAAAACATAAACAGCAGATGTACTTAAAGATAATCAAATAAGTCATACAGAAGCAAAGGTGAAGGTTGTAGATAAGTGTGTCCTTTAAAGGGCCTCAAAGCCTAGCCCAGAACACACCCTTTCCCAGTGTATAGTGCCGTGCAAGACACACCAGACCTGGGACTCTGACCCGTTCCCAGGCATGACTTTTTCCCCACCGCAGTGACAGTGCCAGGCTATGGGTAGAGGAAAGCACTTACTGGCCTGTACCTTGGGACAGAGACAGGCAGATCTTAAGACTGATGCCTGAAATAAATTTTTCCCAATCAGAGACAGTCTAATGTGTGTTTATTTATTGGAGCTGGGGAGAAGGGGTTGCTCTTTGTTAAAAAAAAAAATCTTGGGGAACTTGGGGTACCGAGAATCATAATTCAAACCTTTGAGGATGATCAGCATTCAACCATTTTTTTAAAAAGGTTTTATTTATTTATTTGAGAGAGAGTGCATGCACGTGAGTGGGGGTGGGGCAGAGGGAGAGAATCTCAAGCAGACTCCGGGCTGAGTGTGACATTGAAAAGGAAATTGCCAGTTCAGCAATGGTTAGCTGGTTAAACAATGGTTCACAAATGAACGCCAGTTACAAAATGCTGAAAACTGAGTAGAGTCTGTAATCTAGTTGACAGTACGGTTCCAGTGTCCCTATCCTGGTGTTGATCACATACTATAGCTAACATAAGATGTCCCTGCCGTGGTGGCTGGGTGAGACGTGCACAGGACTCTGCACACGGCGCCTCCTCTGTTGGGGGACCTGAGTGTAAAGCAGGTCAGGTGCTGCTTGCAGAAGAGGCAAACCCCTTCTCTTTTCATTAGGCATTGTTTTCTCACCTGGTCAGTATTCCACGGAGCAACAGTTTTTTAAAATTTTTCATTGCAATATAGACACAAGACAGCCCTTTAAAAAGTAAAGATTACAGAGCACTGAGGAGCCATAGAAAGGAAAAGGGGGATAATTTTATCAGGAACCAGATCTCCATACTGCAGTTGATGTAAAGGATTAAATATAAAATGCTAAGAACTGGGGCACCTGGGTGGCGCAGTAGGGTTAAGCGTCCGACTCTTGGTTTCAGCTCAGGGCATGATCTCAGGGTCCTCAGATCAAGCCAGGCGTCGGACTCCACGCTCAACAGGGAGTGGCTTGAGATTCTCTCTCTCCCTCTCCCTCTGTGCCTCCCACTCTTGCTCTCTCTCTCTCTCAAATAAATAAAATCTTTTAAAAAATGCTGAGAACTGCTAATGCTTAATCAGCACCCAGGAGACATTTATCATTAGCTATTATTGTGGGTTATTTTGCATAGTTCACATGATAAAAAGAAACAAACCAGCTATTCCGGTCAAACAGATATTGCAGATACAATGGTCTAAGCAGAACTCATCACATGGATCCTTTGTCGAAGAGGCTTTGACTCAGATCACGGACAATGTCCCCGGGTGTGCTTTATTCGTGAGAGAGATAGGATTTAACTGGCAATTACTTCCCAAGGTTCTCCAACTCAGCATGGGCGATGTAGAGCCCAAGTGTACCCTTGGGAAGAGGAACGATAGGGCAGAATTCTCTAATAGGGGGGTTGCATGTGCACTTATTTTTACTGAGATAGACGTTCTTCTATTTCTTTGGTGGTGACTTCATGATTCCTTCGATGCCATTCCTTTGGAAATCAGTAGGTTAGCTTATGGAGAATGCATATTCTTGGCAGAGAGTACTCTGCATTGCTTGATGACAGATTTGGTCAGTGAGGCTCTTTGGGATGACCACACTGTTAGTCTAGAAACCTGGGACCAGATTCACTTTCCAGCTACCAACCAACAAGGAAAAAGGCCTAGATATCAACTAAAAAATACTGCGGGCTTGTGTCCTATCTCTATGTCCTTTGTAGTGAGAAGTGTAGTATCATGTTCGTAGAATAATAACAATACAATAATAATCTTAATATTAATGGCTACATATATTTAGTGCTTGTTCCATGCCGGGCCCTGGGCTAAGTCCTTAATGTGCAATATTTCATTTAGTTTTCGCAACAACTCTGTGAGGCGGGTACTGTTTCCCTCCCTATTTTTACAAATGGAAAATGTAAGTTTCAGAGAGGTTAAGTAATTTGCTTAAAAGCACACAGAGAAAAAGAGGCAGAGCCCGGATTAGAAGTAGGTCTCCAGAACTTGAGAGCCAGTGCTCCGTGGAGTATCTCAAAATTACATCACCTCCACAAAGAACAAGGTATTTACCATTGTCCGGTTTCCTAGAGATCCTTTCTTTTCCAGGGTCTGCTGTTATTTCTTTAATCTGGGGGCTGCAGCCGTTTAACAAAGCATGAACCCAAACCCTCAAAAATCACAGTTCAGGAGAGATGGGCCAAGGAGCAAGACGGTGACGGTGTGAGGTCTGTGTGTGGCTGCAATCTGATAGTGTTGGTCTTGAAGTTGGCCCAAACCCTGGGAGCTGCAGGGTGGATCTGTAAGAACGGGTTGTGTGGCTGGTAGCACCACTCTCTGAACTTGATAGAGGCCCTGATGACGTCAACCTTTAAGGAAATCTTCACTTCCGTCCGTCAAGCCACGTCGAGGCTGAAGCGCCTGGGCGTCGTTCCGTCTAAACATTAATTATTTTTGGGGCTCACAAGCATGTGGAGAGTGGAGCAGATAAGGGAGTTGGGGCATTTGCATTCCTAGCATTCATAAAATGCTGCCAGGGGGAAAAATACAGATTTTTGGCCCCAGACTATTGGCTAGGAAGGGTACTCGAGAATTTTCAGTTCCCTCATTTTCCTGTCTAGTTTGCACTTCCAGAGTGGAAGAACCAGGGTCGTTGATTCATCATCGCCCAAAGCAGAGAGAGAGAGAGAGAGAGAGAGAACCCAAAGAGACACTAGTGATACCTTTTGTAGTGGCTCCAGAAGAAATCCAAGGGCTAAAATGACAATCAGCACGATGATAGCAGAGAGAATCCCAGCGATCTGTAAAGACCAAAAGATACTCATCGCAAAATCGACACACCCGCCCCCCCCCCCGGCTTGGAGTCGCTGGCCCCAACGCCAGGATGGCCCTCACAGTAAAGACCCCCAACTACCTGTGTCTTGCCCCCAGTGCTCTCCTGAACCGCGGATCTGGAGAGGGCGGTACTCGCAGCGAAGCCTTTGAATGATCCAGTGAATATGTTACTCAATCCCAAGGCTATTAACTCCTGGCAGGAGAACAAAGAGGAATCCTTTTCAGAAATGGCACTGGTCGTACGATGTCCACACAATATTACTTAAAGTTGCCTAAAGAGACCCAGCACAGGTCGTAAACTTACCTGATTGCCATCGATCGGATAATCATATTTGAGGGAATAGACGCTGGCCACGGAGAAGGCCACCATAAAGCCAACGATCGCAATGCCGAAGCTATCCCCGAGGGTCTCTTGGAAAATCTGCATGTCGGGTGCGATGGGGGGCTGAAATCTGAAAAGGAAATGGAGCGAGTTTGAATGTCACCAACCTGCTAATAAACCTTCAATGGCATTCACTTGCCCTCAGGAAAAGCCACATTCCCTGCAAGGCCCTTCCCCACCCCCACTCCTGCTCAATCACTATCATTTCCCAGAATTTATGCTCCAGCCATACCAAGCTTTTGTTTGTTTGTTTCTCAAAGGCATCATCTGTACTTTCACCTTGGAAGCTTCTAATTTGCTGTTCCTTCTGCCTGAACTATTCCCCTCATCCCCATCCCTCCTTCCAGAAAGTCTTCTCTCACCACAAGGTCAGGGTTAGGTGAGATTCTCTGAGCTTCTCCAGCCCTGGATGCCTCCCTTCCTTACCCCTCCCGCCCCCTCCCCCCAACTCTCTCCCCAGGCACAGAGCAGGGACTGTGACTACTTCATTGTTCTATGACCAAGACCGAGCATTCTTCGTGGTGAACATCAGGTGGTCAATAATTGTTGGGCAAATCCAACAAGTGAATGCAATCTAGGCTGAGTTTGGTCTCACTTTGAAGTGTGACCAGCAAGAATTTAGCACCGCTGCAAACTTTGGAATCTGTTATCTTATTGTTGAAAAGCAATGTTGCCTGAATTTGATACCAGAATGTAAATCCAGTCCCATGACAGTGGCACATCTGATATTTTGCTAGTATAGCGCATTATAACATACACTTCTGTCCCTATAAGCTTCCTGCAAAATGTCTTAGATCCCACCTGTATTGTTACACTGGATTGAAAAGCATCATCCACAATCCCTCCAATAGTTACCATGGATGAAGGTCTTTAAGCAAACACAATTAAAGACAAGAGAAGCGAGAAAGTCTTCCCTCCATCGATAACAATACCTTCCATGAAAAACCCTTAGCAAACAGATGGGCCTTGGACTCTGCCCTGGGTTCCACAGCTGGAGACAAGTGTGGCCCTGACGGGGAAGGGCATTCATAGTCACGCGGTGTCAGGGAAATGTTCAACTCGGAGAAGACCCTTCTGTGTTTGTACCTCACGACTTCAGAACAGTCAAATGGTATTCGCTAACTGTGTTATAAAAGGTCCAAGTATCTCCGAGTCCACATCCACTGACTGAAATGCTCACTTCCTTCCTGCCAACATGTGTTTCTGACCTAAATCTTATTGGAAGTGAGTTTATTGGATTCATTCAACTCTTTCTCAATTGCTGTTCATGTTTGATGAATATCTGTGTTCATACATTTACAGCCTTAGTTTTGAAGAAGTACCGTGAGGTATACGAGGTATTCTGCAGCTACCATGAATCAGAACGTTAGCCTGGAATGTTGTTTTTCCAAAAATAAATCCCAAATTGACTATACAATTGAAATTTGCTTTTTATACCACAGTAACCAGAAGCCTGCTAGTATTCTTTTGTCCTAGCCTCTAAATACCAGAGACAGAGTGGTGTGATGGAGATTTACAGTCTGAAAACTGGGATTCATTTCCTGGCTCTGCTTCCCTGCCCCAAGCCAGTTTCCTCCTTTGTTTTTTTTTTTTTTTTTTTTTTTTTTTTTAAGATTTTATTTATTTATTTGAGAGAGAGAATGAGAGAGAGAGAGAGAGCATGAGAGGGGGAGGGTCAGAGGGAGAAGCAGACTCCCTGCCGAGCAGGGAGCCTGATGCGGGACTCGATCCCGGGACTCCAGGATCACGACCCGAGCCGAAGGCAGTCGCCTAACCAACTGAGCCACCCAGGCGCCCAGTTTCCTCCTTTGTAAAGGGAGAATAATCACACATGTTTTTTTTTCTTCATAATTTTTGTGAGGGGGGAGTGTCACATAAAATAATGAACATGAATACTATTTACACACTGTAAAGTATGAAGTGCCTATTAGCTATTATCATACGATCCCTCTGGAATCTGAATATATCCTCCATGTCTCCTTGACTGTTTCAATGAGCACTTTCCTTCAGCCCGTGTGTGTGACTTCTTAAAATCATTTCCAAGGTGTCATACTTCTTAACAGCAGATTAATGATAATTAATAATCATTATTTTCCTGTTATATTCTATTGGTGATCATCAGAAATTTAAAATACCCACTGAGGGCGCCTGGGTAGCTCAGTCGGTTAAGCGTCTGCCTTCGGCTCAGGTCATGATCCCAGGGTCCTGGGATCGAGCCCCATATCATGCTTCTTGCTCAGCGGGAAGCCTGCTTCTCCCTCTCCCTCTACCCCTCTCTCCTGCTCATGCTCTCTTGCATGCGAGTGCACGCTATGTCTCTCAAATAAATAAATAAAGTCTTAAAAAAAATAAAATGCCCACTCAATCATCACCCAGAAAAAATTGGAGTGGAAAAAGCATATAAAGAGCCTAGTACCTAATTTAGGTGCTAAATTAGTAATAAAGCAGTGGGAACACTCATTGTAGGACAGGCACTTAAGCATGCATGTCACACATATGGACGCACTTAATCCTCACAAGAATCCAATGTGATAGCTACTTTTTTCAGCCCCATTTTTAGAGCCAAGGACACAGAGGCATAGAGTTTAGTTATTTGCCCCAAATCAAGAGGTAACTCAGAAGTAAATCCTAGGCACTCTGCCTCTAGAACAGGCGAGCTTGTCTACCAGGCTACACTGCCTCTCTGTGGAGTGTAATGATTAATAAATGTGAATTACTCCTTCCCCCGCCCTGCAGACACTGTGGAGAGAGATCCGTTGACATTCAAGATTTCTTTACTAAGAAAAGTCTCGAAAAGGGGCGCCTGGGTGGCTCAGTTGGTTAAGCAAGTGCCTTCGGCTCAGGTCATGATCCCGGAGCCCCGGGATCGAGTCCCACATCGGGCTCCCTGCTCAGCAGGGAGTCTGCTTCTCCCTCTGACCCTCCTCCCTCTCATGCTCTCTGTCTCTCATTCTCTCTCTCGCAAATAAATAAAATCTTAAAAAAAAAATTTAAAAAAAAAGAAAAGAAAAGTCTCGAAGATTGTAACTCAGTGATCTCAAGTTTATGTTTTACTTCCAAAATCCTTTCTGGCAAGGTTCTCTTTAATTTTGTATCTACCTATTTATGTCTATCTGTCTAGGTAGTTTATGTCTCCTAAGACTTTTCAATAAAGTGTAATCACTTGCAAGCTGCAGGGTGGAGAGAAATCCCAGAAATAGCCTTTCAGTTTCAGACTAATTCCTACTTAAAGATCTTTTAAATGAAAAATGGTGCTTGAGATTCATTAAGTGTAACAAATGAATATCTGGTGATAAAAATATTTTTGCATGTATTTGCTTTTTCAAAAAATTGGTTATTTTAAAGTCAACAATGCATATAAATGCTGATTCCTGGAATTCTCAAATATCTCTTAAGCATGGGGAGGGAGGGAGGTCTTTGTTTTAAACAGGAACACAACCTGTCCTTGGTAAGCAAATTGAGGAAATTGATGCTCTGGTCAGAGGGCAGAGAGAAGAAAGCACAAAACTGGATCTCTCTTCTCAATCCAATAAAGGCAATGCAATCAATGCATTTTCCAAGTCCTTGTATGAACTGGACCGCCCAACCTTCCGCAGCGTTCAGTGTTGTTCTGGCCTTGTTTTGAATTTGATCACGAGAAAGGACAGAGTGTGCCTATCTGAATTGCTCAAGCAGTGGGCTCAGGTATTCCTTCTGGGTCTCTTTTGAACTGTCAGAACTTGGCTCTAGTCACCTCCAACAAAACACTGCATTTTGTTTATAGTAATTTCTGGACAAGGAAATCTGGTTTCATTTGGTTCCTTTTTATGAGGAGAAGCAGGTTTGATTTGCCTTTTTTTTTTTTTACTTTGACTGCTTCACTTTTCCCTGCGTGTGAATCCCTGCTCATCTGGTTTGTGAGTTCTTCCACGAGGACAGACTTTCTGATAATTAAGAACTGCAGAGCCTTTGTGGCTCCTTCCTAGAAGGAGAGTAGCGTGCTTTCCTCATCCTCCCATGAGGGAGGGAGGGTTCTGCGCTGGATGACTGCTTGCTTGCAGTCCTCCCGAGTCACTGCTCCCTCTCTAGTCAGTGCGTGGAGAGGCCAGCATAAAAGACACACTTACCCTCTGTTCATCTCCCCAACCACAGCCACCTTAAACCTGTTTTCGAAGTCAAAGCCATAGGATACACCTGTTGCGATCACAGTCTGCAAAGTTGCAAATTGCCCAAGTTAGAAATATGAGATATCACTCACAGTCTTCTTAGATCAGAATCTCTAGCCCAGGCTTTGCTACTTTTTAAAACAAAGTCCTGAGGCAATTCTCCTGAGCCACCAGAGGGAAGAACCGCAGCTCTAATGGGTCGGCCAGCCTCTCTGAGGCCTTGCTCCCTGCGCAGTCCTGTCTCACACGGAGAGAATGGACCCCAAATCACAAAAGGAAGTCATTAATTTGGAATGAAGAGAAAACCATACGAAATTTGGCACCCAGAAACTGCAGAGATGGCATCTGCCCCACTAAAACCTCCTGAAGCTTTTTGACATAAAAACAGGAGACTAATGAATTATGAAAGAAAGTCGTAAGACGATCAGTTACCATGATGAGTTCAATTGGGATGGGCACTGGAAGTTTGGCTTTGTAGCGCTGATTTATTTCTTTAACCACAAATACAATCAGTAGGATAATCAAGGAGGTCACAAGGTCTGCAATATTAGTGTCCTTTATTTGTGTGAATACGGAATTCAGCACCTAAAATTATAAAAGCGAAAAACAGCCAAGTGCTATATTTTTTCTTCCTTTTTAAGAATCTTTTTAATTTTTTTATGACCTTTTTTTTTTAAATTTGAGTATGGTTGACAACACAATGTTAGTTTCCAGCGTACAGCAGTGATTCGGCATCTCTATTACGATGTCATTGACTATATCCCTACCCTGTGCCTTTATCCCCATGACATATTCGTCCTATAACTGGACTCTATCTCCCTGCACCCACTTGGCCCAAACCCCCACCCCCCACCCCTCGGGCAAACATCAGGCTTCTTCTCTGTATTTATAGGTCCGATTCTGCTTTTTTGTTTGTTTATTCATTTGTTTTGTTTCTTTCCCAAGTGCTGTATCAATATATAATTTGGATGCAATATTCGATTATTTCCAAACAGCTTAAAAAAACATTGAGGCAAGAAGGACTGACGTGGGTGGAAGAGTGATTCTTGTTCTGCTCATGTTAACCATGAATGAGTAATTGTAGACACTAGCATGGGGGATGTGAGGAGGGTAAGTCAGCACAGTATCAGCACCATACTGATAGAGGGATGCTTGTGGCATTATTGCTGGGAATCTCTTTGGCTGGTGTCAAAATTCCCTGGATACTTTTCACATTTTTACAACTGGTCTCTTCTGCTCTTAGGTCTTATGGGTTATTACTTTATAATCAGCATCATTTTCTATCCAGGGAATAACCTCTCCTTCCCAATAGTTTTCTTAGCATGTATCCCCTTAATTCCTGGCTTTTTTTTTTTTTTTTTTTTAAAGTTAAGGCCCTTCACATTTCTTAGTTAACTGTGTCACTTTTGGAAACTCGTTTCTTGGCTAATGGTGCATTGTACATGATCTTAATTTTTAAGACCAGCTGGATTCCCTTTCCATGGGATCTGGAGAGCTCAAGCAGGCCCAAACTGGATCCCAAATTGCTCCTCGAACACTCCACTTCTAGACTAGCCCTGGATGGGAGTGACAGTTTTGGTTCCGATATGGAGCAAACTCTGTCTCAGCTCCCGAATACCGTCTTGATAGAAGCACCAATAAGCCCGAAATTCATAAAAGAAAGGAGACAACAAAGATCAGAGTGGAAATACATGAAATTGAGACTAAAAGGACAATAAAAAAGATCAGCAGAACTAAGAGCTGGTTTTGGGAAAAGATAAATAAAACAGGCAAACCTTTGGCTAGACTCAGCAAGACAAAAAGAGAGAACTCCAAATTAGAAGCACCATGCACACTGTCCTATTTACATCTTGGCTAATTTCCTTTTGCTTTATAAACAGGGATGCGTAAAAGAGTCAGAAGAACCTCCATTTAAAAAGAACAAGACTTGCTTTTTAAACTTAGGGAAACGTTATCACTCAGCACATTTCTTTCAAAAGAAGATTTTGAGGAAATTTTTAAATCATGGGATAAAATATTAAAACCTTTAATAATGAACTTAGATTTCTTTTTCTTTTAAATAACACTTAAGAGTCAAATCTCAGAGACATGGTACTTAATTTGTGTTGTTCACGTTAGCTGGATGGTAGATGTGGTTTGATATTTAGCGTTCTTCCCTTGGCCACTAATTTTTTTCTTAATGTGACTAAATTTCACAACCTGTTGGTTTCTTGGGTGTTGTCGGGAAGCCCCGTGTCAAAGGCACGGAAAGAAACCTCTCCTAGAAACAGGATAGTAAATTTCATGTATGTTGATATTTTCGAGGCAAAAGGACCACTTACTTTGAAAATTGAAAATGGATCAGTGTGTGCTGGGACCTTCAGCTGAAGCATGAATTTGAGCTGAGAAACCAGGACATGCACTGCAGCAGCTGTGGTGAAGCCACTGATGAGGGACTCCGATAGATAGATCACCACGAATCCGAAACGCAGGACCCCCATGAGCAACTGGAAAGAGAAGGGCAAAGGCCTTTGGTAGTGTAGGTTACAGGTGCACTTCAGCAACTAGAGAACCAGCAGTGGAAAGGATTCCAAATGTAAAGGTTCCGCCTGTATGCAAACGAAGAAGCAGGTGTCCTTGCCTCCCGGAACACCTCCGGTTCAGTTCCTCCCTCTCCCGCCTTACCCCATCCTACTCCCAAGGTGGAGCTTGTAAGTCTAGGATACCCTAATAAGTACCAGGCTTTTTCCTCCCCCCCACCCTTTTAAGGTGCCATATCTTCAGAAGACTCATCCATATATCTTTCATAGCAAAATCCTATCTAGCATCCGCCCTCATAAATTTTCCCATGTAATTTTAAGTGGCTTGCTGGCTGCTACAGCATTCATGATGAGCAACCATTCATATGCCCTCAAACAAGTTGCTTGACTTTTGTAAGAAGTACACGACTGTGTACGGAACCTCAGAAGTGCTCAGTTTTAACTGGGGGCCAAAGTTGTTCATTCCCCCAAAGCCTCGGTATTTTGCAGTTATGTGCATGGACAGATTCTCCTTCGTTGGATCCCTGGGTTGCCTTTCCATTCGTGTCTCCAGAATGCAGCCGGAGCTGCGGACATGCAAAGGTGCTAGATTCAGAAAAGAATCGGCCGTTTGTCTGTCATTTGGGCACACCACTAATGTCCTTGTTTAAACTCACTTTCTCTTTCTTTAAAGAATGGTCTTAGCCAATAATTTCACTAATCAGAAACTCAGCCAGCATCCTGAATCCACGCCATTTTCACTATTCACTATTCACCAGCAATAGAGTCAGGGGTGTGGCTTGGGCGGGAGGCTTGAGCCCCTCCGTGATCCTCTTCAGCTTTCCTGAAATCTTGGATACAGACAGTTCAAAGTGCTCAACCCCAAATCCTTGCAGCTAGATTACAGTCCCTGAGGAATTGGAAAGAAGAAAGTTCCAAAGCTGCCAGGGTCACTAGTACTTGAATTAAGCATTTCACTCCTCACCACTGGTGCCTCCCTCTTCCCATTTTCCCTTCTCTCTAGACCCGCGTTCACTCATCTTTGCAATGTGAATCTGCTCCTCCACTTCCGGTTGGAGGGAGTAGCCCTTCTCCTTTCCTATGGCCGCTGAGAGAGGAATGGAAGCCAAGGGAAGAGTGAGGAAGGGGTGGCGGGAAGGAGACAGAACAGAAAGATGTGTACCAGTGAGGACAAGCAGCACGGGGAGGGCCGATGACATGAGAAAGCGCTCACCTGAATGATTCCAGAAAGGACGGTGACCGTGGCAGCCACCATCAACTTATACTCGTCTGTTGAGGAACTGTTACTCATGGAGCTATTACAGATTCCCAGAGCAGCTGTACTGTTCGATGGGGTTACTTTCACAACGACTGCTCCCACCATCATGCTCAGAACCGGAAATGGACCTAATTAACAGAGGATGCACTGTAGTCAATATAGGCTCCCTAAAGCACAGGCGTCTTTCGACCACAATGCAGCGGATAAAAAGACTACCAGCTGTTCTGCCCTTCTTCCCCACCCCCCAGCCCCAGTTCTTACAAGGAACTATGACTGCTGTCTGGGATCATGCACAATGTAGAATTGATATGGTGTGTGGCTAATGGAGTTAATAAAGAAAGAGCCATGGGAGCATTAATTAGCCCACAAATTCACTTACCCACAGATATGTGTTTAGAAGTGCCCAAGAAAAAGTAGACCAGAATTGGGAAAAAGGCTGCATATAATCCATAGCCTGGGGGGACAGTGACCAGCAGAGCAAATGCTAAACCTGTAAATACAGAAGCATCAGGGTCCTTATTTCAGGCAAGGGGAATCATAAAAGTCCTCCTGAAGTTCTTCAAGGGTTTCAGATTTGTACCTGAAAAATCAGTTACTTTATTAACTCAAATAGATTGAAGATGTAAATGCAGGAGCTAAAACTACAAAACTCTTAGAAGAAAACATAGGTATAAGTTTTCATGAGCTTGGATTAGGCAATGGTTTCTTAGAACTGACACCTACAGCCTAAGCAACCAAATTAAACACAGATAAATTGAGCTCCATCAAAATTTAAAAATGTGTGCTTCAAAAGTTACTGGCAAGAAAGTGAAATGACAACCCACAGAATGGGAGAAATGATTTCCAAATCGTATCTTGGATAAGGGTCTCGTATCCAGAATATATAAAGAACTCTTACAACTCAACAAGAAAAAGAAAAAGAACCTAATTTTAAAACGTGCAAAAGATTCATTTCTCCACGATATACAAATTGCCAGTGAGCACATGAAAAGATGTTCAACATCATTAGTCATCAGGGAAATCAAAATCAAAACCACAATGAGGTATAATTTCAGACTCACGAGGATGGCTAAAATAAGGAAGGCAGATAATAACAAATGTTCACAAGGATATGGAGAAATTTGAACCCTTATATGTTGCTAGTGGGTTACCATGTGACAGCAATCACACTCCTAGGTATATACCCAAGAGAACTGAAACATAGGTTCACATGAGAACTTATACACAAGTGTTCATAACAACATTACTCCTAATAGCCACAAAGTGAAAACAACCCAAATGTCCATCAACAGATGAACAGATCAACAAAGTGGTCTATCCATCCATAGAATATTAGCCATCATGCATAGAGGTGAATTACCCTCCCATGCTACAACATGGATGAACCTTGAAAACATGATGCCAAGTGGAAGAAACCAGACACAAAGCACCACATATTCTGTGATTCTGTTTTATATGAAATGCCCAGAATTGGAGGTGCCTGGGTGGCTCAGATGGTTAGGCATCTGCCTTCGGCTCAGGTCATGATCCCAGGGTCCTGGGATCGAGCCCCACTTCGGGCTCCTGGCTCAGCGGGGAGTCTGCTTCTTCCTCTCCCTCTGCCTCTCCCACTGCTCGTGCTCTTTCTCTCTCTGTGTCTCTGTGTCTCAAATGAATAAATAAAATCTTAAAAAAAAAAAATGCCCAGAATTGGCAAATCAATAGAGACAGAAAGTCATTGCGAGGGAGATGGATGGATGTAATGGAAAGTGACTCTTAACGGACAGGAGGGTTTGGGAATGGTGCTGGTGGTAAAAATGTTCTGGAATTAGATCATGGTGATGGTTGCACAACCTTGGGAATATAGCAAAGAACACTGAATTTTATACATGAAAGGATGAATTCTATGACATATCAATTCCCTCTCAATTAAAAAAAGTTACCTTGTAGTACAGCTACGAGCCCCGTGCTGATTCCAGAAACAATGTCACTGAGTAGCCATTCCTTTATCCGGTAGGCTGGTAACCAAGATGCTATGGGGAACAAAGACAGGGCAATCTTCTTGGCCTTCTGTGTGGAACAGCTGAAAACATTGAAAGCCACACTCAGTTAAGTCATATCCAATTGTAACTTTGGCACCTAATTGCAGTGGAAAATTGGTAAAGATGATACTATATTCAAGAATGAACCACCACCTTTCCCACTAACATTCGCCTCCTTACCCAGATTGACTGCCCCCCCCCCCCGGTCACTACCAAAGGATTTTCTTTTCTTTTCTTTTTTTAAGGAAAATGCTGATTTTCTTTAGCCATAGTAGAGCTTATCTGTCATCCTCAGCTTGGATTTTACAACATTTCAGTTGAGAACTTTCCTCTACCCTCATTTCTGATGCTCGGATATGGAAAGATTGTGTTGAGAGCTGAGATGCTGTTCATTTTAGAGATTCCCTTTCCAGCTCTGGCAGGGAGTAGGAGGTTTGGAAACCAAAGATAAGAAGACCCTGAAGGTGATGGGCTAAAGCCAGAAAGGAGAGCTTGGAAAGTTAGAAGAAAGTGCTTCACTTATTCCTCATACCAATACCTTAGAAAATATCTTACCTACAACACACATTGAGATGATCCAGGAAGGTCTTACGATGTCTCTGTTTCTTCTTATGTTCCTCCCCAAAAGCATTTGCAGAATACACTGGCCTGGCTACAATGTACTGGTTCCCAATGGGTTCGATCATTTTGCTTTCTCTGACGGCTGCGTTAAGAGGAAGACCTTTGGAACTATGTGGCAAACCCTTCTTCTTGCCTTTAGCAGCTTCAAATGCCTGAAACCAAACAGAGCTTGCTTCTTAAATAACTCGGAGATAATGTGATGCAATTTACAGATGAGTGATCTCCGAACTGAATGTTACCACCTTTTGAGATCAAAAGAGGCAGGATTAAGGGACCTAGATTGTGTTTTGAGACAGTGATACCACTTTTTACTCCAAGGAGCTGGACACGGCTCCTTTGGGTAAGTAAACAAGGGCTTTTATTATTTATTCTTAACAGATCACCAAAAAGCAATAGAAATTGACTCGTTTACTCATCAATGAGTACTTTTTTTTTTTTTTACTTGTAAAGTGAGATCTCATCAAGAAAAGAATTCACTTTAATTTTTTTTTCTTAGAACCGTTTCCAAGGTTATGGCATTGGAGTCCTGGGACAGATTAGATTTAAAATCTACTCATTGCCCTTTTGCTGCAGTCAAGACCGTTCTGTTTCCCCAGCTGAATTTTTGTAAGACCCATGAAATGCTTGAAATGTGTGAAATTCAAGGATCTTGTCCATTTATTTTTCTATTGTTTCTAGGAGAGTTTTATTACTTGGTTACTTAGCTCACTAGTGGGGAAATCTTTTTAAGAGACGATCTCGGGCAATTTGCTTAACCTCTCTGAGCCTCGTCTATACAATTGAGCTA
Source organism: Phoca vitulina (assembly GCF_004348235.1). Lineage (NCBI taxonomy): Eukaryota > Metazoa > Chordata > Mammalia > Carnivora > Phocidae > Phoca > Phoca vitulina. The sequence continues at coordinate 82,223,940 of NW_022589707.1, forward strand.
ATAAGACTCAAGTTTCAAGGTATTAACGAAGAGTAAATGAGAACGTTTTCAAAGCATCTAGCGTTTCACCTGCGCGCTGTAGACTTCCGCTAAGTGATAGTTCATATCCTAACTATTTGCATTTCCTGTGTCAGATGTTTACATTTTTTTGTTCTTATCTCAGTCCTGTGTCTGTTATGCTTAAGAGATCAATTTTGCAAAATCTTTTAATGCACATTACCTATTTAGCCCTCCCAGCTCTTAAAGGCACTTAACAATTCTTATTACTGTCCTTTTCTTACAAAATGACAAAATAATAGCACACACCTTCCCCCCAAAATCTGAGTCCTTTTCCTCAGGACATAGAGCTAGTAGAGTGTCAAACACATTTCTTTGCTGTTTCTTCTATGACACACAGCTTCTCTGTTGTCCAATGGGAACGTTAAGTGAAGACCATTCCAGCTGTCAGCATTTTCCCCCCTAACCTTGTTTCTGTACTACTACTCACAATACCCAGAGTTTTGTTCCCTGACCTCAGTCACAGTTATTAATTGAATGATCTCAAATTAGATTGTACCTTGTTACATGGCGCTCTCTCGCAGCTCAAGGGATTTCCAGCCTGTTTGCAGAGCTCAAGTTATAACCAGAAATCAGATGCTGGCCTCAATTTCTCCCATCTGTCCTGTCTGTCTTTGACCACCCATTTCTCTCCCCCAACCAATGCCCTCCCCTCTAAAGTCCTCTCTACTGATCTTCTCTGACCACCGTGGAGTGCCTCTGCCCCACACTCTGGCTTGACCTCCAGAATTTGGGGTGGTCTTGAGCTTTGTTATGACTGTTAGACCCCTTCGGTTCTTTCTGAGTCTTCTGCCACCCCAATGAGCTGCTTTTTATCCCTGCTTCTTCTCTATCCCCTCGCTCATCCCTCCACCCCAAGTTCCAAGTGTCAAATCCCACCAACTATACAGTACTTCTCATGGTCAGAAGAATGTTCGTGAAGTAGAATCAGCTTGGCTTACTCATAGCTATGCATAGCACAGATTTTTTTTTTTTTTTTTTTTTAGACAATGGTCCTTTATTGTATCTATATTATAAAGTCTGCAAAATAGTGGGCCTAGGTTCTTTGCACAGGTTAGACTCTCCTCTTAAATTTCTTTTTTTTTTTTAATTTTTTTATTGTTATGTTAATCCCCATACATTACATCATTAGTTTTAGATAGTGTTCCATGATTCATTGTTTGTGCATAACACCCAGTGCTCCATGCAGAACGTGCCCTCCTCAATACCCATCACCAGGCTAACCCATCCTCCCACCCCCCTCCCCTCTAGAACCCTCAGTTTGTTTTTCAGAGTCCATCGTCTCTCATGGTTCTTCTCCCCCTCCGATTTCCCCCCCTTCATTCTTCCCCTCCTGCTACATTGTTCTTCTTCTTTTTTTCTTTCTTAACATATATTGCATTATTTGTTTCAGAGGTACAGATCTGAGATTCAACAGTATTGCACAATTCACAGCGCTTACCAGAACACATACCCTCCCCAGTGTCCATCACCCAGTCACCCCATCCTTCCCACCCCACCCCCCACTCCAGCAACCCTCAGTTTGTTTCTTGAGATTAAGAATTCCTCATATCAGTGAGGTCATATCATACATGTCTTTCTCTGTTTGACTTATTTCATAGCACAGATTTTTGTCCTTATTTGCCAATTACCAACAAAACACTTCAGAGCTAATCCCTGTCAATGACTCTTGACACCTTAGATCTCTTGCAAAGGCTGTCCAGAGTGCCTTTCAAGAACAGCTTTCATCCTGTGAGGTATCCAACCTAGCCCACCTTAGGATGAAGAAGACTCAAGCACTGTGGATTTATTTCTGTCAGATGCTGCCATGGGCAGAAAAAAGAGATTCCACTATTTTGTTGCTTTACTCATATTTTAACCAAGTTGCTCAGAAAAACTCATCAGCTCTTTCTTAAGAAAGTACTTCTGGGACGCCTGGGTGGCTCAGGCAGTTAAGCATCTGCCTTCAGCTCAGGTCATGATCCCAGGGTCCTGGGATCGAGTCCCACATCAGGGCTCCTTGCTCAGCAGGGAGCCTGCTTCTCCCTCTCCTTCTGCCTGCGGCTCCCCCTGCTTGTGCTCTCTCTCTCTCTGACAAATAAATAAAAAAATCTTAAAAAAAAAAAATTAAAAAAAAAGAAAGTACTTCTTTTCTTCCTTTTGCTGTTGTGTGTTTTTCCTCCGCTAAGGCATGGGTTGATTTTTTTTTTTTTGCCAGTGACAGTGATGGTCGAAATCACTCTGTTTTGCTTTGCTTCCCTCCCTGAGGATGACCTTGGCTGGCTTTTAGTGGGTTCCATCATACCTCCAGCTGCATCAGGGGCCTGGGCCCTGCCATCCGGCCCCAGATTGGAAAATGCCTCCTCCTCACACCCAAGCACTGACTACGAGGGGAGTGCTCAAGGTCAGGAATCAGGGCAGCTTAAGAAATCTTTTAAGGGGGCGCCTGGGTGACGCAGTCGGGTAAGCATCTGACTCTTGATTTAGGGTCAGGTCATGATCTCAGGGTCATGGGATCGAGCCCTGTGTTGGGCTCCTTGCTGGGCATGGAGCCTGCTTAAGATTCTCTCTCTCTCTCTCTCTCTCTCTCCCTCTGCGCCTCCCTGCACCCCTGCCCGGCCCTGGCTCACGTGCACACACTCTCTAAAAAAAAAAACAAAAAACACACACACACACACAAAACTTCCAGAATTTAAAGAAAGAGACCTTGAGGGCCACATTCCAGTCCTGTGGTTCATTCTCTACTGCCACCCTTGCTCCCGAAGCGGCTGGCTCCCGTTCCCCGCTCAGCACCCGATGTGGGCCACTGAATCAACCACCGCCGTGGTGCTTCTGGCAGGAGAAGCTCCAGACAGTCATCAATTCATGTCGTTCTCCATGTCATCATCTCTGGGATGCTTTAGTATGATCTATGTTAGTTAGGAATGCAAAAGCAATTGGCTCAATCTTTTTTTTTTTACCTAAACAAATTACCTTCCCCCAGAACTTCTTTTTTTTTTTGAAGATTTTATTTCTTTGACAGAGAGAGACACAGGGAGAGAGGGAACACAAGCAGGGGGAGTGGGAGAGGGAGAAGCAGGCCTCCTGCCGAACAGGGAGCCCGATGTGGGGCTCGATCCCAGGACCCTGGGTCCATGACCTGAGCTGAAGGCAGACGCTTAACAACTGAGCCACCCAGGTGCCCCCCCCCCCTTTTTTTTAAAGATTTTATTTATTTATTTGACACACAGAGAGAGACAGCGAGAGAGGGAACACAAGCAGGGGGAGTGGGAGAGGGAGAAGCCGGCTTCCTGCTGAGCACGGAGCCTGATGCAGGGCTCGATCCCGGGGCCCTGGGATCATGACCCGAGCCAAAGACAGACACTTAATGACTGAGCCACCCGGGCTCCCCTTCCCCCAGAAATTCTTGAAAAAACTTTTCTTGGTTCCTAGAAGTACAATTCCAGGCTCAAGTATGACACCCATATTCACATATGCCTTATCATGTTCTGATTTATCTTCATGCCTCAGATTTCTCTCTGGGTTTCTTAGGGTGTCAGTGGTTCTTTGGGGATTGAAATTTATTTGCAGGCATCTTTCCTCTTAATAATTTTAGAACTCAAACTCTCATTGGTATACATTTCCAATGTATATTTCCTTTTCAATGATGTATTCTTTTAAATTATTTTGGCCTTTGTGATATATGTATTATATACATAGACACACTCACATATGCACACATATATCTGCATACTTTGGTCCTGGGGCTTAGTCATATACGCTTGTCTTTCTCTGCCTTTTTTTTTTTTTTTCTGAGCAGAAATTTAATTCCAGGATTGATTTCTGAAGTTCGGGTTTTTTGTTTTTTTTTTCAATTTAACTCTTCTGGTTTATGAATAACTTTTTGATATTTCTAGTGATTAGGGACGGTCGTATGCATAACCCCCCAGCCCCAGCCCACGCCCAGTTCCGCCCATCTCCAACCTGCTGCCAAGCACCGAGTGTCACTCCCTGCCTTCCAGTGACCCGAGCACCCCCACTCGCCTGCCCCCTCCACGGAGAAGTGTCTAACGGCCTTGACTTTTCCACTCCTCGGCATTTATCCATTCGGTGTCCTCGTCTCTCAGAGGGCCGCCCTTTCTGCTGGGAACAGCTAAGTTGAACCCAGATGCTCCTAAGCAATTCTAGTATTTTTCGTTAATTAGTGTCAATTTGAAACTGCGGAGCATTTCCCAGCCCCTCCCCAGTTCACAGTCGCTACCTCTACCACTGTGGCACAAGGTGGGTGCCCAATGGCCCCAGCCTTCAGTAGGATCTCCAAATACCCCTGTGGCAGTCCATGGAAAACCAGAGGAAGCCAGCCCTATTTCATGCATTGCTTCTTGGACCACGGGGAATACAGCTGTGTCTTGATAGCTATACTTACGGGGGACGGGCGAAATAAGCAGAATAATCGAGAGCCAAAGATGAGCCCGAAAGTGAGGGCATGTAAAGCCCCACATTCTGGCTGGTGTCAAACTGGAGAAAAGCGGGGAGATGGCAGCACCAGAACTAGAGAAGGCCACAATGGCGATTAGGAGTAACTGGGCTCGACGTGAGGATCCGGGCTGATGCTGATAAAGAGAGGGCAGGGGGGTCAGAGGCTGGGACAGCCAATGATTTCTAGTTAAAGCTGTGATTTCTGTGTGCTTCAGCCATTTTTGAAACACAGCAGGGTAATTAATGAAGCTACCTTATACATCAGATCCTAGAGCTATTTCTTTGGGAGAAATCAATGGGTCCGTTAACATTTAGAACATGGAAAACGGCCCTGTTTTCCCCTATTTTTTAGTGATGATTTTTTTTCCCCCACAGACTTGGCCTTTTAATTTCTTCACCTTTAATTGTTTCCTAAGAAATTGCCTGATTTTGAAAGCTGTCGGCAACTCACAAACCCTTCCAGATTGTTTGCGAAGCCGGAGTCTTTCCCTGGAGAGAGGAGATAAAGTGACATTGAAAGCAATGAAAGGTGATGGGACCAGGGTGGGGACCCCAAGGACGTGGAGCAGTTCCCCTAGAGAGTCTCAAGGCAAGATGCCCAAAGGAAAAGGTTTGGAATTTTTTTTTGCCAAAATAATATGGATAATTCATACAACTCTAGTTCAGTGTCCATAGTGAGCAAGAACATAACATGTGTCTTGCAATGCTTACTCAAGAAGTTTGTTTATGTGACTTATTTAATTTATAGTGGACTTTTATTTTTTTATTATTTTTTTAAGTTTATTTATTGGGGCACCCAGGTGGCTCAGTCGGTCGGGTGTCTGCCTTCGGCTCAGGTCATGATCTCGGGGTCCTGGGATTGAGCCCCACATTGGGCTCCCTGCTCAGCAGGGAGTTTGCTTCTCCCTCTCCCTCTGCCTCTGCGCCCCCATGCTCACTCTCTGTCTTTCTCAAATAAATAAAATCTTTCCAAAAAATTAAGTTTATTTATTTAAGTGATCTCTACACCCAATGTGGGGCTCAAACTCACGATCCTGAGATCAAGAGTCGCATGTTTCCCTGACTAAGCCAGCCAGGCGCCCCTATAGTATGTCTTTTAACATCTTCTAGGAACTTAACTTTAGCTTAATCTTAGTTCAGGCACTAAACATTATGATTATTGTTTTTGCGTTGTTATTGTCAATTCTTTTTATTCACAATTATTATTATTGGTCATACTGTTGAAAAACTAAGTCAAACCTAATGTAATTAGGAGGTGCTGCGGGAAAGAGTGAGATCTGGCAGCTAAGCCAACCCGGCTTCGTCACTGCTTAACTGTGTTGCTATGGGCAAGCCTTCCAAGCTTTTGTTTCCCTAGTGGGAGAAGGGGACGCCATTACCTTCCCTGTAGGGCTGTTGTCAAGAGACTTCTTAGCCTTAATTGCAGAGGTAATGGCCTCAGGACTGAGTTTATATTGACTGTGTATATTGACCATTTACTACTGTGTTTGACAAAAGTCTACTGTGACCTATCTGAAAACATTAGTGCTACCAACTTTTCTATGATTTCATGTCTACTCTGCATTTGCCCAGAATGACCAGGTTTCCACTCTCACTGGTTTATTTTGACATAATTTGAAAGCATACACCTATCTAAGCTTCATAGCATGGCGTGCGAGGCCCTTCACGGATTGGCTCTGGCTCATCTCACAAGCTTCTCAACTTCTCCTCCTTCCATGTTTTCCCATCTCCATGTCTTCAAGAATGTTGTTTCTTTTATCCGTGTTCTTCTCTTCCGATGCCTGGAGAATTCCAATTCATCCTTAAAAATACTCAGCTGTCCCTGATCATTGATTTGTTCCTTCTTTCCTTCAGCGAGCATTTATCGGCCTATTGTTTTTCAGGAACTCTGTCTCTAACATAGTTGTATAAGATAGGAAAATGTGGGTAAAGCCTTTATGGAATCCCCGAGAAAGAGTTAATCATTCCCTTCTTGTACATACTTTGTACGTCTTTCTATACCATAGTGTACTGCGCTGTCATTATTTGTTTACAAATTTCTCTCCCCAGTAAGACTCAGTTTTCCAAGGGCAAGGCCCAAAGCTTAATCCTTTTTCCCTTTGCATAGGATACAACATATAGTTGTTGCCCCCAAAGATTTGTTTAAATAAACTGGACTGTGGGGGCACCTGGGTGGCTCAGTCGTTAAGCGTCTGCCTTTGGCTCAGGTCCCGGAGTCCTGGGATCGAGCCCCGCATCAGGCTCCCTGCTCGGCGGGAAGCCTGCTTCTCCCTCTCCCACTCCCCCTGCTTGTGTTCCCTCTCTCATTGTGTCTCTCTCTGTCAAATAAATAAAATCTTTTTAAAAAATAAGTAAATAAACTGGACTGTGAACAAAAGATATAAATGGTAAATGATGTAGCTCATACTCCAAACTCCAAAGTTTATATATATATGCAGGGGGCATGTTCAAAGTGATTGACACAGATAACAAATTGGAAGAAGGGCCATGAATGTGGGCTGGAGTCGAGGAAGTTTTCATGAAGGAACTGTGGGTCTTAAGTTAGACCTGAAAGAACAGATCGGGAGAGATGATGGGAAAGCTGCAGGGAACGAGCAAATCATGTTCAAAGGATAGTGATCCACAAACTGGAAGAGAAGACTTTGTTGGCCAAACAACTACACTGTTAGAGAAATGTGAAAATATGCCACAGCAAGGAGTTTCGGACCCAGTAGGCTACAGAAGAACAGAGAGGATCCCTGGAATTTCTATAAAGGCTTTGTAGGTTTCTAAGTACTTTTGCTTCTTTGTCCTATGAAGTAGGCAGAGAAGGTAGACTTTATTATCACCAGTGTATAGTTGGAGAAATTGAGATCTGGGAAGATACATGACTTTTCCAAGTGACAGAGACAGGACAAGAAGCCAGGTCTTATGAGTGATTGTCTCTGAAACACACTCATTTCTGCCATGTTGATGTGGGGGGCCCAGTAGCCTGAGCCCCCAAGAGAGTCAAAGCCATGGAACAGAGCTCCAGCTGAGGTACTTGAGCATGGAGCCCCTCCCCCTCTGTCCCTACTTTCAGCATCAGAGACACAAAATCCAGAGTCTGGGTAGCTGGAGTTCAATCTCCTTGAAATGAACTGGTTTATTCTCCACTTTGTTCCCCAAGAAAGTGAAACAGAGGCTAGAAGAGGCTCTTCTTTCTCTGTTTGGAGAACCAAAGATCCTCCTTATGGAGAGAGGTGGGACTAAATTCTTGCTTATTTAGTCTAGTAAAAAAAATATCCATTCTCATTTTGTGAACTGTTTCATTTCTTGGTTGAATATGAGTTATTTAGTAGATACTGATATACTGGCTAATTTATTTATATACTCATTCATTTATCCAGACTGTGAGGAGGCAGGGTGTGTATTAACTCACTGTAAATGACTTGTTTCTGAAATCAAATAGTTCCCTCCTAATTTCTCAACAGGAATGATCTTTATGTGGATTTTCATTATACTGTTTCTCTGAATGGCAATTTTACTTGGGAAAAGAGAATTATTTAGTCAAATGATTTAATACAGTGTTTCTCACTTGCGTATTTAAAGACTGCTGTGTGACCTTTTCCTGACATTTTATAGAATGAAATAAATTTTATCTCGTTAGGACTGGTAATCCCCTGCACGGTACATTACTCGTGGCATATGGCACTCTGCTACTTTCCAACAACAATTTTCTTCCCTCTCTCTTCCTTTTTCACTCTCTGTCCTACTTGCTTCTATTCCCTCTTCTCCTCCCCCACCCCTTCCCTTCTTGGACTTTCTGGGATGTCTGGCAGATAAATCCCTCGCCTCTGGACTGAAAGGCCTTTCTCAACACCTTCTAACAGATGACTCTACCTCCTAGAAAAGCCCTTCCTAAAAGCTTGCTTTATTTGCCAACCTTCAGAACAGATGGTCTACCTATAAAGTCAGATCTGGGTCTGGAATTAAAGGAATTACATCAATAATTAAGGCAAAAATCTCTTCTATTGTTGAAGAGGCTATTTACAGCTTAGCAATGCATACAACAATTTATTTGGTAAAATCAAAGTCTACTCAAATATTTGCTTCCCATCGCTAGGGCTCTGGGCATACATTTTAAACCTATTGTTAGTGGACTCATTATTCCTGCTCCTGCAACCCTAACTTCTAAGTGGGTTTTGACCAGAAAATATACCATTTGCAAGAACTGGAAGACCAGTTTGAGTAAAATGATCATAAATTTGGTTTATACCTACCTGGTATGCACTCAGTGGGCACTTCAGCACCAGCAGCAAATTTCTGAGATCAAGTCGTCCCGTTGTCAGAAGGGTCCACCCACTTAGTTCTATGGGTTCTGGCTGCATCCACATGTATGGGGATGTCTATATGTAGGTTATGTAAGGCAGTGGGGAAATTATCTGTCAGCTTTAATAATTAACTTTCATTAACTTTTACAACAAAGGAAAGACTCCAATGTGGTCTTGACCTTTGAGACTCTGATCAGTAGACTAGATGGTGACACAGCTTCCTCAGGTTCCTTGTGAGATTATACCACTCATTGCACTTGTGTGTGTGTGTGTGTGTTTCATTGGTTGCAGAGATTTACACAGAGAGGTGTACATGGAAGTTAAAAAAAAAATCTCTGCAAGTGTTACCTCCCTGATGTTCTACCTGCCAATTTAGAAGGGAGCTCCCAGTGACTTTCAGATTTCTAACCCCAGCCCTCTAGACCCGCATATTTAATGCCTATCTATCTTCTCTGCTTGGATGCCCCATGGGCATTTCAAACCTGACACATCCAAATCTGAACTCTTGATCTTTCCTCCCCCATCGGCTTCATCTCTACTCTTCCCCATTCCGTTAAAGAGCACTCGCTCTACTCAGGTCAGAAACCTGTTGCAAACACTCTCCTCACCTGCAGCCAATCTATCAGCATCAAGGCTTGTTGAATCGGCCTCCAAAATATATCACAAAGCCATTGTTGCCCACCTCTGTGTGCCTCCCTAGCTTTAACCACCGCTGCCTCTCGCCAGGGCCTCACGCTGCACTCCTTGCTTGCTCTCAGGCCTCTCGGTCTCTTTGCCACCCACATTCATGATCTTTTCCTGCTGGACTCTTCGTGGAGCTATAATTATCCTTAAGATAAAAGGTCTCCAAAGTCTTGCATGATACCCCTCTGCCCACCTCCCCAACGTCATCTGGTCCTGCTCTCCCCATTGTTTTCTCCACTCCAGTCACAGTGGTGTCCTTTAGGCCCTAGAATTTTCCAGCTCCTAGACATTGTTTCCTCTGCTTAAAAGCTCTTCTCCTTCCCGCTCTCTCTGGCTGTTACTTAGCTTCAGTGTCACTTTCTCGGAGAGAACACATTTGATTCCCGATCTAAATTAGCTCCTTTTATGATATTCTCTCCTAGCTTCCTGTGATTTTCTAACATAGCGTCATAATTTTGAGATAAATATTTTTGCCATTACTTGTAATGGTTGCCTCCCTCATTAGAATGAAAGCTCCATACAAGCAGGGACCTTGGGCTGTCTTAATGACTAGGGTAGCCCCAGTAGCTAGGATGAATCTATCATAGAACTGGTTGAGCGAGACTTAAGTGGATGAATTGTATTTGACACAACACAATTCCGAAAGAATCTGGCAAGTCACTAGAGTTTGTTCTGAATTAATCTAACCTGCATTGTTTAACTTGGCTCAAACAGATACTAAGTGTGTAATCGAATTAGATGTGGCATCATTTAGAGCATATAATACTGCTTTTGACTGTTTTAACAAATGTGCAACATTTATTCAGAACTATTGTGCATTGATTAAATTGTGTTCTTAGGTTTGGTTGCCGAAAGAATTGGAAAACAGTGCATATAGAAAGATAGACCCTCAGAACCATTGATCAGATTAAAAATGATTTTTTTTAGACCAAATAGGAGTTTTTGCAAGTGTGACAGGATACAAGCTGAACAAAGATGAATCAGAAGCATTCCTACATACTAACAACAACCAAATAGAAAATGTAAAGAAAGAAAGGGATCATTGGTAATAGCAACAAAAGCTATTAGGAAGTAGGAATAAGTTTTGTCTAAAGACATGTAAGAACTTTATGGAGAAACTTGCAAGACATCACTAGGGATCAAAGGAAAACCTGAGAAAAATTTACAGCTGCACATTTTCATGGATATGAGGGCTCAATATCATAAAGATAAATTAATCTATACCATTAAGTGCTATTGCAATAAAGATCTAAACGGTTCCTCCCCCCCGCATAGAACTAGAAAAACTTGTATGGAAGCACCAAGGACCAAAGGACCAAGAAAGTCAAAACAATTCTGATGAAAAATATGTGGGGAGACTCCCTCTGCCAGATATTATATTATTATTATTATTATTATTATTACAAAGTTCTGGTAATTAGTGTTCTATCTGTGCTCCAGGAGACAAATATACCAATGGAATGGAACAGAGGGCCAGAAGCATATAGTGAAACTTAATATACGATTGAGGTCGCATTACAATAGAGAGAGGATGAGCTATTCAAGGTTGGACAACTGGCTATCCAAATGGAACACATACAATTTAAACACCAATTTCACACCATACACACACAAAATGTTTTAAGTTGACTAAAGACCTAAATGTAAAAAGCAAAATTTTTCAACTTTCAGAAAAAAGAATACCGTCAAACCTTGGGATAGCATGTTTTATTAAACAAGTCACAGAACTGGGCACATCACAGTGGAATTTGGTACCCATAAATCCTACTTTGTTCAAATTCAAATATGAAATTCACTCTAACAAAAGTGAAGACAGGCTCCAGCCTGAACAAGATATTAGCCCAAATTAAGTCTTAAGAAGGACTAATGTCCAGACTCCTACAAGTCAATAAGACAAAAGGCAAAAACTCAATATGAACTGTCAATTTCCAGGGAACTTGAAGTGTCAATTAATATATGAAAGATGTTCAATTTCACCAGTGATCAGGGAAAAATAAATTAAAACCACAATGAAATACATTTCACACCTTTCATTAGGAGGGGCGGAGCTAGATTTGGTGGAGCCCGAAGCTTATGTAATTTGTGGAGTTCATTTTAAGAAAAAGAATATTGGGGGGAGGGTGGTGCCTGAGTGGTTTAGTCAGGTAAGCGTCCAACTCTTGATTTTGGCTCAGGTCGTGATCTCAGGGTCATGGGATTGAGCCTTTGTTGGGCTCCGTGCTGGGCGTGGAGGCTGCTTAAGATTCTCTGTCTCTCTCTCTCTCTGCCTCCCCCCAGTAAAAAAACTTAAAAAAGAAAAAAAGAAAAGGAATATGAAATTACTATAGGGATTTGAAGAGTCCCAAACAAATGAAGGGTTCTGAAATTCAAGCTTCATTTGTTCTGTGGCAAATCTCTTTTGCCTGAAATGCCTGGAAATGCCAAGGGTACAAGGATGTGAGCAATAGGAACTCTTACACTACTGTTGTGAGTGTAAATCAGGGCAATCACTTCAGAGAGCAGCTAAGCACTATCTTGTCAAGTTGAGGACACACATCTTCTAAGACTTGGAAATTCTCTTAAGTATGTATCCTTAAGAAACGTTAAGCGTCTGCCTTCGGCTCAGGTCATGATCCCAGGGTCCTGGGATCGAGCCCTACATCGGGCTCCCTGCTCAGCAAGAAGCCTGCTTCTCCCTCTCCCACTCCCCCTGCTTCTGTTCCCTCTCTCGCTGTCTCTCTGTCAAATAAATAAATAATCTAAAAAAAAAAAAAGAAAGAAAGAAACGTTGACATGTGTTCACAAATGTTCATAGCAACAATGTTTGTAATAATGGTGTGGGGGGATATCCTAAATGTCCATTTACAAGACCATGGATAAAGAAATTACTCTTTGTTCATAAAATAGAATTCCATACAATGAAGAAAATTAATTTATTAGAGCTGTGCATAACATAAACTCATCTGACAAGCAAAAGATCGAGTGAAAAAATTATGAAATAAGTACATTACAATTCTGTTTATATAAAGTTTAAAAACACCAAAATACGTATGATTTATAGACAAATAGCAAATGTATAAAAACAAGCAATGGAGGGGCACCTAGGTGGTTCAGCTGGTTAAGCATCTGTCTTCGGCTCTGGTCACGATCCCAGGGTCCTGGGATCGAGCCCCGCATCAGGCTCCCTGCTCAGCGGGGAGCCTGCTTCTCCCTCTGCTGCTTCCCATGCTTGTGCTCAGTCTCTCTCTCAAATAAATAAATAAATAAAATCTTTACAAACAAAACAAAAACAAGCAATGGAATGATAAGCAATTAAAGATAGTGGTTCCTTTCCTGGAAAGAGGGAGGAAACTTACTGGGGAAGACTATGAATGTTCCATTTGGAACATTGTATTTCTTTTTGCTACTGCAGATTTCTTTTGTTTTGAAAATCTGAGGTATGTGTTCGTTTCCTAGGGCTGTCACAACAAAGTACCATCAACTAAGGGCTTAAAACCACAGAAATGTATTCTCTCACAGTTTTGGAGGCCAGAAATCCAAAAGCAAGATGTCCCAGATCTCTGTCCCCTGGGAGACACCGGGTGGAATCCTTCCTTGCCTCTTCCCCGATTCTGGTAGTGGTCACATCCCTGGGTTCCTTGGCTTGCAGCTGCATCCCTGCCGTCTCTGCCTCTGGCCGCAGTCGGCACTTTCCCTCTGTGTCCCTGTCGTCCCCTCTTTCTATAAAGAGACTACGCATTTTGGCTTAAGGACCCATCCTCCTTCAGTATGAAGTCATCTTCACTATTGACAATGACCCAATTTCCAAATAAGGTCATTCTGAAGTGCTGAGTTAGGACTTTAACATGGGGAGGCACAATTCAACCCACAGCAAGGTGTCATTTACCTGCAGTGAAATATACAAATCTTAAATGTATATTTCGTGAGTTTTGACACATGCATATTTGTATTTTCTATTGATCCTGTAACAAATTACCACAAACTTAGTAGCTTAAAACAACACAAATTTATCATTTTACAGTTCTGTAGGTCGGAAGTCTGACATGGGTCTCACTGGACTAAAATCAAGGTGTTGATTGGGGTGTGTTCTTTTCTGGAGGCTCTAGAAGAGAATCTGTTAACTTGCTTTTTCTAGGCTCTAGAGACCACCCACATTCCTTGGATCTTAACCCCTTCCTCCATCTTCAAAGCCGGCAATGTTACATTTCTCTGCCCTTTCTTCTGTTTGCGATTCTGTCTTTCTGACCACAGCCAGGAAAGGTTCTCTGCTTGTACGATTAGATTAGGCCCTCCCAGATAGTCTCGCCATCCCAAGGCCCTTAACGTCAATCACATTCCCAAAGTCCTTTTTGCCATTTAGGATAACGTATTCACAGGCTTGGAGCATTAGGGCATGGATGTCTTTGGGGGCCATTATTCTGCCTGCCACCCATGTAACACCCACCCCATCAAAGTGTAGAACATTCTCAGCTCCCCCCCCAGATTTCCTCTTGCCTCTTCTCAATCAATCTCAGCCTCCCCCACCCCCAGAGGTAACCTCTGTTCTGATTTCTGTTGCCTTCAATTAGTTTGGTCTGTTCTAGAACTTCATACAAAGGGGGCATACAGTATGTTCTCTCTTGCATGTGGCTTCTGTCTCACTGTGTAATATATTTTTTTTAACATTTTATTTATTTGAGAGAGAGTGAGAGAGTACAAGAGAGTGGGAGAAGCAGACTCCCTGCTGAGCAGGGAGCCCGGTGCAGGGCTTGATCCCAGGACCCTGAGATCATGACCTGAGCCAAAGGCAGACACTTAACTGACTGAGCTACCCAGGTGCCTTCACTGTGTAATATTTTTGAGGTTCACCTATGTTGTTACATGTATCAGTTGCCAATTTTTTTTTTTTATTGTTGAATAGTATTCCATTGTATGAATACACCAAAATTTATACATTCTCTTGTTGATGAACATGTTTCCAGTCTGGGGTGATTATAAGCTTTCTTGTACAAGTCTTTTTTGGATACATGTTTTATTTTCTATAGGATAAAAACTTAGAAGCATCACTGGGTCATGGGATAGAAATATATTAACTTTATGTGGAACTGCCAAATTGTTTTCCAAGAGTGGTTTTACCAATCTAGCTTCCCACCATCAATGTATGAGAATTCTAGTTACCCCTCATCTCTGCCAACATTTAGTATTGTTGATCTTTGCAGTTTTAGCCATTAGATGTGTGTTTGTTTTATTCCTTTAAAGAAAAGGGGTGGGGGACACCTGGGTGGCTCAGTTGGTTAAGCGTCTGCCTTTGGCTCAGGTCATGATCCCAGAATCCTGGGATCGAGCCCCACATCAGGCTCCCTGCTCGGCAGGAGGCCTGCTTCTCCCTCTGTCAGCTGCTCCCCCTGCTTGTGCTCTCTCTCTCTCTCTCTCTGACAAATAAATAAATAAAATCTTAAAAAAAAAAAGAAGCAAAATGTTTTTCCTCAAACAACAAAATAAGGAATCTTCCCCAAAAGGTTAGCCTGTTTCATGACAGGGGTAAAGCTTTGGTGGAATACATTAGCTAACTATTTTTAATGCCATTGTATGATAATAACTTAGAAGCACTCAAAAAAATTAACAGCTCTTGAAACTTAATATAACAAATGTATCGATTTACACATATATCCTGGGTAACAAATCTTTTCCTCTCCTATCAAATTTTATCCTCTTAATTGATGACACCTTGAATTAAATACTTCTCTTAGGTTTCCAACATTCTCCCACTTCCTGAACATGGGCTGTGTTTTATTTATTTATCTTTCTATCCCTGGCACAGTGCTGGAAATATCACCAGTGCTTAAAAAGGCTGTTGAGTGAATAATACAAATAAATAAGCATATTGATTTAAAACATGAATATGAAGACTAGAGCTACCATCTCTCTTTTAATAGAAAACAGTTTCAAATTTGCACTAAAATCATAATTTGACACCAGCCACAAATTGGGTCTGAGATAAATCCCTTTTTATTCCATTCTTCTTTGATGGTGGAAGAAATCTTAATTGACGAAGAAAACGAGCACTTATAAAAAAGGAAAATCAAAGACTCTGGACGCTCATGTTCTAAACCACGAAGTTTCCATCCACAAGGTTGTTTCAGATGACTCACAACACTTTTGAGATGGGGGGTTTTAGTTTAGTATTCTGGTGTCACCTTATTCCACAACATGGCATGGCTCACCAACTGTACTGAGTTCTATTAGAAGAGCCTCTGGATTAAATGTCCATGAATCAAACCCAATTTGAATGTAACAGAAGGGCCTATCTGGGTACTCACAGGCATCTGGGGTTAGAATTCAGAAACACTGTGAAAGCTCTGTAAAAATGTGTGTGTGTGAGTGTGCAAGGGTGAATTTTTTCAGTGTCCCTAGTTTTCTTTTATTTTTTTAAAGATTTGTATTTATTTATTTGAGAGAGAGAGCACGAGCGGAGGGGAAAGGCAGAGTGAGAAGCAAACTCCCCGCGGAGCAGGGAGCCCAATGCGGGGCTCAATCCCAGAACCCCGGGATCATGACCTGAGCCGAAGGCAGACGCTTAACCAACTGAGCCACCCAGGTGCCCTCAGTGTCCCTACTTTTCATCAAATTCTCAAAAGCCAAGAAATGTGAAAAGTTATAGAGCACAGAGCTAACAGATTTAATATTGTGGCTATGTTGACTCGTCAGTTATGTCAGTTTGTGTAGAGCAATTAGTGGGCTCATTTAAATAACCCACCTGATTCGTCTTCTTCTGAGTTGACCATTCAAGTGTGTGGCTGAGTAGATGAAAACAAATTTCCTGGCAAAATGCAGGTGCATCCCCAGACATCATTGACAAAATGGGCAGAAATTACACCAGGAGGCAAATCTCTTGGTCAGGAAGAGAACAAGAAAACTTCACCTCCCCTAGATTAACTGTTATGTCTTGACTTCAAATTACACTGATTTTTCTTTTTTTTTTTCTTTTTTCAAGATTTTATTTATTTATTTGAGAGAGAGATAGCAATAGAGGGCATGAGCAGGGTGGGGGGTGAGGGGCAGAGGGAGAGGGAGAAGCTCGATCCCAGGACCCTGGGATCATGACCTGAGCCGGAGGCAGACGCTTCACCGACTGAGCCCCCCAGGTGCCCCCACATTGCTTTTTCTAGTAGACCCCAGGCGGTCTTTTCACAGGTGCAATTTGCCCAAACAGAGAATCTTTCCCTGTTTCCTTCAGGATTTAGGAAATAAGACCGTCATTCTCTTGTGTATTCATAAAGACTGACCCCCCCCCGCAAAGGATTCCAATCCATCAAAGAAAACAATTCCCAGTTTAGTATGAATCTCTATTAATCCCTCTTAGTGTTGAGACTGGACACTAGATGGAAACTCACATTTCCGAATAGAGAAAAAAGATTCGAACAAAGTGGTAATCACCAATCAGAAGCAAATTAAACCTTCTGGTGACTTATTTTGGTCCAACTTGAGACTTGATTTAGTAAAGAGCACAGAGGGAAAAGAAGAAACCATCCTATAGAACACAATCCAGTGGAAACTCTTCCTTTGGATGAGTTTGGATTAGAGAGACCTCCTGGGTGCAAAGCCGTCCCCAGCTGAATATGGGGGGGGGGCATGGCAGCTGGCCGGAGCGGGGGGTGCCCAGACATTTGTAGGCATTTGCAGGAAGTACACTTTGTACAAACTTGAGGGCAGTCACCTGGGGTTCACGACTCTCATTCCAAGCGTAAGTCACATTTCCTTTATTGTTTATTGTTATTTCAATTTGCTTTATTAGGTGTGTAGTGTGATAAGACTTCTTATAGCAATATTGCAATGAAGGATTACATTTTATGTGTTTGAAGATAACATTATAACCTTTTGCCCTAGCCATTCCAGGCCTCCCTCCCAGCCCCATCTTCATTTTGGAGGTGGGACTCCCAGTAAAATAATGAGTGTGCCGAGTCCACTGGGATGAAAATGTCAGACTGGTCATGGTGAAACTCCCTTCCACTTCATTGCCAACATTATTTAATATTTTGGAAGGAAGCCAACTTCATCTTTGGAGGATTTTAAAGAGCTGGCTTGGTTTCGTACCAGCTTCATCATGGTAGAATTTTCTAGTAAGTAGTCATGCTTTCTAACAAGACACCAAAAGAGTCCACAAGAGTCTCAACATCTGGATACTCATAAGACTGGATGAATCCATTTTTATTTCTCTGCCAAAACAAAGGGCTCCTTTTCAGCCATTTTCTTAGTTCCTGCTGCCACACGGTACACTTCTTATTTCTTTTCTGGAAGTCTCGTCCTTTGCTGTCTATAATCTTGAATTCTCCTGATTCTTCCGTCCCTTGTATCAGTCTCCTTATAGCTTGCTCTTCTTTCTGCCCTCACCTCTGGTCCCCAGGGCTTCATATCATTCCTCTGCTTTCTTAACTCTACATCCACTCTTCTAGAGAACTTTATTCTCTCTACAGTCATTATTCCAAAATCAGAATCTATCTCCCTTGCCACTCATTCAAGTGCAGATCCTATACTCCTAGTTGCCTACAAGAATGCTCCCTTTAAGCTACCCTGCAGCTTCTCAAACTAAGAATGTCTAGAATCAGGCAGCAACTTCAAACCAAAACACAGTCACATTATTCATGGGTCAGGCTGGCAAGACAAAAAAGTTTGAAAATATTCATTCTAATGAGAATGTGGAGAATTGGAGCCCTTTGTGTTCTGTGAGTATAGGTGTTTATTAGTACATACTATTTTTGGGGGCAATATTTATCAACAGTTAAAAGACATTTATTAGGATTTAAAAACACATATTATTTGACCTAATTCTTCCACTTCTAAGAATTTGTCTTAGAGATACGTGGTCATGGATATGTAAAAAAATTCACATACAAGAATTTGTGCTGTGGCCGTGCTTTGTAAGTTGCAAACAATAATAGCAGCAACAATACCCTCTGAAAAGAATTTTGTTAAATACAGCCAAAGTACTAATTGGGGCAGACTGGTTAAATATAAAGCAGCATTCATACGCTGAAAAATATATAGCTTTTAAGAAGAATAAGGCATGTCTGGAAAGCTCTATCTTAAAAATATGCTATTAAAGGCAATGTAAATCAGAGCTGGTAGCATATGATCATATTTGTATACAATAAACTTTCAAGGATGAATCACAAGAAGCAGTTAATAGTCACTGTGTTTTGTGAGTAGGATTGGAAAGAGAAGGAAGAGGATTGCTTTTCAGTATATACCATATTGTGTTGCTTGATTTTGAAAATACAATTTTATTGATAATGTTGAAAAATGCTTTCTTTCTTACAAATTCATCTTCTGGTTTCCCTAACTTTGTCCACATCAGTCACTTAGCCACCTGGCTTGAGAGTTTGAAATCAGCCTTGATTCCTCTTTCATTTTTTCTTTCTTTATTAAGTAAACTTAAAGTTCAAGCTCAATGTGGGGTTTAGACTCATGACCTTGAGATCAAGAGTTGCATGTTCTACTGACTGAGCCAGCCAGGTAGCCCTCCCCCTTCGTTTTTAAATTTCTCATAGAGTCACCAAATCCCCTTCCTCTCTTCAGTGTCTCTCAGCCCCATTCTTCCCTCTCCAGAAGGCTAACTCTGTCCTGGTCCTGATTCTTTGACACCTCTTTCCTTGAGAATCTGGGCAAGCCACTTAATCACTCTTTACTTTCCTCATATGTAGAATGGGAATAATAATTCCTATCTTGGAAGGAAGGGGATATTTCACAATTAAATTAGGTAAGAAATTTAAGTCCCTGGCACATAGTATGTGCTCAATGAATGCTATTTTCCATGTTCTCGCTAGAGATTTTGCCTTGTACTATTGTATCTTCTGAGTCATATTATATACAGCTACCAAGTTAATTTCCTGAAAATAGTATTTTCATCACTGAATCCCTATGTTAACTTCCTTTTGTGCTCTGACCTTACCCTGGAATCACAGATGGGCAAGTAGTCAGCATCATTACAGCTAGTGACCATCACGGCTTTTGGAGAATTTCTTCCGGAAGGAAGAGGGATTGTTATTACTGTCACCATGGGTCCATATTAGCAGGGTTGGGGGTACTTCTGAAGCGAAGTTTTCCCACAGGTCAATCCCCTTTCCTGCCACCCCTGAGACCTTTCTGTAAATTCTCATTGATCTAATTTGAGTAAAAACCAGCGGGGATGTAGATGAAACCCCAAATCCGCTACTCAATACTCAAGATCTTGCATCAAGATCTTGCATCAGGATCTCGCTCTCTCATAACTATTTCATTTTCTTTTCTACTTTCCCTTAATTTGACTCAAATCAATCCATTTCTATACTGTCCTTCCAATGTTTGTTTTCTACTTTTTATAAGTTACACATGCTTGTTGTAAAAAAGAGAGAGGGAGGGGCTGAGCCTGGGTGGCTCAGTCGTTAAGCGTCTGCCTTCGGCTCAGGTCATGATCCCAGGATCCTGGGTTCGAGACCCGTGTTGGGCTCCCTGCTCCGTGGGAAGCCTGCTTCTCCCTCTGCCCCTCCACCTGCTTGTGTTCCCTCTCTTACTGTGTCTCTCTCTGTCAAATAAACAAATAAAATCTTAAGATTTTACCCTGAGATCATGATCTGCTTAACCAACTGAGCCACCCAGGTGCCCCCATCTTTTACCTTTTGTATCTGTTTAAATAGCCCTGACCTTTGAAGCTTTTTAAAGTGTTTGGTAGGCACAAGGCAAAAGTTCTATTTTCCTCTGGATGTGCTCATAGGACAGGCAGATATTGCTACTTCTACTACTGAACAGAGGAACTAAAAGCAAGTAGTAACTAAAATAAACAAAGCATATAAGCCTTGTAAAGGAGGCTCCCAGAACCAACCAAAGCTTGGGTAGAAGGAGATACCATCCGGTATAACCAGGTTCTTCTGCCCTCAGGTTCTCTTCTTTCCTCTTCCCCCCCAACCCCCCATTCTCATGTGTGAGGTCGAAGTAGTGGGCTTACCTCCCCTCACTTGGCGTAGATCATTTCCCAGGAACCACTCTGTCTCCTGAGCCCCGGGCACACTCATGTCTAGAAATACTCAGCAATGCCCGCAGAGCTTCACTTGCCATCCATAGGCACTCTCAAATCAATATAATCCTTATACTTTGCTTTTTGGACTGCATTGGCCAGAAATTTATGTACATATTAAAAAGTGTATTATTGTATAGTACACGGGTATATAATTTAGAATGGATTAGATGTGAATGTGGTGGTCATTTCTAAAAATATATGTACAGGTAGATAGCATCAGGCATTTGGTTACAAACATAACCCTGCTATTACAACATTGTTCCTATGAGAAAATCAGTTTTGATTCACAATTTTTTGATTTATTATACCTTTTAAAGGAATGCAACCCATTGTAATTTTAAGGACTGCATGTCCTGGTATTATTACTATTATAGTCATTGGATATTTGTTGAATTCATTATGAAGAGATTGAATAGGCCAGTACTGCCAGTTTTAATGTATTCTTTACCATGTAATCCAAATTGTAGCAAGAGAGAGGGAAAGAACATATTAATCATGGGCACTTGGGTATGAAAGGAAAGAAAAATTGACTCCCTTTATTGAAAAGGGAGGAGTTTTCATGACCAAATTCATTAATGTTAATTAATAATTGACTTTTACAGTGAGTGCTGCTTTGTTCTATCTTAAAAAAAAATTAAAAAGAGGATTCCCATTGGCTTTTCTCTTTTGTTCCAGTAAACATTAAAAAATATTTTACCGCAACACTTTGTGATCGAAGCTAACACAGTAAGGAAAGGCAGCCAAGATCAAAGGACAGGCTATTGTGAATTCTACATACTCTAGCAACATAATCATTAGCTCAAATATTCATTACCTTACATTTGATTTAAACGAGTTATCAACCCCCAAATGTTATCTTCTACTTTAAAGATTTAGAGACCCTTGAAAAATCTTCAAATTGTGTCTGGTCCCATTGGCTTGTCTTTTCACTCTCCAAAACAATGTTGTCATAAATAAAGTTTTGACTATATAGTTTCTCTTCTTAATATTAAGATATTAAGACCAGACTCAGCAGTTAAGGCTAAGACCCCTTGGTTAACCCTTTCCTGTCTGCAGATATTTTGTTCTCTCCTGTTAATTTGAGATAACTCATTTCCTTATATTCAAGTTCTTAGACATCTTCCCCCCTATGTCTATAAAGGGAAGAGTTGACATCCAAGAGTGTGAATTGGACGTTCCTGTGTCTATTGTGAGTTTCAGGGGATACGAACTGTGAAATCCCTGCTTTGTAATAACAGAAATCAGCATCTCACTCTTTTGATGTAATTTTCTAAAAAGTTTGCTGTGATTTGTCTTTTATCATCCATCCATCCAATTGATTGATGGCTTAAAATGTGCCTTTACCTTAACATTCCCAAATCCTATAATTCAGTGTTTTGTTTTATTTTACAGCTTTGGAAAAAATATTGTTTTAAAATTCAAATTCAATTATATAAATGATTGGGGCACCTGGGTGGCTCAGTCAGTTAAGCATCAGCCTTCAGCTCAGGTCATGATCCCAGGGTCCTGGGATCGAGCCCCTCATCGAGCTCCCTGCTCAGCGGGAAGCCTGCTTCTCTTTCCCTCTGCCATGCCCCCTGCTTGTGCTCTCTCGATCTCTCTGTCAAATGAATAAAATCTTTAAAAAAT
Organism: Phoca vitulina; assembly: GCF_004348235.1. Lineage (NCBI taxonomy): Eukaryota > Metazoa > Chordata > Mammalia > Carnivora > Phocidae > Phoca > Phoca vitulina. The sequence goes on from NW_022589707.1 coordinate 82,246,050, forward strand.
TATATAAATGATTACCCTCATCTTTCTTCTTCTTCCTCCTCCTCTTCTTCTTCTCCTTCTCCTCCTTCTCCTTCTTCTCCTTGTTCTCCTTCTTCTCCTTCTTTCCTCTGGGAAAATCTAAAGGGTTAGTGATAGATGAATTTCCTCGATGAAAATTCATGGCCCTTACAGGGCCAGGGAATGATCTTGTTTTTATTTTTCTTGCTGAAGATACTTCAGATGTGGTGTGAGTTATTTTAGACCAAGTGGATACAGGCATTCACTCTAGGAAAGTAGAACAAGGTGGAAGGAGCCAAGGGTTCTGATACCATAAAGACTCTGTACCAGCCCTCCATAAGAGAGCCTTAGTTTTGTGTTGAATGATACCATCTTCTATTACAGTCTTATAGCTTGTCTAGGTAAAGAAGTTAGACTCATGAATCCATAGTTCTTCAAGGCTTCTCAAAATAAGCTTTTTATTGTTGGATTTTCAGCTAATAAGGAGACTACGTCACAACTAGAATTAGTGTTAAAACTAGTGACTATTCCCCACCCCCACCCCCATTTTTTTTCACAATGGTTCCAATTTTAAATCATCTGTCTCACTGTCTTTTAGTGCACATGAACCTGTAAAACCCTGTATTCTCACTTTTTGGTTGGGAAAATACCATATAGTTACTGAAGCAGATAGTTTTTGGCTGCAAATAACTGAAACCCCAAATCAAACAGATTTTAACATAAAGAAAAAGTAATAGCTCATGCTACTGAAAAGCTCAGAGGTAGGCTGTAGGTAAGTTTGGTCTGGTTTCATTTCTTTGAGAATTTTTTGGCTCCGCTGTCCTTGGTAATTTCCATCATCAGGTTGGATTTTCTTCGTGAGAATGGATGTAGAGAATACTCAATTCTGGTAGAGTTTTTAGCTGGATCCATGATAGTCCAGCTACCTTTCCAACTGGTATGACCACATGATCAGATCTGGCTGACCAGGGAAGAGCAGGAGGGATGGAAACAGTTTTTGAGCCTTATTCTTAGAAGGGAAGGGTGCCCTCCTTCCACCCTTTTCTCCTTCCCATTGGATAGATTTTGGATGTGGCAATGAGTCATCTTGAATCGTAGAGATGAAGGCAACACTTTTATTTTTATTTTTTAAGGCAACACTTTTGAAGACAAACCATCTTGAATCCTTACAGATTAAGGTGGAATAAGAGGAAAGGATTCTGAATCCCTGACCCTGTGGAACCACCATGCCAGCCTTGAACTACTTATGCCTCAAATGTAAAATGGGGAGAAAATACTCCTATTTTGTTTAAACCAGTATTACTTTGGATCTCTGTAGAGCAGCCAAGAAGGACCCCTGGGGTCCCGAGACCCTTTGAGTGGATCCCTGAGGCCAAGTCTGTTTTTATAATAATACCCAAAGATGTCCACATTCTAATTCTTGGAACCAGTGAATATGTTACTTTAAATGCAAAAGGGACTTTGCAAATGTGATTAAGGATCTTTAGATGGGTGTTTACTTTGGATTATCTGGGTGGCCCAGTGTCATCACAGGGGCCTTACAAGAAGGAGACAGGAGAGAGACAGAGAAGCAGCTCTGGTCATGCTGCATTGCTGGTTTTGATGATGAAGGAGCAGCTTTGAGCCAAGGAATGTGAGGAAGCCGGCAAGCCAAGGAAATGGAATCCGCTAGAGCCTCAAGAAGGAACCATCCCTGCTGACCCCTTGATTTTAGCCCAGTGAGACCGATTTTGGACTTCGGATCTGAGAAGTGTAAGATAAAATTTGTGTTGTTTTAAGCCACTAAATTCAAGTTAATTTGTTACAGCAGCAATGAAAGCTGATACAAAACACCCAGACCTTATTTGCCTTTTTCACTCTCATTCTGTCCTGAGCATACAGTGGGGTTTTCCAGAGGTTAGATGTTGTGTTATCACAACAGATGGGACACATCAGGTAAGAGAATCCTGTTGTCTTCTCTTAACCTAGATATTTAAAAGGTTTGCAAAAATATGAAAATCAATGCCACTTCTCTCACTAATTTTTGTTTTGTTTTGGAAAATTTATTTTTTTCATTGAAAACTATGTTATTCATATTAACCTATAAGAGGTATATTGTTATTTTAAATGAGTTAATAAATAGTTTTTAAATTCTCAGTTTTAATTTCTAATACAGTAGATATTGATAAATGCAACCCACATAAATGAAAGCTCTTTGCGGGTCTTGGTAATTTTTGAAGATGTAAAATGATCCTCAGGTCAGAAAATCTGAGAACCACTAATACATCCTAAATACTGTGGTACCAAGATTGGCTGCTGCAATTTTAGATCACAAACTCACTCGCTGTACTAGACAAAGGAAAGAGAGAGCTTTCTTCCCCAAAGGACACATAGAAACGCCAGCTTTCACTCTGGTTGAACCCATTTAGGAGCTCCGCCCACTCTTGTACCAATCACTGTGACAATGGGAGGGATTACTCTGATAGATTCAGTAATCAGGGCCCACGCTGGGAGCTGGGGGTGGGCTCAATCCCATTTAAACTGTGTGGCTGCTACCTTGTGGGAGAAAGGGACAGAAGGATGCTGGGGAGTCAGTCAACAATAGTTCCCGTAGAAAATGAAAAATGATGATGATACCAAACACAGCATTTGTTGTCAGGCTCCGTTCTAAGTCCTCAGTTAATTCTCACAGCCGCTCAGTGAGAAAGGCATTATTATTTATTATAACATGCAATATACCCTCTGCCACTGCTTCAGCTAAGAGATGTTTGAAGAATGTTCAAAATGTTTCACTTTCCTAAGATTTTGACCGAAGCTTTACCGTTACCATAATGCTAGCAGTAGAATGCAAGGTTTACAGCACAGGCTTTGGGATGGGACAAACATACTCGCATGGTGCTCAGATTTTGACTCAGAAAACAAAGTGGCTTTGTTTTTCTATAACCTATATAATATTCCTTATAACCCCCTCCCCCACCGTGGTATTCATTAGTTGGGAAAGTTATATTTTAGTCGAATTAAATAGTGTAATTCAAATCAACAATTTAAATAGTTTCTTTAGACTTAAATATTCTGTTTCTTTCAGGACAGTGCTCAAGTTTGTCAGATTTCTGGCCCCCTTTTCCAGAAGGTACTAAGTGTTTTGGGGAATGGCTGGGAGGAGTGTGATGTGAGCCTCTGTGGTGGAGGACTGTGAGATCCTCGGAGCCACATCCTGGACTGGCCACGCCTGAGGGTGACTGGACCAGCCCCCACATGTTCTGTGGGTGTCTGCGGCTGAAGTGGGAGTGGCCTTCTCTCGTGGCTCGGCTAAGTCACACTTCTCTTCACTAACACCTCAACCCTGCCTTGGTCTTCGCTGGGTCTTCACTATGGACATGAACGCTGTTGGCAAATTCCTCAACCAAACTCTAAACTCAGGTCCATATCACACAGCCCCAGTCCTCCCACCCCAAATATCCCATGTGGGAGCAGATGTCCTTAGGGGAACTGAAGTGAGGCCCTCCTCCTGCCTAATCATGTTGCGTTCTGAGTTTACTTCAACATGGCTGTCTCCATGTTGGTGCAACTGGCTGTCTGCAGTTCGTGAGGTGGTTCCTCCCAGAGTCCTCAGCAGAAAGTAGAGCAGAAACCCCTCCAGTTAGGCTTTCCCTTCACCTTATCTACTGCTACTCTTCTCTCATGGACCTTGGCACAGAGAAGGAAGATTTAGATACATGTCTCTCTAACTCTGCCCTTCCACCCTTCCCCCCCCCCCCCCCCCCGCAATAGGCCACTGAGAGGAAAAAGAGCAGGCTCTTCTCGACTACATAGACCTCTCCTCCAAGAAAGTCTGTGATCAAGTCTTCCAGAAACGTTCCTTGATGTGGTAAAGGAAGACATAAGAGAATTTAGAAAAACCCTTTTCTCTATTGACAAAGCCTGACTTTCAAGCCTATTGTCTTGCCAAGGAATTGAAAATCTGATTTTGGATGTTCAAAGCTGAATATTCTCCCTCTCTTTCTGCATTCCTGTTATATAATCCAAAACTCCTACTCTCACCACTCCCTGATATGCCTTAGGCGCTCTGATGGAAGGTTGCATACATCTGAGAGAAAAGTATACAGTATGAAAATATGTATGCGGGGGGGGGCGGGGGGGGAAGGTACAACCATATACTTAATAAGATTACCCCAGGACGGGGATCCTGGCTCTGCTACCTAGAAGTTGTGTGCCCCTGGGCAAGTTACTATCTCTAAGTTGGGGCTTTTTCAGGCGATGCAGAGAAAACAATAGTATCTGCTTTACGCCCGCCAATCCCATTTACATACTCACCTGGCATGGCACCGGCCCTGTGAACATGCATATTCGTGGTTCTCCACATACTGTTCTTGAATTAGCCGTCGGCTGGGCTCAGGATTAGGTTAAATGAAGTTGATACTGTGAGAGAGTACTACTCAGTGACCTGTCGGAACCACTTTATCAGCACTTCACTGCTCGGTCAGTTCCTCCCAATTCTTAGACTGTGCAAAGTAAGATCTCTGAATCTATAGGAACATTGTTACCAGGAGGAAGGGGTCGCTCCCCTTTTTGAGCTGTGGAGGAGCTGGATTGGAAAGAGAGGAAGGAAGGAAAGGAGACAGGGAGGGAGAGAAGGGGCGTGGGAAGGAGGAAGCAAAGGAGGGAGTCCCAAGCAGTGCCCTCTATTATAATCTTTGATGGTTTGGCTGCCCAGGATAAAGGCTGCTGTCTTCCTTAGGTGGAAACATCCTTCTCCACATAATGTGAAGGCAGTCTGGTTATTGTGGGAGTCTTTGATGGACAATTCAGATTTTTACATAATTTATTCAATTAACATTTCCTAAGCTTCAGTAAAACAGGCATGGAATTCTGATTCTGTGAATACTACAGACCTGTTTCGTAGCTCTAAAAGGGTTTTAGATGCACAAAGTATAGCTATAAGGAGGCGATATATGTAATCACCTGTATCAGGGTTTGGCACACTTTTTCTGTAAAAAGATAGATGGTAAATATTTTAGGCTTTGTGGGCGGTACCATCTTTACTGCAAATGCTCAGTCCTGCTGTTGCAGCTGAAAACAACCATAGATCATATGCAAACGAACGAGCATGGCTGTGTCCCCAAAAAACTATTTATGAATCCTAACATTTGAATTTCATATAATTTTCACTGGTCATGAGATACGATTCTTCTCTGATTTTTCTCTCAACCATTTAAAAACACGGGCTAAACGAAAAGGCAGTGGGCCAGAAATTAGCCCCTGGGGCTGTCATTTGCTGACCCCTGATCTATACAATGTCATTTCAGAAACACCGAGGGATCTTTCTGCTTGCTTCTGCCGAACACCTAGGATCCCACAGTGGATACTTGAGTCCTTTAGCTTAGGGTTTTTGGGTTTTGTTTTTGTTTTAGGTAGATACAAATTCCCTTTGGGGAGGCAACTTTTCCACTTATCAGCCTTTACGTTGCACTTTATAAAGTTCTGATTTTCAGTGGATTTTGACAGAAACTGGGAAGACAATAAACGTCCTCGGGAGGAAAGAGAAGCTCTAGGTGTGTGGATAAGAGGAAAAGCTGGATTAATGGGACACTTCCGATGATGTGAAAACTTCTCTTTTTCAAAACGTGGCCTAGCATCATGGAGGCTTGAACAGACTTTAGAAAAGGAATTGATCTAGTATGGACGCCCTGAAGGTGATGTCAATAATAATGGTTCGAAGAGAAAATCTAGGCTGTAAGCATCAATTTCCACCAGGGCTTTGAGGAAGCCAGTCTAAAGACACGTTGTAAACACCTGCCAAAGCTGACTTCCCCATTGACTTTCACTATGTGGATGTTTTATTTTGCTATAAGAAAACTCTGTTTAAGAAGCCACGGGTATGAAACAGAATAGCGTTCTCTTCTTCAGCTGGTCAGATGAAGGGCTTGCACTCAGAGTCAGTCTCAAATGCGCTCACCCACACGCTCTTGCCCTAAACTTCTGTCCAGCACGGGACCGACTACCCACGTGAGGCTAGTGGGCATCTAAATTGTGGCTTGTCTAAATTGATAAGTGCTGTCTGGTATAAAAGACACATTGGATTTTAAAGACTGAATATAAAAAACGTGAAATACCTCACCAATAATTGTAAAATACAGATTTTATGTTGAAATGACTCTAGATACATTGGGTTAAATAAGATATATGCAAATTAATTTCACCTGTTTCTTTTTACTTTTCTAAAATATGGCATTAGAAAATCGAAAATTTCACCTGTGGCTTGCATTGTGTTTCTTTGGACCATGCTGAACCAGACTTTGAGCTGATAGGTAGCAGAGGGCCATGAAAAAGCACTGACCAGGAAGTCAGATGCCCGGGTCTTACTCTTACCTCTGTTTCTTACTCGTTTTAGGACCTTGAGTAAGTCACTTATTTTAATCTTCAAAATCTGAGCATGGAACTAGATGATCTCTAAGGCCTCATCCAGATGGAAAAGAAAAATTATTCAGGCTAAGAGTATTCTTTTTTTTTAAAATAGGCTCCAAGGCCCAGCATGGAGCCCAGCCCGAGGCTTCAACTCACGACCCTGAGATCAAGAGTCAGATGCTCAACCTACTGAGCCACCCAGATGCCTCCAGGCTATGAATATTCTTATCATTTCTCTATTATGTATATTATTTTTATTATTTCAGATCATGGGAAGCTAACATTCTTCTTATACTTATCTCCAAGGGCTTTGAAAATAAAACCATAAGCCAGTTATAGAATGCATCATTTACCATTCCAGAGAAAAGGTAAGAAGATGCTGTTTGATAATTAAAGTGTTGGTGTAACTATAATAAATTCTCCTGAGATTCTCTGGACCTTGCTCTGCCATATCCTGTCACCTCTCCCATCTTCTGGCTCCTCAAATGGGCGGAGACTTGGCTGAGAGGTTGGTATCAGATTCATTGCCAGACCTTTATCCAGTGATAGCTTCTACCGAGTTTCAGATCTCCCTCCTACCACTGGCTTGAAATCATCTCTGCTTCTCTTACACCTGGGCAGAAATTACAACATTCTTTGGATGCATTTGATCACACACCCTGTGTCAGAATTATGAGTCTTTGAAGAAATAGAGATAAAGAGGAGAGATCCTTCTCTAGGGACAGAACTCAGAAACAGTTAATAAAGGGATTCTTTGGATCCGAAACCCCAAAACAATTTTTCTTGTTATTTTGATTCAATGGTCTTGTAAATAGGTCTAAATATAGCTCTAACCCATGATTTTTGTTTATTATGTTAATATTCATATTTATCCATATATTACATATTTTTCTATTTATTCATTTTTGTTGGATGCATGGTAGCTGCAGCCCTATGGAAGGTGTGTCTGAATTCAAACTTTGTTTCCTTGGAAAGGGTGGACTTCATATATATTTTTCAAAATAAGTTTTTTATTTTCAAATAGTTTCAGATTTACAGAAGAATTGCAAAGATAGTACAGAGAGTTCCCATATAACTGACAGCCAGTTTCCCCTAGGATTAACATCTTAAATTAGTATGGCATGTTTGTTTCAATTAATAAATAATATTAGTACATTATTAGTTCGAGTCCACACTCTCTTCAGATTTCTCTAGTTTTACCTGATGTCTTTCTTGTGCCCAGCATCCCACCCAGCGTGCCACATTGCATTTGGTGGTCAGGTTTCCTTAGGTTCTTCTCCTGGATGTGGGGGTTTCTCACACTTTCCATTTATTTATTTGTTTGTTTGTTTATTGAATCTTTGGGGTTTTCTCTCTCTCTTTTTATTTTATTTTTATTATTATTTTTAAAGATTTCATTTTTTTTAAAGATTTTATTTATTCATTTGACACAGAGAGAGCACAGCAGGGGGAGGGGCAGGGGCAGAGGGAGAAGCAGGCCTCCCGCCGAGCAGGGAGCCCGATGGGGGGCTCCATCCCAGGACCCCGGGATCATGACCTGAGCTGAAGGCAGACGCTTAACCAACTGAGTTACCCAGGTGCCCCTAAAGATTTTATTTTTAACTAATCTCTACACCCAACGGGGAGCTTGAGCCCACAACCCTGAGATCAAGAGTCACACGCTCCACCAGCTGAGCCAGCCTGGCACCCCTCTCTCTGTCTTTTTAAATTGAACTATAATTAACATACAATGTTATAATGATGACTGTATGAGTTAGGGTACTCTAGACAAACGGACCAATAGAACATATGTACCCCCCCACACACACACACGCAAACACACACACACACAAAGAGATTTATTTTAAGGAGTTGGCTGATGTGATTGTGGAGGATGGCAAGTCCACAGTCCAAGGTCTGTGCAGCAGGCCGGCGAGCTAAATACTCAGGCAGGAATTGGTGGTGCAGTCTTGAGGCAGAATTTCTTCTTTTCTGGGAAATCTCTCTTTAAGAAAAAAAGATTTTATTTATTTATTTGAGAGAGAACACGAGTGGGGTGAGGGGCAGAGGGAGAAGCAAACTCCCTGCTGAGCAGGGAGCCCGATTCGGGGCTTGACCCTGGAACTCCAGGATCATGACCTGAGCCCAAGGCAGACGCTTAACCAACTGAGCCACCCAGGCGCCCCCCTGGGAAACCTCTGAAGGCCTTCAACTGATTAGATGAGGCCCTGCTCACATTATAATCTCCTTTATTTAAGAAGGGTCAACTGATTATAGATGTTGACCACAACTAGATACAGCAACACCCATATTGGTGTTTGATTAAATAACTGGATACTATAGTCTAGCCAAACTGACAGAGAAAACTAAGCATCACCTTGACCTTAACAGTTTTGGGGTATACTCATCAGAGATTTTGTACAATGTTCCTTGATTGGGATTTGACTGATGTTTTCTCATGATTAGAGTGGGGTTGTATATTTTTGGGTGAACTAGATTTTATGGGCCAATGGACTAAGGGGTGACTGTGGCTGGTATGTTTGGAAATAGTTTCTCAGAAATATAATCTTGGCCCGGGCTCTGGAATATACAGTGTAATCCTGCCATGGCCTACCGTTTGTATTCTGCTGGAATGTTCAATTTGACCTTCTGACTATTATTATTATTTAAACTTTAAAAAGTACACTATTATTAGCATTATAAAGAGTTGCAAAAACAGTATAGGAATTCCTGTAGGCACTTTACCCAGCTTCCTCTAAACTTAACATTGCATATGGCCATAGTACAATCGCCCCAACGAAGAAATTGACATTAGTATAATACTATTCATTAAACCATAAACTTGATTCAGATTTTACCAGTTTTTCTACTATTGTCCTTTTACTGCTCCAGGATGCAGTCAGGATGACACACAATTTGTTGTCATGTCTTCTCAGTTTTATTCGATCTGTGACAGTTTCTTAGTCTTTCCTTGACCTTGAGTCTTTCATGACCTTGAGACTTCTGAAGAGTTCTGGTTGATGATTTTGTAGAATGCCCCTTTGTTTGGCTTGTCTGATATTTTCTGATGGTTCTGGGATATTATGCTAGATTGAGATCATGTCTTATTGGAAACAATACAACAGAAGTGCTGTTCCTTCTTAGGGTATCATATCAAGCTACACGATACAGCTATGTCTTATTAGCGGTGATGTGAACCTTGATCTCTTGGTTAAGAGGGTGTCTGCCAGGTTTCTCCACTGTACAGTTACTATTTTTGCCTTTTTTAGTTAATAATTTCTTTTGCTGGGGAGGAGATCATTTGAGACTTTGCAAATATCTTGATTTTTTAAAAACTTCCACTTACTAATTTTAGCATCCACTGGTGGATCTTGCCTACAGCAGTTATTACTCTGGTGTTCAAATGGTGATTTTCTTTTTCCTTCATTCCTTCTATATTGCTAATTGGAATATTCTGTAAGGAAGGGTTGGTCTTTCTCCTCCACTTATTTATTTATCCAGTTGTTTGTTTATATCAGTATAGACTCACATGCTTTTATTTTATTCTTTGGGTTATATACTGATTATGTTTTTAAATTCTATTACAATTTGGATGGAGGATTTTAACGAATCTTTGAGTGAAAAAACACTTTGATTTCCTCATGTGTTATTACATACCTTTATTTTCTTGAAAGGAGCCAAGGTAAAATCTAAATCTCAGAAATGTAAGTAAGGAGTAGACAGTCTAGTGAGGTGATCTTAAGAGCAAAGCTTCTGGAATCACACTGCCCAGGTACTTACCCTCTCTGCTTTACCTTCCTCACCTATAAAATAAGGATGTAAGCAATATCTACCTAAAAGGAGGTAAAACAAGGTAATGTATGTAGAATGTTTAGTGTAGTACCTGAGTATGTAGTGAATGCGCAATAAATGTTAGTTTGCATGACTAAGAATAAATAATTGAAGGCATGGTTAACCCTGTTTGTCATGACTGAACCAGAAAGAGTGAACTAAGGGATTACTGGAAATCATACCTTAGTTTGGTCCCACATCTTGCTTATGTTTTGCTTCCTTCCTTTACATACTCAGTAAACACCAAACTCAGAATTTGCCCTAAGAATTATTCTTTAGGGGTGCCTGAGTGGCTCAGCATCTGACTCTTATCGAGCCCTGCATTGGGCTCTGCACTCAGCATGGAGTCTGCTTCAGATTCTTTTTCCCTCTCCTTCTGCCCCTTCCCCATTAGCTCTCTAAATTAATTAATTAATTAATTAATTAATTAAATCTTTACCAAAAAAATAATTATTCTTTAAATTTTCTGAAATAGATCCGACTTCGAGCAGTTGTTAAGATTATGGAATTAGAAACAAGCAAACGTTACCTTTAATGTCTAACCCTCCTCTGTAGAAATCCCCCATCCCTGTGGCTCCCTCAACCCTATAAGCAATACAACTTGGGTGTACTTGTTAACAGAGTCAGCCGTACTACCCTCTCCTGTCACCCATTTCCTGCCAGTTTGGAATATCATGCTCTCATGCCTCTGGCCAGTCAACAAGTATTTATATGCACCAGCCTTCTATATTCAGTCCTTTAATTCTCTTCTAGGATCACTCACATGTCATTTGATGATCACATTGATGATTTGGTTCTCAGCATAACTAGAAATTTGGGGTCCGCAACACAAAATGTTTGAGGAAGGTCCTTCTGCTAACTGTTAAACCCAGCTCTTCCTTATACCCCAGGCCCATCCTACACTCCAACCTCTTGGACTTCTTTCTGTTCCTTGAACTCACCAACCTGTTTGCTGCCTTACGGCCTATGTGTCTATTGTCCCCTCTGCCTGGAATAATTGTCCCCCCAACTCATCACTTAACCATTATTCATCCTTCAGATCTCAGCTTACAGAGTTGCTGTCATGAGAGGCTTTTGCTGATCTCTACACCCTTATTCTTTCTCATCAATCCTTGCTCTTGTCTTTCCTAACCCTTGTAACACTGTCATTATCTATTTATTTATATGTGCCCTTTTTTGAGGCTTGACACCCTCCCAGAATGTATGCTCCATGAGGGCGGAGCCACATTTGTTTTGTGTTGTTATTGTACTTCTTAACCCTAGTGCAGCACGTGGTGCATAATGATCAATAAATGCTTTGTTGAATAAATAAACAGCCAACATCTGCAAATGAATGTGTTCAATTTATTCCCCAACCTTTCATTAAACATTCGTTGGATGCCTATTAGTGCTAAGTGCTGGGAATAAAACATGACTAAACCACATCCCGTGCCCTTTTGGAGGTCCCAGTCTATGGGGACAGTGTAGTAGGCTGAATGTTGCCCGCCCCCACCCCCCACCAGTGTATCAGATCCAAATCCCTGGAACCTGTAAACATTACCGTATTTGGAGAAAGGGTCTTTAGAGGTATGATTTAGGATCTTGAGATGGGCAGACTATCATGGATGATCTGGGAGGGCCCTAACTGCCATTACACGTATCCTTATAAGAGGGAGGCAGAGGGAGATTGTACAATACACAGGGAGGGAAAGGTGATGTGGAGGTGGGGGCAGGGATGGGAGTGATGTGGACAGACCAGGGAATGCCAGCAACCACCAGAAGCTGGAAGAGGCAAGGAACGCATTCTCCCCTAGAACATGCGGCAGGAGTGTGGCCCTGCCGACACCTTGATTTTACCCAGTGGTACTGACTTTGGACGTCTAACCCCCAGAACTGTGAGACCACACATTTCTGTTGTTTTGCCCAGGCTACGGTAATTTGTTACAGCGGCCACAGGACATTAATACAGACGATGATACAAATAAACAAATCCTTGGGAAACAGCATCACACATGGAGGTGTCTGGGACATGTCTGGGAACATGTCGCAGAGACAGAGACGTTGAGCTAGGATTGAAAAGATAAGCAACCGTTTTCCAGGCAGTGCTAGGGCTGGTGCATGGGAGGTCATATTGGCAGGAGCAGCGGTGTTTATAAAGGCATGAGGCCACACGGAGCATGGCATGTTCAAGGAACCAGAGCATATGGGTTGAGCTGGAATGTCTGGTAGATGGAGAGGAATGGTAGGAATTGGGAAGATGGAGAACCAAATTGTGACCAGACTTTGAACTGCCTTGCATGTCATGTTAATATGCTTAACCTTTATTCTGCAATTGACAGAAAACTAAGGAAAATATGGGGATGATTGATTTGTGGCAAATGAGATTCCATGACAATATGAACAGTGGACTAAAGTGAGGTGAGACTAGCTCAGTCCTGCTGGCAACTGTGTCTAAAGATGAATAAGACACAGTTCTTGCCCTTCAATAGCTCAGAGTCTACAAGGGAAACCAAACAGGGGAGCAAATATGTCCTCTATCCCAGATACTCATTGTAAGGCTGTGACAATATCCTGTGAGAGATGAGACATTAAGGCAGTAACAATAGGGGTAGAGAAATGGGAATATTTGGGAGATAGCTCCTTGGTTTGTAAGCTCACAGACCCTGGAGATACTACGGACCATGGAGTGAAGGAGAGGGAGGACTCAGGGGTGCACTGAGGATTTTAGCTTGTGCAGCAGAGAAATATCATATATATAATTGTATGGGGAAAGGTCTAGGAATTTAGGTATGGTTGAATTTAAGATGCCTGAGGGACAGCCAAGTAGAGACTTCAGGGGGATGGTTAGAAACACTGGTTCAGTCTAGAGACACAGATCTTGAGGTCATCAACAAGGGGTGGGACTTGAAGGCATGAAAGGGAATGAACAGGCAGAGACAAGAGAATAGGATCAAGGTCAGAGCCTGTACAGTACTAGTACTTGAGTGGGAGAACAAATACGAATTGTGTGATGTACGAAAAGGGTTGTAGACATGAATGAATATTCTGGAGTCTTGAAGGTGTTGATGACTTCTGTCAATGCCTTTTTTTTGAAAGACTTTTGGGTGTCTTAGAAACTTGACTTGGTTGGTAGCCCTTATGTCTCTGCCTGCTGGCTTCCTAGGACCTGGCCTAGGGATCAGGCTGTGTCATTTGGTTAACCTGAACACCGACAACAATAACCAAACTTTTGACCAAGTCATTAAGCAATTAATCTGGTGAGCACTTAATGATCTGATCCTAATTGGCCAATAGGCTGACCATAATGAAAATCAAAATCCTCTTCTGTCACAGTTGGACCAATCCATCATGTAGACATTTCTTGAGATAAGCATTTAATTTTTCAGTTATTAACAACCTTCTGGTCATATTGGCAATTGCTCTTAAGCTATATAAGTCATGTTTAAATTAATGAGGTCAGGGCTCAGTAACCTCTTGCACCTTCATTGACTTTTCTGCGTGTTACTGGCAGACCTGAGGCATGAGCAATGGAGGGACGAAGAAGGAGGGAAAACGAGACGAGGAAAGAGGAGGGGAGGAAGAGAAAAGCAGAGAGGAAAGCAAAGAGAGGAAAAGAACAGAGAAACTGTAAAGGAAGATGTTTATCTGAATTCATTCCTTAAGGTTAGGATGAAATATTTCTTTTTTTAAAAAAAGATTTATTTATTTATTAGAGAGAGATGCAGGGGAAGGGACAGAGAGAGAGGGAGAGAGACAAGCTCAAGCAGACTCCCCACTGAGCGCAGAGCCCAACGCGGGGCTCCACCCCATGACCCTGAGATCATGACAGGAGCTGAAACCAAGAGTCAGAGGCTTAACCAACGGAGCCAGCCAGGCGCCCCTAGGAAGAACTATTTCTAGTGATTACAGGATCGAGGCAGCTGTGAGGTGTAACAGGAAGCATGCAGTTTGATGCCAGACAAACCTGGGCTCTGAGCCCTGGCTCTACCATTCTCGTTGTGTGACCTTGAGCCAGGTAACCTCTCTGAGCTTTGTTTCCCTCATCCTGAGAGGTGGCGTGGCACAGAGTGAAGAGCCATGTTTCTCGAGCTGGGTTTAAATCCTGATTCTGCCCTGTACCAGTTGCACGACCTCGGGCAAGTTACCTAACCTCTTAATGACTCAGTGTCCTCACGTTTTAAAGTGGGGATAATAACAGAATCTGCTTTCTCTAGTTGTTGTGACTCTTAAATGAGTTAATACTTGGAAAGCACGCAGAAGAGTGTGTTTGATAATGTTAGCCATTAGCTATAAAGTTGTATCAGTTAGATTGAAACATATTGTAAAAGCTCCTAGACCAGTGCTTGGCTTATGGAGGTGATCAGAAACTGTGAATCAGCTTCCCCTGTTTCAATTCCTCTGATGTCCCAGATGGGGGAAGAATGGTGGCTTCTTAACTTCTCTTTCTCCATCAGGGTGCATCCAAACCCACTTGGACCAGGCTCTTCGGATCCCCCATCCATAGCCTGGTCTCCCTTGGCCCTGGGCCAAACAGATGGAGCACTGGTGGAAAGAGGCCTTTAATGGGATGTTTTTTCCCAAAGCAATCTGAAGAGTAGTTACAAGTGTCTAATATCTTCACAGTTAACTGCAACGGCTTCTAAACCTCAAGACTTTTGGAATTAAGAGGTGGCTTATGCATAGTATGCTGATGAAAACAATAACCCAGAAGATAGATCTAAGAGGACAGAAACCAAAGTAGTACTGGGAAAGCCCAAGAACTGGAAGGTCCCTGCAGTGTTCACACTTTTGAGTGTGATTTGAGTGCAGAACATGGCGTGCGAGATCAAAGCAAGTATTTTTGCCCCTTTCCTCCTAGTGAATGGGGGTCACATATCACACACATGCCCTCTTCCATTTCACGCATTTCATTAGCTTGCATGAAACCAAACTTCATGGTTAAAAAACCAAAAAAGCCATCCTTTCCCTATTTAGCACAACTCTTGCAACCCCAAAGTCAAACATCAGGCGGGCATAAATCCTGGGTGGAGAGGCATCTGTGAATGAATGCAGAGCGCTCTGCCTGGTGACTTCACTCCTGCAATGAGGGCAGCACAAGAGATACTCCCTTTCACTTCCCGCAGCCCCCGGATCACCTCTACCTCCTGTGCTTTCCCACTCGCCTCTTCTCCCTGCTCAGGGGATTGTGAGAAACCAAGACAGATCCCCTCGGGTGGCAGCCAATGCAGCTGACGCCATGCAGACCGTTAGGTGGGGGGATGAGCACGAGGAGCTGGCCACGTTCACACTTAGGAGGGGTCTAAGCTGCACAACTGCTGTACCTTCTCCTTGCCTCGTTTTTCTTATCTCCAAAATAATGATGGTGATAGAACCCGCTGCACAGGCTTGCTGTGGGGATGGAACGAGATGATTAAATGAGCTCAAGTGGTTAGCCCAGGCTCTGACTCAAGCTTAGCAGTCAATACCTATAGTTGCTATTGTTTTCTTTTTTTCTTTTTTAAGATTTTATTTATTTATTCAGGAGAGACAGAGAGAGGGAGAGAGAGAGGGGCAGAGGCAGAGGGAGAAGCAGGCTCCCTGGGAGCCCAGTGTGGGACTCAATCCCAGCACCCTGGGATCATGACCTGAGCTGAAGGCAGACGCTTAACCAACTGAGCCACCCAGTTGCTATTGTTTTCAATAGCTCAAGGTTAAGGCCAAATACCAGGCCCATGGTGGAGAAGAGTTTTTGTCCAACCTGGAGTGGATGAACACTTTTTCCAATGTGCAGGAGAAATCCCGTTTGTCATAAATGCAGCAACGTGTTAATCACACTGCCTTTATCAGAATATGGCTATCCTTTTTAAGTGTTTACTGTGCTAGGTTATCCTTTATGAACTGCTGTCAAGGTTGCATGTCAATTGGCTTGGAATTATTGATTAAACATTATTACTAAAAATCTACCTTGTATGTGGAAGCCAGAGCTGCCCAAAGGGGTGTGAAGACTCCTGACGAACATTTTCCAGAGATAATCCAGAGAGGAGGACTGCTAATACTCGCCAAGTCCAAACTCAGGTATGGGAGATGGTGGGGTGTTATGCAGTCACTCCTGTATTTTTACCACCCAGCTGGTCTTGTGAAGACTTTAGCCAGGGGAACATCTCTCCTCTCTCTTAAAGTTGGCTTCTGCTTCTCTCCTGGTCATATCCCAAGGTCACCTGGGGAAGGTGGGTCGGGGGAGAGGGGCAAGGATCGTCTTGTCTTTAGCGTTTGACCTCAGCAGGGCACACTGGCTTCTCTGTGTCCATACTCCTAACACCACATTGAGAGATAAGATATGATCATAGGGTAAATAAAAGAAAAAGCTATTTGTTGGAGGTGTGGGGGAAGCAGAGAGGGGAAATTCAGGTGATGTGTGGTGGCACCAGGTATAGATGCCTGCTTACCTGGAACCATTAGTGTATTCTTGGTTCGAACCGGGTTAAACTGGAATTGAACTAATGATTCAACATTGAACATTTGCACATCTCCCGTTTGTCTGTACGCTGTATTCTTTCTTTGTTCTCATCAAATTAATGAGTCAGCATAGGAAGTTCATTTGCAGAGAAGGGATCGATGTTGCCCTAAAAAATGAAGGTGGGGGACACCTCTGTGTCCCAGCACACTCTCCTAAGGGTCCTGGGAGGAATCTGGTTGTGATGGTGGCTTGGGGAGAGGGTACTTTGGAGAGCCTCCCCTGCCCCTGCTCTGGCTTCTGCAGGGACAATCTGCCTACTCTGCCCAGCTCCCTGGCCTTCAGTCTGTCTTAGTCACTCTCACTTGCAGGTGCATAGAAAGACCTCAATTAATTTTTATTGAATGAATGAAAGAACTTGGGTTTTGAGACTCTGTATATTAAAATTACATTTTGTGTGTGTGTGCTAGCCAGAAAGCCTGGAAAGAGTGAGGCTTATTGCTAAAAATATATTTGCCCTGTCCTCCTAAGCAAAGTCTTAGAAGATCAGAGAAGAGGTAATGCATTTTTTTCTTTTTCTTTCTTTCTTAGAGAGAGAGAGCGCATGAGCAGGAGCAGTGGAGGAAGGGGCAGAGGGAGAGGGAGAGAGAATCTCAAGCAGACTCTGTGCTGAGCTCAGACCCCGAAATGGGGCTCGATCTCACAACCCTGAGATCATGCCCTGAGCCGAAATCGAGAGTCGGACTCTTAACCGACTGAGCCACCCAGGAGCCCCTGCATTTTTATTTTTCCTAAACCTTTCTTTCAGGGAGGTCTTGAAAGATTTGGCTCCAACTCGTCTGTAGAGGATTAATAAAGGGCAAAGATACATATCACAGACTCACATCAGGTACATTCCTTGTGAAGCACAGACCGAGCTGGCCAAGAATGCAGTAAGTCCCACCCTGAACCAACACCCTGGAGACTGTGAGGTTGTAACAGGTACACAGCGAGGAGGTACGCAATTTTAAGTGCCCCCTCCACCACCAAATGCCATCCCCACCAGATTCCTTCCAGCATAAATCAACCACCAACCTAGACTCAAACTTAGGAGCAGGAGGAAAACACCCAGAAGGAAATGGGAATGTTGACATGATACAAAGGACAGGAATGGAGAAGCTAGTAAATAAATTTTAACCACTGTCGCTTCCAACGTATGAGGACAGTAGGGTTGGAGACAGAACACCCGTTAATCTAGCAATGACATGGAGTTTATTGAAGGCAGGGAAGGGTTCCTCTCACTAGATGTGCCACGATTTGCTACTTTGTTGCAGGAAAATACTGGAT
Organism: Phoca vitulina; assembly: GCF_004348235.1. NCBI lineage: Eukaryota > Metazoa > Chordata > Mammalia > Carnivora > Phocidae > Phoca > Phoca vitulina. The sequence goes on from NW_022589707.1 coordinate 82,263,979, forward strand.
TGCCAACCCGAGGGCGTGACCCATTAGCAAGCGCGTGTACCTTATGTGGGCAAAGCCTGCTGTTCATGGAGTACCAGGTACACATGTTGCTCACATGCTCAGGACATTTCACCAAATCATAGAATCCAATAAATAATTCTCCACAGCCTGCAGCTATTGGTCCCGGGATCATTTTGAAGTCTGATTTAGGGCATGCCAAAGGGAACGTGGGTCCTGAAACCATTAACCACCATGCCCATGCTCTTGCTGACATGCTTCCCTTCTTGGTTTAATCTGAAATTGTTCTTCCTGATGAAGGCAAAGGGCTTTCTAAAGTCTCCATTAAAAAAAATTTTTTTTTTACTCCATTAATACCCATTAGATCAGGTTAGTTTGTTATTTTTCTGCACTTGAGTAGGACCCGGAGGGTAAAGTAAGCATGGAGGCAGGGAGAGATGGGAGCGCGGTGGTGGTCGGGGTGGGGGGGAGCGGGGGGGACAGGGCGGGGGTGGGGGAGGGGAGGGTTCTGAGTTCTGACCTCTCACATGCTAGAGACACCCGCTGAGAAGGCAAACACGTTCAGTCTAGAGGAGAAGCGGGAGGGGGTTGAAATTTAAATGACATCAGACTATCCAATGTTCAACCGACACATATTTATCGATTATCTATTATGTTCCAGGCACTGTTCTAGGCCCTGGGGAATAACAGTAAGTAAAAGAGGGCAAAATCTCGGCTCCCCTTGAGCTTCTATCCTAGTGAGGAGGGACATGCCGTGGACGACACAAATAAAGCACGTATTCAGAGTGGCAGATGAATACCAGGGAAGGGGAACTTGGGGGCCAAGGTGGGGAGGATGATGAGTGTGTGGCTAAATTGGATGGTCAGGGATGAACCTACTGATATGGTGAGCTTTGAGCCCTGTGTCCAGGGTGGTGCAAGAGTGAGCCATGAGGCCACTGGCGAGGAGTGTCCCAGGCAGAGAGAAGAGTGGGGACGAAGAGTCCATGACAGATACTGAATCATGTGTGTTACGAAAACCCTGAGTGAGAAATGTTGTTTGGTGGTTCCTGCGGACATAGTGTTTGATTAATGGGGATAAATATTTAGTTAATTAATATATAAGCTTACAATGTAAACATTTGGCCTATAATTACCAGAGAAGAAATCGATATTTGAATCTTGGACTATGGTTTGAGTAGGAAACTACCTCTTAAAATGACCTCTTCATTAGGAAAAGCTTTAACTTATTAATTAATAATTTACCGCCTGTGAGAAGCTCTTGCATAATGTATTGATCAAACCTGATTCTTTCGTATTTTAGAGGTGTCTGAGTTCACGCTTCGGGATTGCACAGGGCAAAGGTATTGGGGTACAGCTTGGGTTTCAGTGTAGTTCAACACATGTCCTCGCATGGCTGAGGAGCGAGGGAGTTTCCTGAGGTCTCCTTTACAAGAGACTTTCCACTCTTGTGACCTAATCACCTCCCAAAGGCCCCTCCTCCAATTACCATCACATTAGGGATTCGATTTCAACATATGAATTTTAGGGGTGCTCACTTTGCGCTGGGAACTGCATGAGGTGTTGGGGTTACGACAGGAAACAAAGCAAAAATGATGCCTGCTTTCAAGAGGCTTCCACCTCCAGGAAAATACAGGTGATCAACAAGTCAATCAATAAACGTCTAGAATAAAAAGTAAAAGATTAGTGAAGCAAACTAACGGGGCACGGTGGTGGCGTAACAGCAGGCGCTCAGTCTAGCTCCAGAGAATCAAGGAGAGCCTCTCAGAGGAGGTGGCGTTGAATCAGAGATCCGTAGCATCGGCAGGTGCCACTCTGGAAGCAGCTGGGAGAGAACATCCCCAGCTGAGGGAACAGTGCGCACAGAGGGGCGGGGGTGGGAGGGCGGCTGTGCCCATGCGGGGCCAGCGTGTACGGGGCACGGCGAGTCTGCGAGGAACAACACTATAGTTTTTGTCTGAATGAAATCATACATCAGATCATGCTTTCTGAGTCTGGCTTCTTTACTTAACAGAGCGCATTTGAGATTCATCTAGGTCGTTTTGTGTATGAGTAGATGGTTCCTTTTCCTTGTTGACTAGTATTCCTTAGTGTGGATGTACGGCAGTTTATACCATTCCCTCACTGAAGGTCGTTGGGCTGTTTCTGTGTTTTGGCAATGATAAATACAGCCAGGATCAATATTTACATCCAGTCTTTTGTTTATGCGTGCGAACATACGTTTTTACTTCTTTAGGCTCAACACTTAGGAGTGGGATCGCTGGGTCCTATGACAGTATTTGGTTAGCTTTATAAGAAAGTGTAAAACTGTTTTCCAAAGTGCCTGTATCATTTCCATTCTCAAGACCAGCATACGAAAGTTCCAGTTAGCACAAATCTTTTCTTGTTTGTTTTGTTTTAAAGATAATTAAGACTCCCTTTCTTAACTGAATTTCTAGTGTTCACTTCTAGGATTGGATTCTATGTTGTTGGGATATGGTTAGAGAATGTCACATGTTTTGTGAATAACAGTAGAAAAAATTGTAACTGGAGCACAGACCAAGAACAAATGATAGGAGCCGATGGTCTCCTGCTCCTGCCTTGGGTCATCCTCAAGTCCCGGCCTGTGCGCAAGCTGGTGTGGGCGTCAGCCTGGCAGGTGACACCCTCGGCAGCTCCAGCCACAGGGCTCGGGGTCAGACCAACTCAGACTCGCCGCACAGCCCCAGGAGACGGAATTGACAGCACGGACCCTGCTGGTACCTGAAATTGGCGAGTAGATCCTGGCCGCTTCAGAGCTCAGCTGTGCTGTTGTGAAGTCTACAATGACAATCACGTGGCTCTAGACACACATCTGGGATGCTGTGCATTGGAATGTCCTTCCCCAGGTCCTAAATTATATATCTGGGGTTGCCATCCCATTTGAGGTGCCCTACATATCAAATGGCCGAGATTATAGCCCAACTTACCTTTCACTTAGTGCCGCATAAACCAGCTTAATTGGGCAGAGTGGAATTTAATGGATGCAGTAGAGATACCAAATCACCATCATTAAGGGACTAAGTGACAGTGGTATCTGGGCCATGCTTTCTGCATAACAAATAAGGAAAGATGATTCGATCAATGGTATGGGGGGACTCCTGTGTATTTTCTTATAATATTTGCTCACTGTTCGAAGAAAAATTGGAATTTTGGGGACATTTTGGTAACTTTTGTGGACAATGAGACAGAATATATAAAATGAGCAGGATGGTCCTGGAAAATCCAAGATGTAAGCTTGCCCTACTGACCAGCGTTAGAGCCGCTTGTCCTGCTACCTTCGTAACAAAGACGGGGCTAGAGGAGATGGACAGAGCTTCAAAGTTACGGTCGGTCGTGTGCTTACAGGTTTGGAATCAAAGGAGCTTGGGTCCCAATTTGGTTTCACGTCCTCTAATGGTGTGACATTGGGTACATTTTTTCACCTTTTAAAGTGTCCGTTTCTTCCTGGGGGTTAATGTGGTCATTGAGTGAGATCATGTTTGTAGTGCTTAGTGCACTGTATGATACAAGCAAGACCTCAGTTAATGGTAGTGGTTATTATGATTATTTTCTTCCTTTTGTAGCTATAGGGAGAAAGGAATGTGAAATTTAAGAGTGACTCATTTTGAAACCAAAGGTGAAGAGGAATTCTTTTTTTTAATTTGATTTAATTTTATTTAAATTCAATTAATTAACATATAGAGTATTATTAGTTTCAGAGGTAGAGTTCAGTGAGTCATCAGTCTTATATAACACCAAGTGCTCATTACATCACGTACTCTCCTTAATGCCGATCACCCAGTTACCCCATCACCCCAGCCCTTCCCCTCCAGCAACCCTCAGTTTGTTTCCTATGATTAAGAGTCTCTTATGGTTTGTCTCCCTCTCTGACTCCATCTTGTTTTATTTTTCCCTCCCTTCCCCTATGGTCCTCTGTTTTGTTTCTTAAATTCCACGTACTAGTGAGATCATATAATTGTCTTTCTCTGATTGACTTATTTCGCTTAGCATAATACTCTAGTTCCATCCACATCATTGCAAATGGCAAGATTTCATTTTTATGATGGCTGAGTAATACTCCATTGTATATATATACCACATATTCTTTATCCATTCATCTGTTGATGGACATTTGGACTCCTTCCATAGTTTGGCTATTGTGGACATTGCAGTGCAAGAGGAATTCTTTAATACTATGGCAGCTTCCATATTTTCTACTTGTTTCCCTAATTCAACAGCTAAAGATGTCTGGAAATTGCCAGCTGTATTACCTTTCTATTTTTGCTGTGCAAATGACCACAAACTTAGTGGCTTAAAAGAACATAAATTTATTATCTTGCAGTTCTGTAGGTCAAAACTCCTATTTAGATCTCACTGGGCAAAAATCAAGGTGTTGGCGGGCTCTGTTTTTTTCTGGAGGTCTTATTTTTTCTTAATTGCCACGTGGAGCCCACTGCGGAGCTTGAACTCACGATCCTGAGATCAAGACCTGAGCTGAGATCGAGTCAGATGCTTAACCGACTGAGCCACCAGGTGCCCCTTTTTATGGAGGTTCTAAATGAGAAACTGTTTTCTTGCCTTTTCCAGCTTCTCGAGGGCACCCACATTCCTTGACTCATGGCTCCCTTCTCCATCTTGAAAGCCAGCCATGGTGGGTTGAGTCCTTCTCATGTCACGTCTCTCTGACCCACTTTTCTGCTTTCTTCATCCACTTTTAAGGACTCATGCAATTAAAGTGGGCGATCTAGGATCATCTCCTCTCAATCTCCTTGACCTTAATCACATTGGCAAAGTCCCTCTGCCATGTAAGGTCACACATTTACAGGTTCTAGGGAGTAAGATGTAAACATCTTTGGAGGGGAGCATTATTCTGCCTATCATACCAGCAAATTCAAAATACATTCAGATGGAAAACTAAATATGAAGAGAGAGGAGATATCTGTAGGATATATTTATAGTCTATATATTAACCCCCAGATCAGAATAATACCCAAGGACCCATAATTAATTATTTTTAACTCAATAGCACTTACTAGAGAAATTTCCAACAAGAGTCACTTTGTTATATTTCCTATTCCAATAGCCCAGTCATTGAAATACTTAAAATATATCCATTTGAAACAATGCTTCAAAGACAAACTCATTGGCCACTCAAGTCAAACTATACCAAACTCGAAGATGTGTTGTCTTGTTTTCAATATGTCTCCACAGAGGAAGATGTCATACAATATCCCATCATCACATACGTGTAGACATAACTACTCACTTGTATAATTTCTGCACACAGACATCCCCTCCATACATGCTTGTGCTGTTTTTTAAAACCAAAAAAGGGGCAGTGAGCTGTTCCCATGGGCATGGTGCTTGAGTGCAATGCACTGGACCCCAGTTGGAGAACGTGATCCCCCAGCCGACAGACACAGAGAAGACTCAGCTGGCATAGTTGATGAGGTATGAGTAACACTTGCTTTTCTTTCCAGCAGATTAGATTGTTTTTCTTTTCTCAACTGCATTAGCAAAACTTTGGAGAAGTTCCTACTTCTTTTGACAGCAACCCAAATCATTGAAAAAACAAAGAAGAGGCAGGGAGGTGGGGTGGCAGTTATGGGAAGAGGCCGATGTGAGTATACTCATTAATAATCCCATATTTAAGGGCAAAATCATCCAGAAACACATATTATTTTCCCCACGTAGCATTCTTTACTACTGTAAGAAAAATATATGGATGTTACTGTCCATTCCTTCCACCAATCTATACCTTGAATCATTTTTCCAAGAGTGATGTGTTTGAATTCATATTTTCCCCAATACTCCCTGGGACATAGAACTTGTATTTCCAGCATGGCTTGCTAGAGGTGACTTGCAGTCTGTGGTTAAAGCACTAAGTAAAGATCGTAGGTACATGAAATGAAGGTAAGTAAAACTCCTATGTTAGAAAAAGGTTTACTATAAGAAATAAAGGTTAGTTTCCACTCACATTGCCCACCACTGATCACTGATGGCAGATCAGATCTCTGTATTTGATCTTGCATAGGGTCCCTGGGGACAGTGATCACGTGGATTAATAGCTGTTGTAGAAAAATGCAACTTTCTGAAGGGTTGAAATAAGCTCACTAGACAAAAATATTCCCAATAACACAGAGCTCTTTCTTGGAAGCCGTAGCCAGCCCCCATCTCTCAGACCACGCTCGGTAATACACTGCTCCAGAGATTTGAGAATGGCAGTGTCAAAGGCATCCTCGTGTGAAAACAGAAGCTGGAATGGAGACCAGTTCAGGGGGCTCCTGGGTTTTCTTACCTAATGGCTTCCTGGGCCTGTCACAGCTAGCAGTGAGCCTTGCACCAGAGGATGACAGTAATCAAATGTGACCATGGGAGCAAGGCTTGCTGTTCCTTCACTGCACTCCAGAATCATGCCTTAAGGCCCCAAGTACCAGGATGTTTGATTTTGCCAACTTTCAAATCACTTCCCTGCTCCAAAGCTCCAGCCCCCAGTGTGGGCAGGACAGCTTGGTGGGTGTGGACCAGATGGACTTTCACATGGGTGAGGTCCATGTGCAGAGGTTTGGTATTACTCACTTAAATGATATTAAACTGGAATTAGCGTTTGGAAAATGCAGAGGGGAGGATGGGAAGGGAGTGAGAGGAGACGAATGTAGACTCCAGAAAACAGAGGCACAGCCCTGAGTCTGCACTTAACTTCCAATAGGTTCTGTTTATAAAGAACATACACTGATGCTTTAAATGCCGGAGTCACCCATTCGGTCATTCAACAAATATTTATTGAGCACCAACTTAGGGATGGACTCTGTTCTAAGTACCAGAGAACAAAACAGATGGAATTTGTGGGGAAGCTTATATTCTAGTGAAGGGAGACAGATCACAAAGAAGTAAACAAGTAACAGGGTCAAGTGATAGACTGGAGAAGGAGAAACTTGAGCTGACATCTGAACGTCAGGAAGGAACCAATTATGCGAAATGTTGGTAAAGAACACTCCAGGAAGAGAGAAGAGTGAATACAAAGACCCTGGATTAAGAAGAATTCTAGGTGGTCTTGGGGCACCTGGGTGGCTCAGTCGGTTAAGCATCCAGCTCTTGATTTTGGCTCAGGTCATGATCTCAGGGTCGTGAGATAGAGCCCGAGTCAGGCTCTGTGCTCAGCACAGAGTCTGCTTGAAATTCTCTCCCTCTGCCCTCCCCCACTCAAATAAATAAATAAATAAAGTCTTTAAAAGAAAAGAAAAATCCAGGTGGTCTTAAGCAACAGAAAAAGGGCCATGTGCTGGGAATCTTTTCTCCTGAGACTTGGTTTTGTTTTGTTTCATTTTTTAAATTGTGGTAAAATATACGTAACAAGATTTAGCACTTTAACCAGTTTTAAAAAGAGTTTATTTAGTTTTTAAGTAATCTCTGCACCCAACATGGGGCTCAAACTCACAATCCTGAGATCAAGGGTCACACACTCTACTGACGGAGCCAGCCAGGTGCCCCCCCTTTTTAAGTGTACAATTCGATGGCATCGAGTACATTCCCATCATTGTGCGGCCATCCTCACCATCCATCTCCATCACTCTCTCATCGCTCCAAATGGAAACTACCCATTACACTAACTCCCGTCCCCCCGTCCCCCAGCACCCCGCAACCGTTGCTCTAGTTTCTGTCCCTATGGATTTGACTTCTCTAGGCACCGCACATAAGCGGAATTATATACATTTTTCCTTTTGTGTCAGGCCTCTTTCAGTCAGCATAATGTTTTCAGGGTCCATCCATGTTGTAGCTTGTGTCAGTTTCCTTTCTAAGGCTGCAAAATATTCCATTGCATAGACATTCCACATTTCGTCTGTCCACTCATCTGTTAGTGGACATGTGGGTTGCTTCCACCTTCTGGCTGTGGTGAATAATGGTGTGGACACTGGTATTGAGACTCAGCTTTTTTTTTTTAGGATTTTATTTATTTATTTGAGAGAGAGAGCACCAAGCAGTGGAGGGTAGGGGGTGGGTGGCAGAGGGAGAGGGAGAAGCAGACTTCCGGCTGAGCAGGGAGCCTGGCACGGGGCTTCATCCCAGGACCCCGAGATCATGACTGAGCCGAAGACAGATGCTTAACCGACTGAGCCACCCAGGCGTCCCAAGACTCAACTTTAAGGTGAAGCATCAATGGCCTAATTTAACTCTTGTGATGGCTGGATATGTGATTGAAACACATTTGAATCATGTTAAAAAAACAGAAACGAAACCGAAGTGGCAAAGTGAGTTAACTGATAGTATATGTTCCCCATCCCTAAGATTTATATTTACATAGTTATTTTACTTATTTTTATTTATTAATTGCCTTAGCGTTATACATTTCTAGATATCAGTTGGAAGTAATTATGGACGGTTATCTATTGAGTCTGGGGACTGCATTTTGAAATCACTGTATTTATTTTCTTTTCGAAAGTGTTCAGTGTAAAGTATATAATAAGACACATTTTTTTTTTTAATTGCATAATGCGAAAAAGCACACAGAGATGACTTGGTCTCTGAATTGCCCCAAAACTCAGCCAGAATGTTCCAGAGGAAAGGATGCCTCTTACTCTGATGGAGCAACAACAGAAAGAACAGCTCCATGCCTGTCTCTGTCTGCATCTACAAGACTGTGAGTGAGTAAATATGCCATCAGATATGTCTCCCTCAAGGTCACTGTAAGGTCTCCGGATAGTGGCACTGAAATTCCCATCAGCCCCACTCTACCCACAACGTTGGGGAGCAGTGATGATCATGCCCTTTTCCACGCTGATGGTGGTTTTCTGAGGTGCTACTCAACAAATAAATGTAAGCACACATCTGACATTTATTTAGTCCATGTGGTTTAAGAAGGAACCAAGTGATTCACTGCCTACCTCCCCAAAATACATTTTGAAATCTTAGCTGGATTCATTAGTCAGATAATGCGTTAGAGCTGAAGATAATCATCCAGGGAAAAGTCTCCTCACTATCTTAAAATCCTGATTTAGTTTTTTAAAAAATTATACACTCTCTGTCACACAGAAAGATGTAGCCATGTAGCTACCCAAAGTATTTTCACTGTAAGCTTTTGTGAGACCCCACAAATGGATCACAGGATTTTCTAGATCCAAAATCACTGTACTCCTGGCATCCTTTGCTGTCAAGGACTGTGTAAGAATCCCCCCTCAGCTACTGTGATCCTATTATCCACACTCCCAAGGCTTTCCAGACATTAACAAGTGGGACTGTCCTCAGTGGTGAAGGACCTGCCAGAGGGGTGGGGAGCTGGGGGGGCCTCGCTAAAAAGGTATCGTCTTGCAAAGATTGCTGCCATTGGTTCTATGGGCAGGTATGATGGAGAATATAGGGAACGGAAGGTGAAATGGAATGGCAAATTGCACGAAGTTTGAATTATAGTTTCTTTCTTTTTTTCCCCCCATAAGGATGGAAATGGGTTTTTCCCTTTGCCTTTTCCCACTAGTGCCGCAGATAACAAGATCCGGGGCGGCAGCAACTCCTGGCGCCTCACCCAGAACATTCCCTCCCCCGGATGTTCGTCCTTCTCAGGCTTTCTAAAATGCTAGCAGCACACCAGCCCCGAATTAACCAGACTGTCAGCACAGCTTGGGTTTAAGCCGTGAAATCTGCAGACACGTAGGTACGAGGAGATCTGAAGGATGTCTGTTTTTAGGGATTTGCCTCCGTGGTGTTTATACCAGTGGGAAAATGAGCTGCAACCGAGTTTACCTGGGCGGACCTAAACAAATTAATTCCTTGCAACCCTGCCCAGTTTCCGCCTGCTTGTGTCTACATTTCCTTCAAATGTAAGAGGGATTTACAGCCCACGAACAACCTCTGTGATAGTTGCGATCTGGGAAAGGTGGATCTCACCCTACGACACAGAAAGGCAGAATGGAAGGCTGTGGTTGGCACGATGACCACAGAAGCTAAGGAAGCATCTAACTCCATGAAGAGGATATGTTCTGGCAAGACGCTTGAGTACACAGCTCAGACTTCAAGAATCTGATCTTCTCTGCCAGTCCCTTTCCCACCTCTATACCCCTGACCTCCACCCCCAAACTTAAAACCTATCATGCCCTCCTTCACAAAGTAAAGACCCAACTCCTTAGCAGGCATAAAACATAACAGGCTTTCCGTTGATCAAGACTCTGTGTACCTTCCCGACTCCAGCGTTAGCTATCTTCCCCACCCCCCACCCGGTGCTCCAGGGCACATTGAAGTTCTTAGTCCTCGGCGAGCACCACACTGTCCCTCACCCCAGGTCAGGCTTCTGCGTATGTTGGCTCCTCTGCTTCAGTGCCCTTTCCCCCCTGCTTCACCTGGTATAGAAAACATTCAGCACGTTTGACTCACAGCCTCTGAACCTTCTTCCCATGTGTGAGGATATCCCTCACCTCATAAATCCTGTTGGGAAATAGCACCCGTCTTCTTTTCCATTACTCAGTCTGCCAACTACCCTGACACCTATGCTGTGGGCAGAGAGCCGGGCCTTGGCTCCTCAGCTGCAGCTGTTTGGAATGTGGCATCCGGAAGGAACGCCGCCAAGAGGCAGGGTGGGCGCGGGGGCAGCAGCGTGCACCTTCCCGGGGCTGCCTGCGAAGCCACACCACCCTCAGCAGCCTCTCACACCGGCGCTGCTTTCCAGATGCTTCCGTAGCCTTCCCAGAAACCGTGTGGCCGGCCCGTGTCTCCATAGCTTCCTGCTTGAGTCTGTTTCTGTTCCTTGCAATCGAGACCCTGACTGTTCCACCTGACCAGCTGCTATGTGTCCTTCGAGACCCTTCTCGGATTCAACTTTGTCTAGAAGCAGCACCCATCCCTTCCCACCCCTAGCCAGGCTTCTCCTCCCCGGGGTCCCAAAGAAGTCTGGTCGACGGGGGCTCAGCTCTGGTGACACTGTAATGACCTGCCGCTCACCCACGTACCCTCTCATTTAGAAGAGGTTTTGCTCCCCTCGGTCCCCCAGAATGCAGCACAGGGTCTAATCTGACATGAAGTAGTACAGCTGTGCTCTGGCTGGAAGTAATAGCAATCGTAACACTCATACTAACATTTATTGAGCGTCTCTGCTCTGTGCCAAGAGATGCACTATCCTGTCAGGTACGAGACAAAGATTTTAATGAATGAACCAATACCAAGAGATGCTCACAAGATACGTCTGAATAGTGTGGCTCAGGCGACCCCAAGGAAACCCTGGTGCTATCGCATCAGTGAGGACCCCCTCTTCGCTCTCTTCTCTCCTCCTCCTGTGTTCCACTCTCGTCCTCAGCTAGGTGTTATTTAATTTCTAGAAAGGTAGTTAGCCGTGGTTACGGTGTTAGTTGAAAGTGCCTTTGTGCTTTAGAGAAGCTTCTTATGTTGTGAAAAGGTTTCAGGAGAAAGAAAGTCCTTATTTGCAATGCTTCATAGTAGACCATACTTGTTTTCTCGGCGGGGGCACAGGAGCTGGGGATGGAGAGAGAGAAGGCCTGCGTACCTGTGTGAAGGACCCGGGGGATCGGCTCCCATCCTGGCGGAGAATTTCAATCTGAAATGGAACCAGAGGATATAAAATGGAAAGGCTCACGCCTGTGCCCTCAGAAAAACAAAACTTAAGGACTGAGAGATTGATTTCCTGTCAATGCCTGGTTTATAGGAAATTGAAAATATTGGAGTTTTCTTAAATGGTAGGGATTGCCTCATATTGGCCTTGCAAAGATTTTCCTTATGGTTTTCCAGAGACACGAACAAGAAATGACCCAGGTCAGGCTGGTCTCACAGAAAGGAGCTAAATTGAGTTTTGCTTGTATGACTGGACTGGTTCTGTCTGCTCGGGGAATTTCAAAGCTGGTGTCCACGTGTTTTGACTTTAACAGACTCTGACTGAATTCCTGCCTCTTTACCTTTTCTGCCTGTAAATAGAGCCCACCCCGAACCTTCAGTGGACCCGCCTGCAGTTTGTGTGTCCCGAACTGCAATTCTTCTGCTATTCTTGAATAAACTCATCTCTTTGAGCTTGCCTCAGTTTACCTCTTTATTTAGGTTGACACTGCCCTCCATTTTTTCTCTTCTCAGGAAGTCCTCTTCTGGGATCTTCCTAAGCCCCACAGAGATTCTGCCAGCGCCTTGGCCACCCCATCTCCCCTGGGGTAGGCTCAGGGTGAGGAGGAGGAGAGGGACTGTAGACAGGCCTGTTGACTCTTCTGTTCCCATCCCCCACTTTCCCGCCTCCTGGCTGAGTGAACGCAGGATGGTCACGCCATCTCTGAAAGGCTGCTGGCCTGTGCTGGACCGCCTCTCTGTCCAACACACGCCATCTATTGTACCTTAACGCAAAGTCAGGTGAGCAGAGGGCCTTCAGGTGAGATGTAAACCCACCCTAAAAACAAAGCAAACAAGCACACAGAGAGTAGGACACGGATGGGGCAGGACAGCGACAGCGAGTCACCGGGTCTGCCTCCAGGTCTGACTGCCTGCCAGGCTGTCCTGTGAGGTAAGGAAGATGTGGCTGGAAGAGGCTGGTTCCTTGTTTCAAAACAAACAAGGTCCTCAAATCCTTTGAACAGCTAAAGGAACAGAACACTCCATGAAGATGTATTCTCTTCTCTCCTCTGAACTGAGATCCTTATTTACAAGGGAGGCTGGCAAAATGGTGGTCAGATATTGATCACTGCACCCAATGTCTTCTGTGTGGGCCTTCATGTCCCGAGGCCTTTGAAAGCATGAATTTTTGAAATAGTTTACTGTGGTGAGTGGCTCACCATGTTTCTGATTCTACTTTATGTTTCCTGTCTCTGAGCCAAAAGCTTCACAAGTGTGGCTGTGGTGAGACCCGACTGGGTACAGCCTCAGCCATGAGTCTCTTAGACCTGCTCTTTACTTTGGAATCCAATCCACATAGAGAGCCCTTTGAAGCTGGGGTCATGGTGTGACACATAGACTATTGTACTTGTGAGCTCACTGCTTGTCATTCTCAAAACACAAACAAAGTGGAGCGCCGTGAGCTCCTGGCTTAATTTGGTCAGTGTCTGTAGCGAATCTAAATGAATTCCCCCATTTTAGGATAAATCGACCTCAGTTATCAAGACTAGTTTACCTGCACTGGACAGATCAGTCATTAATCTCTTTTAGGTTCCATGGAGTGTTTTAAACTTTTGTGTGTTTCTCCAGATGTGCACTAAGGAGATTTTTAAGGTCAAAGCCTTTAAAATAAATATTACAATTTAAGAGCTTTGAGGATTTTTTTTTCTTTTTTTCCTGCCATGCCCCCAGGGTAGAAGAAGATTCCAGGACTTCTCACGGTCTGCCCTGCTCCAGCCCTGCTTCAAGTCACAGCCAGCTATTTCTCGAACACAGAGAAAGTCCACAGACACAGCTCTCTGTCTCTATTCTGACCCTGTCCTCCGCCCAGCAGTGAGAGGTATGTTTAAAAAGTGCAAATCATATCACATCCCTCTCTGGTTTAAAACTCTCTCAACGCTTCCCCTTACAGCTACAACATACAAGATCCACCTGACCAGGCTCCCATCTGGCTCTTCCAGCTAACCCCCAGCTCGCCCCCAGCTCCCCACGCTCCAGTCCCTGGAGCCTTCTTTCTGTCCCCAGCATGCCAAGCTCGGTCCCTCCCTGGGCCTTTGCACTTGCTGCTCTTCCTGCCATTTGCAATTTCCCCAGATCTTCACATGGCTGCCCTGTCTCATCATGAGGACCTCAATTCACATCTCTGAGGGAGACTTTACAAGACCACTCTAGATAAATCAGCACCCCTGCCCACCTCTGCCACTCTATCCCATGTCTCCCATGTCCTACTGCAGCAGTTACAGGTACTTCAAGTTAAATTGTTTCAAAAGTACCGTTTACGTGTTTATTGCTGATCTGCCTCCCTACCCGATACTAGAGTATCAGCTCATTGGAGGCAGGGACTCAGATTCTCTTAGTCACTGCTGGACTCCCAGTCACTGCTGGACTCACAGTGCCTAGCCTAATCAGTATTTATTAACTGTCAAACAACAAGTTTAGCATTTAATAAAATTTATCTGTTAAGTGAACTAATGGGCACAGAACAGCACACAGATGACTCTCAAATGCGTCATGCTGAGTGAAAGGAGCCAGACTCAAAAGTCTACATACTGTACAATTCCACTTACATGGCATTCTGGAACAGGGGAAGTGATAAGGATTAAAAAAAAAAAAAAAGGTCAGTGCTTACCAGGGGTTGGGGTCGTGGTGGCAGGGGTTGACTACAAAGGGAACAAGGGAGCTCTGTGTCTTTTTTTTTTCTTTAAAGATTTTATTTATTTATTTGAGAGAGAGAATGAGAAAGAGAGAGCACGAGATGGGGGGGAGGGTCAGAGGGAGAAGCAGACCCCCCGCGGAGCAGGGAGCCCGATGCGGGACTCGATCCCGGGACTCCAGGATCATGACCTGAGCCGAAGGCAGTCGCTCAACCAACGGAGCCCCCCAGGCGCCCGGGGGCCCTGGATCTTGATGCTGATGGTGGTTACACAGCTGCATGTTGTTGAAGCCATATTAAAATCACTAAACAGGATTAATTTTTATATGTAAATTATACCTCAGTAAATTTCATCTTATTTAATTGTCTGGCAAAATTCTTCAGTCACCTTAAATAAACATCCTTTATTTTTAGTTTTTTATTAATTTTTATTGAGCTATAATTGACATACCACATTATATTAGTTTCAGGTATACTGCATAATTATTCCATATTTGTATATATTGCAAAAGGATCAGCACAGTAAGAGTAGTTAACATCCGTCACCACACATAGGTACAAAAATTCTTTTTCTTGTGATGAGAACTTTTAAGATTTACTCTCTTAGCAGCTTTCAAATACGCAGTACAGTATGAATTATAGTCACCATGCTAGGCATTACATATAGGTACATTACATGTACATGACTTATTCATCTTATAACTGGAGGTTTGTACCCTTTCCCTTCCCTCACCCATTTTGCCCACCTCCACGCTCTGGCAAACACCAGTCATGCTCTTTATCTATGAGCTTTGTTTTTTGCTTTTGGATTTCATATATAAATGAGATCATATGGTATTTGTCTTTCTCTGTTTGACTTATTTCATTTAGCGTAATGCCCTTGAGGTCCATCCATGTTGTTGCAAATGGAAAGATTTCATTCTTTTATGGCTCAGTAATATTCCTGTGTGTGTGTGTGTGTGTGTGTGTGTGTACATGCCACATCTACTTGATCCACTCATCCACTGATGGACACAAGTTGTTTCCATATCTTGGCTACTGTAAATAATGCCGAAATGAGCATGGAGGTGCAGATATCTCTTCCAATTAGCGTTTTCATGTTCTTCAATTCCAAAAGGGGAATTGCTGGATCCTATGAGAGTTCTATTTTTAATTTTTTAAAAAGATTTTATTTATTTATTTATGAGAGAGAGCACGCTAGGGGAGAGTAGCAGAGGGAGAGGGACAAGTAGACTCCACGCTGAGCACGGAGCCCCACATGGGGCTCGATCTTAATACCCTGAGATCATGACCTGAGCCAAAACCAAGAGTCAGACGCTTAACCGACTGAGCCACCCCAACGCCCCTGTTTTTAATTTTTTGAGGCACCCCCATACTGTTTTCCATAGTGGCTGCTCCAGTTTGCATGGAATAAGCATTTAATGGTTTGCAGAAAGGCTCTCATATTGAACGTGTGGTGAAAAATCACCATGTACATACATCCTGCCTACGAAACCCTTGGGAGCAGCAGGGTGTGATGGAAAACATTAGATGGACATGAGCTATGCATTAGATGGATTTCAGTTTGAGTTTTGGCTTTGCCAAAACAACACAATAATTACTGTGTGTTTTGGTTAGGACTTCTTAGTTGCAAGTAACCAAAACTGTCCACCCCTGACTACACCAACTGCCAGAAAGAGAAATGACATAGCTTCTCAGCTCTTGTTGGGAGGCAGGTACCTGGAATTAGGCTCCCACCAAGACTCCATGCAGTGGGAGAGATGCGATCCACCCCAAAGAGAACCAGGGTGTTCTTACGAGTCCAGGCAGCACTGAGAAATATCCAGTATCTTGTGTCACCTTACTAAACCCCTCTGAACCTCCGTTCCCTCATATTTAATTCCTACCTACCTCTCAGAGTTATAAGAATAAACAAAATAGCTCATCTAATGAAAATTTAGAGTGCTTAGAACATAAATGTTGTTTTATAAATTTTCTCTTTCCCTTTTCCTTTTGACCTATATATCTGCAACTTATAACTCTAGTATTCCTAAACTCAGTTAGAAAGCTTAATAATTTACCTAGGTCCCCAAGCTCAAAATCAGGGAGTGAGCTTCAGTCTGTTCTATTGGTTTCACCTCCTAAATATAGGCCATCCATTTCCTCTGGACTATTACGTCAGCCTTCTAGCTGGTCCACCTGCCTCCCTCCCCACTCTCCCCAAGGCAGTCTAGCATGATGGTACCATGCATGGACTCTGGAGCCAAACTGTCTGGGTCTAAATCTTGGTGTTGTTCCTTAGTAGTCATACAGCCTCAGTTGAGTTGCATAATCTCTGTGTGCCTGTTTCCTCATGTGTAAACTGGGGATGGTAATAGTTCCTACCTCAAAAAGTTGTCATAGGGATTAAATTACTCTATGTGAGCACTTAGGAAGTGCTCGGGTTGTGGGGGGTGCTTTACAATACATGCTTCTTCTTCTTCTTCAAGATTTATTTATTTTAAAGAGAGAGAAAGGACATGAGTGAGTGGGGGGAGGGGCAGAGGGGAGAGAGAATCCTGAAGCAGACTCCACCCTGAGTGCAGAGCCCCATGCAGGGCTCGATCCCAGGACCCTGAGATCATGACCCAAGCTGAAACCGAGAGTTAGCCACTTAACCGACTGAGCCACCCAAGTGCTCCTACCATATGTGCTTCTTAAATAAATCTACCCCCTTGCTGCTTCCAGGATTATCTTCCCAAAATTTCTCATTAGGATCGGAATGCTATTGAATGTCCATTCTTGCTACTGTGGTCCTGGTGGGGCTGTGACAAAGGCTCATAAGAAGTAGCAATTTTCTGGGGTCAATGTCAGGATCGTGCACCATAGCACTTAATTCCTGCCTATGAAATAAAATGTTGGTAAGAGATCGATACATACTAGAGGGCAAAAAAATCTGAACTTCCTCATATATTTTTCTTACATAAAACAAAGAACAGCATCAATCAGCAATAGGATAATTCATACTCGGGCTGTTCGATGGATAACAAGAAACCCGAAACTACTAATAGCATTTTAAAGAGATAGCCCAAACCCCCCATAATTAAGTTATAACTCGTTATAATTTGAAGTTGAGGTTAAAGTTGTCCTTTGGGAAATGATTTGGTGAATGGAGGAGAAGTGGTTTAGAGGAAAAATCACAGCATTTGATGTTCAAAGGCCTCCCTGAATCCACAACTTACTGCTTACTTTGAATGTGTTTTTTCATTTATAAAATGTGGTTAATACCACTACTGCTAATGTATTCTTCAGTAAGTTGTTATGAGATATGTATGTGAAGGTGCTCTGGAAATTGAAAAGTACTACATTATTATTATTATTATAATTAATCATGAGGGAATAATATCTGATGAGTTGATTACTCTAGCTTCATCAAGAATTGCCTTCTACAATTCATAAGACAATATTTATCAGTTAAAAAAATAACTACTGGTTTTTGTTGAAAAAAACAGTAATACATGACAGATGGTAAAAAAAACACTTTGAATAATATGAGAGTATCTATTAAAATGTAGATATATCTTCCTTACATCTTCCAACCCCTGTCTCCTTCCCTAGAGGAAATTAATAGTGTCTTGAGTATCTTGAAATTTTCTATATGTATGTGTAGATAGACACATACTTTAAATTGTGGAACTAGGAACAAATTCTATTTCTATAGAAATAAGAACGTTGTTCTTCATCTTGCTGTTTTTACTTACTAGCATGTCCTGGCAGCCTTCAAATCAGCATGCATCTTCAACAGAGATTTACCACATCGGCTTAACATTGCATGCTATGGACGCACCAGCCCCGCTGCGGACATTTGGAGGGTTACTCTTATATGCAACACTACAGAGAATAGCCTTGAATGTTCATCTTTGTGCACTTGCGGAAAACAGGTAAAGATATCCAGGGACCTGTCCCAGCCTAAAGAGATGAATTGTATGGGGGTGGGAGGAGTGGGACGTTGTAACTTGTTCCTGCCTAGGCAGAGTTCCCAGGTCTACAAAATGAAGGCAAACATCACAGGGCCATAAAGTTGAAAGAAATAATTGTCACAGTTACCAAGAAAAATTTGTGCTTCCCCTATTCCATTCAATATGGTGCTGTAGGCATCTGGGTTCTGGAATCGGCACCAGTTTTAGCTCTGCAGGATAATCCTTTTACTGAGATCTTTGTAAAAAAAGAAAATTCTAGAATAGGTTACCTGCAGGGGTGCCTAGATGGCTTAGTCGGTTAAATGTCCGACTCTTGATTTTGGCACAGGTCATGACCTCAGGGTCGTGAGATCGAGCCAATTGAGCCCCGCATCAGGCTCCATGCTGGGTGTGGAACCTGCTTAAGATGCTCTCTCTCCCTCTCCTTCTACCCTTTCCCACCCCCACAAAAAAAAAAAAAAAAAGAATAGGTTACCTGCAATAAATGTCCATGGAGCCTCCCCTGAGTTCTGTTTTTCTGCTATTTTGTATGGGTCTGGGAATACTTGTAAGGTAGTACATAATAGTGCCTAGGAAAGACAAAGCCAATAGAACTGTCTTCCTAGTAACAAGTGATGACCTTCATCCCCTTCCACCTTCCTAATTCATTCTCCAGGACCATTCTCAAGCCAGTGCATACGCCTTCCAAAGTCTGCCACATTTCATTTTAATTCAGCAAATATCTACTGGCTATTCACTGTGTGCCAGACACAGTCCTAGGCTCTGGGAAAGAAGTGTTGATAACCAGATAGAGTTGCCACCCTCACAGAGTTTATAATCTCCTGGGAAGGGAGGGGATTCAGAGAATTAAATAGGCTTTCATTCATTCACCATTTAAAACATACTTAATAAGTGATTCCTATGGGCCAGGTACCAAGGAGGTAGAGATAAAAAGATGAATAAGATGGTCAAGGTCTCAGACTTCCTGGAACTTACACTTTAGTAAGATAGAGAGAAAACAAACCCCACAAATAAGATAATTATAAATCGTCACAAATTCTGTCAAGAAAACCGGTATTGAGATAGAGGACAATAGAAGATCATACTTTAAAAAGGGTGAGTCAGAGAAAGTTCCTTTGACAAAGTGTCATTTAAGCCAAGACTCAAAGAGGAGAAAGAGGCAGCCCTGGTAATAGTGGAGGGAAAGAGAGTTCCAGGCAGAGGCCACAGCCTATGCAAAGGCACTGGGCAGGCATGAGCCTGGCATGTCGAAGAAATGAGAGGAAGCCAGAGTCAGGGAGTTGTGAGTGAATGGAAGAGAGGCTTGAATGCAGTTTGGGGAGTTTGTGGTGACGTCATTCAGGGCCATGGTAGATGGCTTTACCCTGATTTTATTCTAAGCATAATGGGAAGACAGGGCAGGATTTTTATGCCAAGGAATATCCCGATCTAATTTGTGTTTGAGAAAAGTCATTCTTGGTACTGGTTTGTGAATGAATTGAATGGCAAGAATGGGAGCAGAGAAAACATTTCCAGTATTCCAGGTGAGAGGTGAGGTGGCATGGCTTACTATGGGGCTGGTTGGTGGGTGAATTGGAGTTAGAGTTAGAGTTGAAGACACATTCACAGACCTTTTCTCAAAGAGTCTATTTACCATGGTAAAATTCCTTATGCACAAGTTTATTGATTATTAAGGGATTTATCACAATAATGAAACCCAGCCAAGTAGGTGTAACTCCTGGGTAGCACTGCAAATATTTTGTGATTATGAGATTTAATTTCAATATTGAGTTATCAGTTGCACTTAAACAGTAATGTTTTTATTACCTTGATAAGCATGAACAGGTTAAACCTAAAAGATTACTTTAGCATGTTATCGGATTTCCTTCCACTTAATATTTTTCTACTCATCCACAGTTTGATTTTTTTTCTTTAGGCCAAATCTAACAAAGTTTAACTCTTTCCTGTACATCTAATTTCTTTGCTTCCAATATATAATAAAATATTTCATTGACTTGAAAATTCATAATACCAACTCCAGAAGAATTTTAGGCCAAATATTTATCTTCAAAATACTTAATCAGTACTATGTGGGTCCTAACCAATTGGGAAGATTGCTGGGCAAACACAATGAATACAACCTTGCCATTGTGTCCTGGCTGGATACTGGCCTGACTTTAGCATGGTGTTAAACAAGAACCTGTTGATTTCTATTTTAAGGCCTGGACTTCAAACTTGAAAACTTCTAAAAACCAAGCAAATGATGGATATAAGGGAAGGGGGCTGAGTGTAAGGCAAATACAAACTGGTGAGATCTGGTCAGACTTTAAAGCTCAAAAGTCACCCACAAAGGACAGTAACTACATAGCTCCAGCCAATTGTTGCCATTAGAAATGCAGATTGAAAGGAATCTCAAAATTTGGATTTGGGGATTATGGGCTGGGTATGGACCAAGGGCTACCAGTTGGCTCATCTGTGTTCTAAGCCCATTCTTGAGCTTTCACTGGAAAAAGTACAGAAGTTTCTCATTTGTTTTAGATACCCTTTGGCCAAGATTGACTCAGAAGAAAGAAAAGTTTAGGACTCTTGCTTCTTTGAAAAACATCATTGTATTTTCTATAATAAGCCTTTGTTTCTTTAGGTGTATATGAGGAGAATAATAGGAGAATTACACTGTTGGGTGAATGTTTATTGGTCCTGTTTTAAGGAAACACGAACTTTATAGTAAACATAAAACTGCATTGTGTTATATCTTACGTAACTTATAATCTTTGACCTTTTCCTGACTCTTGGCTTTTGTACTCTTCTTGCAGAACTGGATTTTTTTCCCCCTAATTAAATAAAATCAAACATAAATGTAAAGGGGTAGAAGTGATTCTGGATGTCACTTCTGTTTACTCTTGTCTCCCAGTTGCAACCACTCCAAATTAGTACGATATCAATTCTTTTCTTGAAAGCAGAAGAGGAAGGAATGGGAGAAAGAAGGGGAATAAGTGGAAACAGTAAGGATGGAGGTGGGGTCTACAACTTAATGAAATCGAGAAAGGTATTTCTGAAAAACTAAAGGTGCAAGAGATTTAGGTCTTATATCTCATTGCTTACTTATTTAATAAATATCTATTGGTTATCTGTTATATACCAGGCACAGTTCTAGGCTCTGGCAATAGAACAGACAAGGGCCCTGCTCTCATACAGCTTCCATCCTAGTGGAGTTGATGATGACAAAGTAAAAAGAAATAAGTGACAAAATTGCAGAGTGATTAGTGACTTGAGAAACAAGGGTGTGTCAAGGAGAAAGTGAGGAGGCCCCTTGTCTTTGTCATCTCAGGCTACCATCAGCAAAATACCATAGACTAGGTTGCTTAAACAACAGAAATGTTTATTTCCTCGCAGTCCTGGAGGCTGGAGGTCCAAGATCAGGGGGCCAGCATGGTTGAGTTCTGGTGAGCGCTTTCTTTCTGACTTAAAGGTAGCCACCTTCTCACAGTGTCCACATGTGTGGAAAGAGAATGAGAGAGTAGGCTTAAGTGTCTCTTCTTATAAAAGCACCAATCCCATCATGAGGGGTCTCACCCTCATGACATCATCTAAACCTAATTATCTCCCTAAAGCGCCATCTCCAAACACCATCACATTGGGATTTAAGTTTCAACATGTGATTATGGGGTGGGGGACGGGACACAATTCAATATATAGTATTCCACGCTTGGCTTCCCAAAATTCATGTCCATCTCACATGCAAAATACATTCATTTCATCCAAACAGCCCCTAGAGTCTTAACTTGTTCCAGCATTAACTCTAAAGTCTGAAGTTCAAAGTCTCATCTTAATAGCATCTAGATCAAATATGGGTGAGATTCTAGGTACAATTCATCCTGAGGTAAAATTCCTCTCCAGCTGTGAATCTGTGAAACCGACAAGTTATGCGCTTCCAAAATACAATGGTGGGACAGGCATAGGATAGACATTCCCATTTCCAAAGGGAGAAACAGGAAAGAAGGAAGGGGTGATGGATCTCAAGCAAGTCTGAAACTTAAAGCAAATTCCTTAGATCTTAAGGCTCAAGAACAATCCTCTTTGGTTCACTGTTCTGTCCTCTCATCATCCCCATGGCTCTGTAGCCCTGCCCTATCCCTTCAGCCCAGCAGGGATCTCTGCTGGGCTCTCTGCCAGAGCCTCACCCTCTGAAAGGAGGAAGCAGCCTCATCCCTGGGCCCATGGTGGGAGTGGCAGCTCAGATGATCTCTGAATCACCTTTGGTTTTATTCCTCTCTTTTCTTGAAGAATGACACAAGTTTGCAGCCCTCCTTTGCTCCATCTGGTTTTCTCAGTGTCCTTTAGTCTCACCTGGCAGAGTTTCCGCTGGAACGATTCCATCTCTATTCCTAGCTTCTGCTGAAATGGATAATTAGATTCATGGTTAATGTTCATGCTAATCTTCTTATCAAATGGTTCTTCAGCCATATCCCTAGCATTTTTTTTTTTTAAGAACAAGCTTTGTCATTTCTCTGCAACATGGATAGGCTGAGAATCTTCCAAATCTTCAAGTTCAGGTTCCTTTTCGCTTAACAAGAATTTAGCTAAACCACTCTGTAATATTGCTCTTTGACATCCATTCTGTGTGGCCAAGCCAACTGCAGGGGCTTTTACTAACATGGAGCCCCTCCCTTGAGCACATGTCCTAGATAACAGCCTGCAGAGTCACAAGTAAATGGAGGTTCCTGATAGGACTTCCCCAATGACCTTGTAGTAAGCCCTCTCCGGCCTTACCCTCATGCACACCTTAGATAAGATCCTGCCCACCCCCCCCCCCAAGCTTACCAAGACCTAGCTATTTTTGGTATGAATTGATCAATCTGGTCTTAGCCCAGGAACTTCAAAGCACTCCACCAGACGACCCTAATAAAGGCATGTGTCAAGTCCTGCTGTGTTCTTTCTACCTGTACGCTGCCTTAACCTCTCCATGTGGCCCCTCAAGGGGTTCTGTCTACCTCCTCCAGGACCTGTGAGCAATAAACTTCCCTAATTTGCTTTCCCTTGCAGTATTTAGTTGAATTGTAGCTCACCTTCTGGCAGCCAAGGACTCTACTTACCAAATGTTAATTAAACGAAGTCACAACATCCTTCTTCAATTCATCTTTCTCCTTCATCTTACTATGAGCAGTCAGGAGGAACCAAGCTGCGCCTTCAATACTTTGCTTAGAAATCTCCTCAGCTAACTATCCAATTTCATCACTCACAAATGTCAGCCTCCACAAAACACTAGAGCACATATCAGCCAAGTGCTTTGCCATTTGATAACAAAGACTGCCTTTGCTCCAGGTTCCAATAACATGTTCTTCATTTCTGTCTGAGACCTCTCCAGAAATGTTCTTAATGCCCACATGTTCTAGCACGTGCCTTAAAACTCTTCCAGCCTCTACCCATTGCCCAATTCCAAAACTGCTTCCATATTTGTTACAATAGCACCCCACTCTTGGTACCAAAATCTGTATTAGCTTGGGCTGCCATAACGGAATACCATAGACTGGGTGGCTTAAACAACGGAAATTTATTTTCTCATAATTCTAATGGCTAGAAGTCCAAGATCAAGTTTCCAGTGTGGTTGGGTCCTGCTGAGAACTCTCTGCCTGACTTGTAGATGGCCAATTTCTCTCTAGAGTGAGCTCTCTGGTGTTTCTTCTTATACGGGCACTAATCCCATCAGGAAGGTTCTGTCCTCATGACCTCATCCATAGTGCCTCTCTAGAGTGGTGATCAAGGAAGGCTTCTCTAAAAGATAGCGTTTGGACTGAGACCTAAAGGATGAGAAGGAACCAGGATTTTCTTCTGATTAGTTTGCTGTTGTAGCCCCACTCCCCAGAACAGTGCCTGGCAGAAGGTTTAAATGTTATTATGAATGAATGTGAGAATGAATCAATGACTGAAGCAAGCAACCTAAGTAGACCTGGGAAAAGAGTCTTCCAGACAGAAGGAACAACAATGCAAAGATCCCACAGTGAAAAAGGTCTTAGCATGCTGTGGATCAGAAAGAAAGCCATTGTGTCTGGAAAACATGGAACTGGGGAATAGTGGAACGAGATGAGCATGGAGAGGTAAGCAGTATTATTAGATGTTGCTTGGTGATCTGTACTTAAATATACTGTGCCATTAAGGGATGAAATCTAGAACAAGACTATCTGGATTCAAATCCCTGATCCATCACTCACTACCCATGGGACCTCAGGTAAGTGAGTCCACCTCTCTGAGCCTCAGTCTCTGGTGTATAAAATGGGAAAATAACAATACAGATAATGATAATGAATATAAATAACAATAAATAATAACACAAAACAATCAGCTTGTTCTGTCCTTTGTGAATTACCTTTTTTGTTACTGTTGTTGTTCACCAATTTTTCCATTGGAATGTTCTGTTTTTTAATTGTTTTCTGACTTCCCTTTGAATGTTATAAATATTAAAACTTTGTCATGGGCATTGCAAATATTTTTCCTAGCTTTTAATTTGCCTTTCAATGGTGTTTATGGCACTTATCCTGTTTAGAAATTTCAAAGGTTCACGTATTCAATCTATTCTTGTACTACTTTAGTTTCTTAATCATACAAAGCATAAGAATACTTTCACATATTACACTATATTTCTTCTAATATTTTTTACATTTTTATATCTAAATCTTTGTTCTAAGGGATTTTTTTTTAAAAGGGTAATATAAGGGGGCGCCTGGGTGGCTCAGTTGGTTAAGTGCCTGACTCTTGATTTCGCCTCAGGTCATGATCTCAGGGTTAAGAGATCAAGCCCTGAGATGGACTCCAGGGATCCGGCTCCATGCACTGGGCGTGGAGACTGCTTAAGATTCTCTCTCTCCCTATGCCCCTCCCTGCTTGCACTGTCTCTCTCTCTGTCTCTCAAAAAAAAAAAAAAAAAGAGTGATATAGGGATATTATCACTGTTAGCATTTTGGTAAATATCTTTTAATACATAAATACATATTTATAGATATATGCATATGATTTTATATAAGTGTGATCAGAGACAAACTAAACAGCACCTCTTGGCATCGACTACCACTCCTTTACTAGCTGCCCTCTAAATAAGGAAAGGGCTGGAGAAGCGAATTCATGGAGGAGTAGGAGTCAAGAGGTCTTAGCCTTTTGGTGGTGAGTTTATCCTTCTATCTATTGGGAAGATTCTTCCCCACCTCACCCTAAGCAATGTGTTGTGGGTCTCTTAGAGAATCACTCGCAGAGACTGGAGGTCCCACGAGAAGGAGAGACCCACCTCTTGATCCCTGGCTGGATACTAGCTGGGCAGCCAGTCACACATGCGGTCCACTCTGGTGCTGCTATGGGTGGACAGTCAGCTGAGCATTCTACGGAGAGCTTGATGAGTGTCCCCTGAGGGCAAGGGATTTTCTGTGTCACGGAGACTGGTGTCTAATTCTTGTCTGCAGATCTCCAAAGGCAGAGGACTCTTTGGAGTAGTCCTTTGGGCAGGGCCAGAAGGGACTGTGGTATAGTATGACTGGGGAAAAAAAGGTTGGGTGCCAGTCTCATCCCCATTTTCTGTGGTTCTTGGAGAGCACTCAGACCAATGAGCAGGTCTAGCCATCACCACAAACCACCAACTGTTCCACGTCAGGAAACTGAAGGTCATTGTTATCTTCCTCTCTTTTTTACCCCTTACCTCTAGTCAACCACTAGCCCTTAGGTTGTGTATTCTTACAATTTCCTCAATCTCTTTTTTTCCTCTCCACCTCAGGCATGCACCAGTTGTTGCTTGGGTTACTTTAAGAAGTCTTCTAGGGTGAGGAAAGCCAAGATTTTTAAGGCGAGAGAGGAATGGGAGAAATCTCCTTGTTCTTGTTGACCCAAAAGCCAGGGAAACAAAGAAAAGTGAGCATATTCCAGTTCTCAAACCAAAACAAATAAAATAGACCCCAAGCAAACAGAAAATTTACTCTCCTTCACCCATTGCTCTTTTGAGTAGACCCTGACCTTTCTTTCTTTTTACCACAAAACATCATGTTTACATTTTTTGCCTACATTTCCTTACCACTCAGTTTTCAATTTTTGAATTATCGTTTCCACCTCTCTTTGGCTGAAATTTGCTGTTAAAGATTATCAATGTCAAATACAAAGGTGTAACAATTAGGAATCTTTTCTGTTGCAAGTGATAGAACTTCCAACCTAAACTGGCATAAGCAAAAAAGGGAATGTATTAACTCTTATAACTGAGAAGTCCCTTGAACAAAGTACAGGCATGGCTTCAACCAAGACTCAAAAAAAACAAACAACCCCAGCAAGATGTCATTTTTCTCCTTTTATTGGCTATAAGTCCCTGGTGTTGGCTTCATCTTAGGGCCATGCATGGGAGCAAGACAGTTGCAATGTCTCCAGTTCTTGTATCTACCTGATTGGACATTTAGAAGGGACAAGAGTGTGTTTCACTTTCTAATTGTGTCCTAGGTCTCTGAACCAATCACTGTGGTTCCAATCAGTGGGACATATTCCCATGGAATTGGCCAGGTTTGAGTCACACGCTGCACTTCTAGCCTTTGGGGCAGAGATGTCCAAAAAATATATAATAGGAGTCACAAATGTAAAACACAAATGTAAGCCACATATGTAATCTTAAATGTTAGTAGCTACACTTTTTTTTTTTTTTTTTAAGATTTTATTTATTTATTTGACAGAGAGAGACATAGCGAGAGAGGGAACGGGGGAGTGGGAGAGGGAGAAGCAGACTCCCCACTGAGCAGGGAGCCCAGCACGGGGCTTGATCCCAGGACCCTGGGATCATGACCTGAGCCGAAGGCAGACACTTAACGACTGAGCCACCCAGGCGCCCCAGTAGCTACACTTTTAAAAGTCAAAAGAAACAGAAGAAATGAAACTTAATTTATTTTATTTAACCTAGTATATCCAAACTATTATCATTTAATCAATATAAAATATTACTAACGAAATGTTTTACATACTTTTCTTACACTGTGTCTTTAAAATTAGCATTTTAGCAAGACTTCCAAGTGATGATAGTGTGTGTGTGTGTGTGTGTGTGTGTGTGTGTGTGTGTGTGTATGGGGAGGGATAGCTCTGAAACGAATTTTGAGAAACACTGTCCTATAGGCTCTTGTCTTTCTTCTATGTCCTCCAAATCACATTTATAGTGGTGGGAGTACTGGGTGATGTCCTGAAATATATTTTAGCAATTGAAAATTGAAGGCAATGTTACTTGTTAGATCAAGGTTAGACTTGATGCTTTAACACTAGTGTGTGTTGCTGCCACCTGTTGGTCATAACACATATTGCAGCCACATTAACAACAGGACAGGTTTTGGTGGTTTGTGAGCCCTTGACATTTCAGGCAACACACCTCCTCAGCTGTATCTTGAGATGGCTTTCCTTTAGAATTCCCATTCATGCCAGAGTATGGAAAGTCTTAATAGTTTGTATTATGGATTCTCAGACTTACATTTACCAGGTTGATTTTTTTTTCTGTCTACTGTGGCACACAGATTTCTCCCTTATTAAAGCCCTTGTTATCCATATAAAAAGTCCTTATTTTTTGGAGACACATATTGAAATAGTTACAGAATGAAATGACATGACTACTGGGTTTTGCTTTAAAATGAAACAGGCGAGGGGCGCCTGGGTGGCTCAGTTGGTTAAGCGTCGGACTCTTGATTTTGGCTCTGGTCATGCTCTTGGCGTCATGAGATTGAGCCCCGTGTCCGGCTCCGTGCTGAGCATGGAGTCTGCTTGAGATTCTCTCTCTCCCTCCCCCTCTGTCTCTCCTCCTGATCGTGCACACACACATTCTCTCTCTCAAATAAATAAATAAAATGAAACAGAAGGGAAGTGGGTGGTGATATATGTGAAAAAATATTGATGATGAGCTGATAATTGTTGAAGCTGGTGATGGATATATAGAATTCATTATAGAATTCTGTCTATTTGTGTGTGTTTGAAATTGTTCATGGAAATTAAATAAAAAAGAATAACAAGATTTTCTGTTTCTCACAGCATTGTATACAGAGTCGGACATCCTGTGGCTACCACCTGATTTGTCGATTAATTGCTACCATGGGATAGAATTTTGGCGTTTTTAGGAGAAATTTACTGTCTTTTTAAAAGATGAACTTAAAAGAATTGGCTGTACATGTTTCCAGAAAAATGTTAGAGGGGAGTATGTTTTGGCTTACCAAGTAAGACTCATTTTATCAGAAAAATAATGATAAAGTATAACACCATCAGCACAGGGAAATTTTGCAATTCTTTAAGAGAGGAAGAAAGAATGAATGGCAGAGATGACTCTTTGAGCATCTTCTTGGGTCTAGTATATAAATGAAGAAAATACCTATTTGGCCTGTGGACAGTAATCAAAAAAATGCCTAATTTGTGCAGATGATGATTATGTTCTTTAGTACAGTTTATCAGAAAACCTGCTTAATCACAGGGATAGCTATATTTCCACAGTAGTTACATCTCCCATGGGCACTGTTCATCTAATCCCATTACATCAAGTTCATTCAGTGACCCGCCCCTCTGTCCCTCCTCACACCCCGTCATGTCAAGAACAAGGTCCAGTTCCTCCCTGCTTAATACATTTTCTATCATGCCACCACAATTTTCTCCTATGTTATTTTTAGCTCTGTTAATCCTTGGATATAGCAAAACCTCACCTCAACATGTATTTATTCCCGTATCCTAAGTGTTTGGTCATTTGGATTATTTTTCTTTCAATTTCTTAATGGCTAGGATGAACTCCTTAACTGGAAACATACAATGAAATATGTTGAATGAGATAAAGCAAAGGGTATTTCCAACTCATCTCCCTTCAAGTACCATTTCCACTTGAAGGGGTTTAAATTCTATGAGAACAAAGTCTGTGAAGAGGAAATCCTACATAAGCTGGCAGAAAGTGGCCTTGAGAGACACACTCCAGGTCCCCAATTGCTCTTATATTAGTCTCAGTGAGAGAGAAACAGGGAAAGAGACAGAGAGAGCCACAGAGAGAGGGAGAGCGGGAGAGGGAGAGAGGGAGAGAGGATGATGTCTAGGCAGCTACAGAGTGGAGAAACATCAGGAATTTTCAATTGGTTGAACAGATCAACAATACAATTGTGTGGCTCAAATCCACAGCAAGGGTTAGAAGTAGAGAATCACTTAATGAAAAGAGTAATGGGCTTGGAATCAGGAATGCTGGATATGAGTCCTGCTTTAATCACTTTGTAGATCTCTGGGCTTAGACGAGTAATTTCATCACTCTGAAGCAGGGATTATTTCTTCTTCTTCTCCTTCTCCTTTTCTCCTTCTCCTTCTCCTTTTCTCCTTCTCCTTCTTCTTCTTCTCCTTCTCCTCCTTCTCCTTCTTTCTTCTTCTTCTTTCTCCTTCTCCTCCTTCTCCCCCTCCCCATCCCCCTCCCCCTCCTCCTCCTCCCCCTCCTTCTCCTTCTTCTTATTCTGAAATGATGACGCTAATGTTACCAATGTCAGGGTCGCTATGTGGACCAGAGCCAGAGTGTGTGTGACAGAATCTCATAAACCATAAAATGCCAGTCACGTAGCCACTCTTAGAGATCTTTAAAGATTCACGCTTTGTGACCACCTTAATCCCTCTCGTGGAAAATGGACCTGCAGAAACTCAAGTCAAGTTTTGAACATGAATTCAATGAACCTGCTTGATACGTACCCAGCATGTGATAGTAGTTTGATAATTTCCCATTCTAAGGACCTACTATGTGCCAGGTGCATTATTGAAGTTTTAAAAAATCCCTTTAACCATCTTCAATGTAAACATTATTCTATTTCACAGATGAGGAAACAATTTAGAGAGATTAGCAAATTTGTCCGAGGGCACGAGCAAAATGAATTATAGAAGGATTCACAACCTGAAAGCTTATGCCCTTTCCCTCCACCACACCGTAGATTACTATGCTTTTTTGCTCCTTATTCCTCCATGCCTAAGAAATCATATTCTACTTGGTTTTCCTCTCCTTTCAGTCAAAATCCTACCTACCTTCAAAGACCAGTTGAAGCAATTAGATCTTGCATGAAGACTTCCCTAGGGGCCTAACCCGTTGTGATCATTCCACCTCCAAATTCCTGTAGCTCTTATCTTTTCTGCTTACTTTCATGCATTCAGTAATGCTTTTGGAGTGCCTGTGTTATGTGCAAGTCAATGTACTAGGCTTTGGGACCTATCAGCGAACAAAACAGACAGGAATCTTAGCCCTCAGGGAGCAAAACAAAATAAACAGAAAATAATTCCACAGTGGGCTAGAAGATGGTCAGTGCCATGGAACAAAATGAAGTTGGGAGGAGGAGAAGGAGGGTGAAAGGCAGAGCTGGTGTTTATTAGGGTGTCAGGACAGACTTTGCCAAGTAAGTGTAAGTTTTGAGTAAAGACATTGCCTGATCTCCTCAACTAGATTGTGAGCTTTCTGAGATCAGGGAGATTTGTGATAACGTGTCTGCCTTTCTTTCAGTGTCCTGCACAAAATTCTGTACCTTGTTAGGTGCACAATAAACAACGCGTGGCGCTCGTTGATTTATTGATTCCGCACACCAGTGGCCTAATACCTTCGTATGTAGGATCATTTTGAAGCATTAACGGTCAATCCCTCCCTTTCTACCCCGCCATATACATTTCCTTTGTGGAGTTTCCTGCTTTGTCAGAAGTGAGGCGGGACTTAAGGACATAATGGGAGAACACTGCCCCCTTCTGGGCAGGTGGTACCAGCCGCTTTTGACTCTTAAATGATTTTCCCTTTACCTACCCACTGTTAACTACACTGTTTGACTATTTCCTACTCAATCACCCAGGAGTGCTTAGGTTAGCAGTTTGATACAATTTTGTTGTTGCTGTTTAAGCATCATCTAAATAAATAAAATTACCCAGGAAAAAAAGGAGATGATTAAGAAATACGGGACAGTTATTTCCTCAAAAAAACCACAAAATCTCCAAAAGAGAGGGCTGTATGGCAGTAACTCTGAGACCACTTGCGCTGGTTAGTTTCACAATAGATGGGGAAAGAAAAAAGAAAGCGCCAAGGAACTCTGTTCCCTACCAATTAGTACGGTCTCCGGAATGAATGGATGTAGCGTAAATGTGGGGTGAGCAAGGGCACACTGGGGTTTGTCACTTAGTGACTGCAGGACCTTAGCTTCATTATATAAACGCTCTGAGCTTCTGTTACCTTCCCTAAAAACTAAGGTTAATAATACCAGTCTTGCAGTGTTATGAGATTTTTAAAAAAAATAGTTCATTTAAAGTGTCTGGCACACAGTAGTTTTTCAATACATGGTAGTGTCCCAGTCATGATTCTGGGTTCCAAGTAATCTCAGAAATAATCTCGGGTTCATTTTTGCAAAAAGGAATTTATTGGCAGGCTGAGAGCCCCAGAACCAATGTAGAGTTTTGAGAAGGAAGCAGGGAGCTAGACAGCTCCAGATGAGATTTGCCACAGGAAGGGTCTGAATAGGAGCCTGTCATTGCCGCCGGCTCCACCCACTCGGAAGTCGCTGCCGCCCCCAGCAGAGTGAATCCCAGATTGTCAGTGTCTTTGAGCCACGCCTTTTGATTCAAGTCCTGGTGGGAGCGTCGGACTGGTTTAGGTTCTCTGCCTGTTCTACCTGCCCGGGGGGCCCGGGAGAGCCAGGGGCGGCCACTTGGGCTTCCTAGTGGAGTCTGGTCTCACACGGCGGCGATCCCTCAAACATAAAAAGGGGATTCCAATAAACAACAGCCCCGAAGGAAGAAACCTCTACTACCGAGAGCCACTGTGACTTTTACGCGGTTCTCTACAAGCCAACCCTTAGCAACTCCGTGGAACAGCTTTACAGCTGGAAAGGATCTTGTAGCCCCCATTTTAAAGTTTGGGAAACCAAGGTCCCAAGAGATGACCTATGCTGAATTATGCAGAAAGTGAAGAGTAATTATGCAGTTACGTCTAGAACTTAGGTCCCCTAATTGTCAGTCCAGTTCCCCTCACGACATTCTTTCCCATCTGTCAAATGAGCATGATGGTAAGGCTTACTTCCAGGAACACTTCTCATTGTTTGGATCTTAGCTCAAGCATCAATCAGTTTATTAGGGGAGACTTCTGTCTCCAACTTGTCCAACTAGTTCAAATCCCCTCTGAGATCACCATAGCACTTCTCTGTTTTATAATGAAGGTGTCTAGTGGATGCTATATCCCCATTAGGATGTAAACTATCCCCACTAGGATGTAAACTAGGAGGGCAAGGACTGGTTCTGGGTTTTGTTCCGGGCTGCTTCCCCAGCTTTTAGCACAGCACCCAGCATGCAGCGGACCCTCAGTGATTATTGGATCAGTGAAGAAGTGAATGGATAAAGAGCCTGTGGACCATAAGGACAATTCAGATTATTATTAGAGTTGTTACTTCATATTGCAGGGGTTACTGCTCATACTACGAATGTCAGGTGGAAGTCTTTGACTTCTCATCCATTTGGGCTCCTCTTCTCTTTCTGCCTATGCCCTTCACCTCATATTCACTTGTCATCCACTCTGCTCTATCCCTCCCCAACCTCTCCATGCCAGGTCTGCCCAGTAGTGGAAGGTTCCAGAATAATGCCTCCACCCACTTGAGGATCTCATTTCTTTTGCCAACCATTCAGAAGATCCACTGATAAGCCACTTCACAGGGCTGGGGTGAGAATTAAGTGGAGAAATGATGGAAAGCCTCCAGCACAGGGTCTTAGAACATCTGCTCAACAGATATTGATTCCCTTACTCTCTTTTTCCTAAGGGGAGAACTGTAGCCAGCAACTGATAGCTTACTCTAATAGAGAATGTTTGGAAAAGGAACAAGAGGAGTGCATCCCTTAATGGGAAGCTTTCAGGCCAGGAATTAGGGTAGTGGTTGGGTGGTGTAGAAATATTTTAAGGGAAGGGCCAGCTAAGGATCCCTTAAATCCCACTGTGAATTCATCACCAGTTCTGCCTTTGTCTGAGGCAATTTGGAGGAGAGTGGCAGTATGTGGGGCAATAGTAATTGGGACTTGCTTCATGCTGGGCGCTGCGTTAAATGTACAGTCTCTATGACAGCTCCTTCTCACTATCCGTCAGAAGCTCCCTTTAGAGTGCTGTCCTTTGAGAATGCATCTATTCCTAAAAGTGTCAATCACTATCCATATGCCAGCAAACTTTCAAAACCATGCCTAGAGTTTCTAAGTTCTAGACTTGTGTTTTCAGTAACTATTGAAGACCTCAAGTGGGTTGTCTAGCTGGCATCTCAAATTCATTATCTTCTCCCCAAAGCCATTCCTTTTTCCATGTTGCCTATTTCTGTATCGGTTTCACTACCCACCCAGGCATCGAAGCTAGAAATTTTGGAGCCATCCTCAAAGTTTCTCTCACTCTCCTTCTTATATTCAGAGTTGATAGAACTTGGTGATTATAGCCAACCTTATTGGTGACTCACCTGTACCTTTTTAGCCTCACTTTTCCTCTACATGCTCTCCCACAAGCCTTCTTATTGCAAGCACCAGAGATTCTGCCTGAGAGACTTCTCTGGCTGCTGGTGCTCACTCAGACCACATATGGGGCAAGCCAGAGTGCCAGGGAGTTAAAGTCCCTGGGAGGAGTCCTCAGTTAATGACTGATGGAAGTTGATGGATGTATTTTGAGTAGGACAACTCTGAAGCATGTTTTATGCTATCTCCCAGAGGTCTCGAGTCTGAGCACCAATTGTGCACAGTGGTAATCTACTCATTAACGTATCTGAAATAGTTACCGTCCCTTTTTCATCCCCTATCGATGTTTGCTTGGATCATCTCTCAAACAAACTCACTGCACTCAAATGCTTATCTCTGGGCCTCCTTATAGGGGTAGTCAACTAAAACAGTGATCCATTAGATAATGGACTAAAGTCAGGAGAATGGCTACACAATTTTTACTAGGGATGATTGGCTGTTTGGAGGTATCATTAATCATAGATATAAGGGAGAAAATATGTATCTTTAAATAAGATATAATAACTGAGGTGCTGGCAGGATCACCCGGTTGGACGTGTTCAGTAGACAATTGGAAATATGAAATTAGAGATTGGGAGAAAAGTACAGACTGGAGATAAGGATCTTGGAGTTATCAGTGTATGTAGGCAGGTGCTAAAGCCATGAAAATGATTAAGATGGCCAAAATGCTATGTATAGAAGGATGGACAGGGAGACTCTATAACAAACACTAAACATCATTCCTACCTTCTCCCCTAAGACTGAGCATACCTAGGTAAGGAGTCATTTCTAACTAGTGTCTAAATCCACACTGCCCAGCACGGTGCCTGGGCAGTAAACGTCAAGAAATGCACAATTAAGTTTTATTCACACTATACAGTTATCACAAAACAAGAATCAGACCTTAAACCTCTATGCTCAATCTTGAAGACAATGTTTTTCTTGGTCCCTCATGAAAACCTAAAATCTCATCCACTACCCCACCGATTCTAATTTGCTCAAAGAGAAGATAGGGGAAGATAGTGTGTTTTCTGTTTTGCCATTTAGCTTACTTAGAGTAGGATGTTGGTGATGCAAAGTCTGTAGCCCCATCCCTTATATAGTATTTGCTTTGAGAGGAGAGGTTATAAAGCAGTCATCTTTCCTCTGCGCGACCTCGGGGGTATTAACCTCTCAGGGCCTCATCCAATTAACTGGTAATGCTCGTAATCCTTCATGTGGTTGCTGTGGAGACGATGCCTGGAAAGTGCTGAGATTCCTCAGCTTAGTACAATCAAGAACCTGTCAAGCCTGACTTTCTGCAGCGTGTACGAAGCAAACGATAGTCTTGTGTATTTATTTCGTCCCCCAAGTATAAGATGACACTACAACTCCGCACAATTTCATACCACCGGTAAAATGGTATCGCAATCCCTCGCTGCCAGAAAGCACTACGCTTCTTACGACAGCGCACGACTCCGCGTCTGACAGACACGCCTAGTCCCGTGGGCCCTGACATTGCGGGCCAATCGCGCTGCTCCCGACTCATGACGTAAGCTGTGCCTGTGCATGCGCAGGGCGGGGAGACCTTGGCGAGGCGGCGGAGGAGCTTAGCGGACGGGAAAGCATTGGCCGAACGAAAGTTGAGCGGCAAGATGCAGAGCTGGAGTCGTGTGTACTGCTCTTTGGCCAAGGTGAGGGCCGACGGGGTGGGGTCGTGCCGAGCCAGAGGCGCAGAAGGGCCCGTTGACGGGGTCCGGGACGCGGCCTAACTGGTCGGGGCGAGAGAGGCCGGCAGTCTGGCGGGGACCACCCGGGCCCCGCCCCTGAGCGGCTCTGGCCGGGTCGCGGTCGGAGCCGGGACCGGGTCGGTGGAGAGGCCCCGCCTGTTGTGCGACGGCCAGCAGTCCGCTCGCAAGTCTGGGCTCTGGGGCATGCGGGTCACGACACACAGGCCTCTCCACCTTGGCAGAGAAAGTACAAATCGCACTCTACCCGTCTGGTCTTTTCATATCCTCTACCTTTTACTGATCCTAATCCCAGCCCCTGAGTGGCAATGGGCAGGTAACCTTGGGGCCACTCCTTGAAACACCCAGACGCAGTCAGCCCCGACAGGTAGCCCTAGGAATTCCTCAAAGGCCTCTTCATTGTTTGCCGCTTTAAGCTAGTGTTCACTGCCTTCTCCTAGAGGCTTGTATTTTTTTTTTTTTTAAGATTTTATTTGTTTGAGAGAGAGAATGAGAGAGAGCACGAGAGGGAAGAGGGTCAGAGGGAGAAGCAGACCCCCCGCGGAGCAGGGAGCCCGATGCGGGACTCGATCCCGGGACTCCAGGATCATGACCTGAGCCGAAGGCAGTCGCTTAACCAACTGAGCCACCCAGGCGCCCTGAGGCTTGTATTTTTAATTGCAGCTGCTTATCGTTAGGACAGCTAGCTTTCCCTTTTCATCCACGTGCCGAATACAGCCAGATTGTATATATGTGGGATCGTGGCTGGGTACTAGGTTGACGGATGCCTTAAAAATAGTATAGTAATCAGATCCTTTGTTTCTAAGACGAGTAATCTGTGCTCCTGAGAGTTAATGTAATATGCTAGGAGTCATATTAGTCCCAGGCAGAACTGGGACTAGAAGTTAGGACTGACGTTTGGTCCGCTCCTCTGGTCTGCTGTGCTGATCTCAGGTGTCTTGAATTGCCTTGGAGTAGAGAACATTGCTACATGAATGTGGGTTTCATCACTGCCTCCCATTTGCCTGCCGTGAGAAGAGCTATTTGCATTGTTTCTTTGTGCTTCATTGTTTTTAGGAAAGAGTAGACATTCATAGAGATTGTTGTGGGGATTATGGTGCACTTTGTGAAATTGTAGTAGCTCTTGAATGTCAGTAATAGCGCATTTTCCTATGTTGTCTAATTTTCTGTTTCTAATTAACCGTTCAGGAGCATCTTCACAGATTGTATATGGCAGTTTGAGTTAGGAAACAATAATTACAAGTAGAGGATTGTAATAATAAAGATTACTGACTACTTAAGTTAGAACTTTAAGAGCTCTTTTTAAAAAAAGATATTTATTTATTTGAGAGACAGAGTGAGCGAGAGAGAGCATGAGCCGGGGGGGAGAGGGAGAGGCAGACTTGCTGCTAAGCAGGGAGCCTGACATGGGACCCGATCCAAGGACCCTGGGATCGAGATCTGAGCTGAAGGCAGACACTTAACCGAGTGAGCCACCCAGGTGCCCCTAGAACTTTAAGAGCCTTAATTGTGACATTAAATTGATCACTGGCACCAGAAATTAGCCATGCTTTCTGAAAATTTAGTAACACTTAAAACCACTGAATAACACTTTTTTTTTTAATTGGACTTTAGCCCATATTTATATGAAATGGTTTATTGACTATTCATAATGAAAAGATAGTATGGTGAGCTGAAGTTGTAAAGTTTAAGTAATTCTTGTTACGAAAGAGGAGAAATTGATACGTAACCTCTGTTTGGCAATGGAAGATATGTAAATAATAAGTGCTTGACACATTTGCTCCAAGTCATTACGTTTTCATTGACCTTCAGTAGTTCTATTTTGAATTCATATTTTACATAAAACAACATTTTCTTTCTTTTTTCCAGAGAGGCCATTTCAGTCGAATAGCTCATGGCTTACAGGGAGTTTCTGCAGCGCCTCTGAGAACTTACGCAGATCAGCCAAGTAAGTACTTAGTAAAACAGTTTTTCCTCAGATTAGCTCATAGTTCCTTTGTGTTTAAATGCAAAAGCAGGGGCGCCTGGGTGGCTCAGTTGGTTAAGCGACTGCCTTCGGCTCAGGTCATGATCCTGGAGTCCTGGGATCGGTCCCGCATCGGGCTCCCTGCGGGGAGTCTGCTTCTCCCTCTGACCCTACCCCCTCTCATGCTCTGTCTCTATCTCATTCTCTCTCAAATAAATAAATAAAATCTTTAAAAAAAAAATAAATGCAAAAGCAAGTGAATGTTAGACTAATTATAAACTAATCTATCATAGAATTCATTTGTTCATGTATTTATTCACTTAAGTGTTTATTGAGCACCTAGTGTGTCTAGGTGGTGAACTAGGCAAAGCCCTGCTCTTTTGAAATTGATGGTCTGCTGGTAAAAAACAAACAATACTCAAGTAACAGATAAATATTTTGGCTAGTGATTGAAAATTAAAGGTAATTGGGAGTAAAAAAGCCTATTTTAGTTAGGGTGTCACGGCTTTTCTAAGGAGATGACGTCTGAGTGAAGAGAGGGAATGTGGTTATTTCAGGCAGAGGGAAACAGCAGTGAGAAGAGTCTGAGGTAAGAATTAGATTGTGAGGTTTAAGGCATCGCAGGAATGCTGGTGTAGCTGGAGCAGAGACCCATAGGATGTGACATCAGAGAGGTAAGCAGGGATCAGATCATGGAGGGCCTGGAAAGTCAAGTGAAGGAGTTTGGATTTTACTCCAAGAGTGTTGGAAAACCGCTGAAGGGTTTTGAGCAGGGGAGTGATTTTTAATGTTTACATTTAAAAAGTTAATTCTGTCCATTGGGTGAGATTAAGTGAGTTGGTGGTTTGACACTGTGTAGAATGGTGAGATGACTTTTTTGACATCCCGATTGAAAATTCTGATGGGCTTGTCAAAGACATATTTTAAAGACTGGAAGGATATACTCTGAAAGGAAGCTATGGAATTTGGGTATTTTCTTCTTGTTCTTTTTTTTTTGGAAAATATTTTTGAAGTTTCTATAAAGGATAATATTTTGTTTTTTAAAACAGGAAGTTAATGGGCTTGTAGTAAGGTATTTTGGCCTCCAGTACCAAGGGTATTAATTATTTGAAATAATCTGTTTTGACATTTACTGGAATCACCCATATGATATAAGTAAAGTTGCATTAAAACTTCTTTGTAGAAACCATTCGCTGGGGGGGAACTGTGACCTCTCGTGTCCCTGCATTCTCTGAAATAATTTTATCCTGTACCTTAATTGCTGCCAAACCTTAATCCCTGCATTCTCTGAAATAATTTTATCCTGTACCTTAATTGCTGCCATCTGAGATACTTTATTTCTGGAAGAAAGAGTAGTGGGAGGATTCCGTCACCAATGACCAACAGTGAATGATTTACCTAGCTTTGAAAAGGGCAAGAAATCCTTTAAAAAATACTAATTTGATGGTGGGGGAAAAAGTTGTACCCATTATAACCTTTTTAAAAAAATGTTTCATATTTGTTTACAAAGGAATATATTTTTTAAAGATTTTATTTATTTGAGAGAGAGGGAGAGGGAGAGAGAATCTGAAGTAGGCTCTGCACTGAGCACAGAGCCCGACATGGGGCTCAATCCCACGACTACAAGATTGTGACCTGAGTTGAAACCAACAGTCTCGAGGCCTAACTGACTGAACCATCCAGGCCACCCCCCATTATACCCTTTGTTCCTTTTTTTTTCTTCCAGTTTTATTGGGATATACTTGGCATATATCAGTTGTCTTTGTTAAATGGGAATAGTACTTGTTCTTAACTCAAGCAACAGGAGAAATGTTAGATTTTCGTTTCCAGAGCAGGCAATTAAAGACGTTCTGGCTAATTCTTCACCTCTGGAATTGATCAACAAAGATTTATTCAGTGCCTTCTATTTGCCAGGTAGTCTTTGAGCAGGATCTTAGATTTTAGTGGAATGAGGGTAACTGAGTGCTCGTGAATCAAATTGTTCAGTGATTCCTTGACATTGAATAAATTATAAATCCCTTAGCACCCACATTAATACAGTGTGTAAAGTCTTTGGTTGGGTGAAGTAACAAGCATTGTATGTTCATATTTATATTTATTTGAGCTGTTTACTTATTATTTTTTTAAAGATTTTATTTATTTTGGAGAGTCGAGAGAGAACATGTGTACATGTGCGCAAGTGGGGGGCGAGAGAGGGACAAGCAGACTCTGTGCTCAGTGTGGAGCCGGATAAGGGGCTTGAACTCACAACCCTGAGATCATGACCTGAGCCGAAACCAAGAGTCGGACACTTAACCTCAGGTGCCCCCGAGGTATTTATTAAATGGCTGTCTTTTCCCCAAGGATTTACAGTTCATTAGGGCAGGGACTGTGATTGTTTAGTGTCTATAGTGGTACAGTAGATACTCAGCGCATATTTATTGAATAAATATGAGAAAAGGGACCATGTCTGGTTTAGTTACTGCTTTATCCCAAGCATTCAGTATGGTGCCTGGTACAAAGTAAGTCCCCAGCAGCAACAACAGTAATAATAACTGATGCCCTGAGAGCTTAGTCTGTCTCAGGCAGTCTTTAATCCTTGTTGCCATCTTACAAGGTGTGTGCTGCTATTTTCCCCATTTTATAAGTGGAGGTGCTGAGTCAAGAGAGGTCCAGCTAGGAAGTGATAGAACTGGGAAAATTCTTCTGACTCGAGAGCCTACACTTTTTTTTTTTTAAGATGTTATTTATTTATTTGATGGAGACAGCAAGAGAGCACAAGCAGGGGGAGCAGCAGAGGGAGAGGGAGAAGCAGGCTCTCCACTTGAGTAGGGAGCCTGATGTGGGACTCGATCCCAGGACCCTGGGATCATGACCTGAGCCCAAGGCAGACGCTTAACTGAGCCACCCAGGCACCCCTAGAACCTACACTCTTAATCTCTGTTCTGTTTGGTCTGCTTACAGTGAGTATTGGTTGATCAGACCAGCTTGAGGAGTTCAAAGCTTACTATATGTAGAACATTCCCTGTTAAAACATCTGGAAGGGGGCACCTGGGTGGCTCAGTCGGTTAAAGCGTCTGCCTTTGGCTCAGGTCATGATCCCGGGGTCCGGGATTCGAGTCCAGCGATGGGCTTCTTGCTCAGCCTGCTTCCCCCCCCCACCATGCTCTGTCTTGTGCACTCTTGCTCACGCTCTCTCTCAAATAAATAAATAAAATCTTAAAAATAAACATCTGGAAGATGTTTGATTATCTGTATGAACGAAGTTCATCAAAATTTGAAGAGTAATGTGTATTATGGATAGGACCTTCCATTT
The DNA here is from genome assembly GCF_004348235.1 of Phoca vitulina. Classification (NCBI taxonomy): domain Eukaryota; kingdom Metazoa; phylum Chordata; class Mammalia; order Carnivora; family Phocidae; genus Phoca; species Phoca vitulina. The sequence continues at coordinate 82,304,576 of NW_022589707.1, forward strand.
CATGACAGGAATGGACTCCTAGCACTTCATCACTCATATTTGCTGTATTCATTCATTCATTAGTTCAACAAATATGGAATATATACTATGTGCTAGTTATTGGGCTGGTTGCTGGGATATAGCAGTGAACAAGTCAGACAAGATGCAGTTTTTATAGAGTTTATAGTCCATTTGGGGAAGACAAACATCCAATAAATAATTGTGTTAAAGACTCCACAGGCTAAGCATAGGGAGCTATAAAATCTGTACATGGATTGGGAATGGGGCCTGGGAGGAGGTGTTCAGGTAGAAGGAACAGCATGTTGGGAGTATTTTGATGCGAAAAAGAGCATAGTGCCCTTGAGGAGCTTGAAAAGGGCCAGTGTGGCTGAGGTGTGTTGAAGATGGAGTTGACGACCTCTGTAGATAATGAAAGACCCTAACTCTTTATTTTAAGGGCAGTTAGAAGCCATTGTAATGATTTAAGCAGAGGCATGATCATGATTTGTTACATTCTGGTTACAGATTGGAGTTTTTATTGTAATGCTTTTTCTTTCTCTCTCATTAGACTGTAAGAACCAGGGCTGTCATTTATAGATATCCCTAGACCTTAGAGTAGTGTCTAATGTGAAATGCATGCTGTCAGCATTTATTTCTAGGTAGATGGAACAGAATGTACATAGGTAGACCAGCGTACTTCTGTGGGTGTAAGCTAACAGTAATTCACTGTTGCTGAAGCTTAAACTGCATGGTATTGGCGCATAAGCAGAATGTGGTGGGGATGAGGCTAGAGAAGAGATTTGGATGCTATATTTAGGAACTTGGATTTTACCCAACAAGAGACAGGGAAACCTTCCTGAGCACCTGGCACAGTTGCTGGTGCTCAATAAATGTTTTTGAATAAAAAAAAAAAAAAAAGGAAACCAATGAAGGAGGAGAGAGTAATGTCTGAGTCGGATTTTAGTGAGAGATAACACTGGGGTAGCAGTGTGTAGGGTGGAATGAGATTGGAGGCTGCAAGATTGGGAGGTGCATCTGGGGAGGGAAGAATCATTTATTGAGTGTCTCATATGCACCTGCCTCCTCCCAGGGTCTTGACAGATGTTATGTCTGACCTCACAACCCTGGGATGTAGGTATTACTGTCACTGTTATTCCTATGTTACTTCAAAGCCAAAGAGATTAAATAATTTGCCCAAGAATTTAGGAAGAGGTAGAGCACATATTTGAACTCCAGTTTTTCTTTTTTTTAAACTTCAAATCCTTTTTTCTTTTAGTATATTTCTCCTTCTTTATGGATTAGGGAGGTTGTAGGGTTATCATCAGAAAGTAAAGTATTAGAATTCAAGATTTTAGAAGCTGAGTGGTTTTGGGTGATAACAAGTATAGGGTGTGACTATAAAAGGGTCACTGAAATAGACTGGAGATTAAGGCCATTGGTAATTTAAAAAGAGCCCCCTTGCCCCCAACAATAAATAAACCTTACCAAGTAGCTCTTGTAATTATGTAGTGAATTTGGTCATTAATGATTACTACCTTATGATATCTTTTTTTTTAAATTATTTATGTTAATCACCATACATTACATCATTAGTTTTTGGTGTAGTGTTCCATGATTCATTGTGTATAACACCCAGTGCTCCAGTCAGTACGTGCCCTCTTTAATACCCATCACCAGGCCAACCCATCCCCCCACCCCCATCCCCTCTAGAACCCTCAGTTTGTTTCTCAGAGTCCATAGTCTCTCATGGTTCGTCTCCCCCTCTGATTTCCCCCCCTTCATTTCTCCCTTCCTACTATCTTCTTTCTTTTTTTTTTTTTTTTTAACATATAATGTATTTGTTTCAGAGGTACAGGTCTGTGATTCAACAGTCTTACACAATTCACAGCACTCACCATAGCACATACCCTCCCCAATGTCTATCACCCAGCCACCCCACCCCTCCCACCCCCCACCACTCCAGCAACCCTCAGTTTGTTTCCTGAGATTAAGAATTCCTCATATCAGTGAGATCATATGATACATATCTTTCTCTGATTGACTTATTTCGCTCAGCATATAATACCCTCCAGTTCCATCCACGTTGTTGCAAATGGCAAGATTTCATTCCTTTTGATGGCTGCATAATATTCCATTGTATATATATACCACTTTTTCTTTATCCATTCATCTGTCAATGGACATCTTGGCTCTTTCCATAGTTTGGCTATTGTGGACATTGCTGCTATAAACATCGGGGTGCACATGCCTCTTCGGATCCCTACATTTGTATCTTTGGGGTAAATACCCAGTAGTGCAATTGCTGGGTCATAGGGCAGCTCTATTTTCAACTTTTTGAGGAACCTCCATACTGTTTTCCAGAGTGGCTGCACCAGCTTGCATTCCCACCAACAGTGTAGGAGGATTCCCCTTTCTCTGCATCCCCGCCAACATCTGTCGTTTCCTGACTTGTTAATTTTAGCCATTCTGACTGGTGTGAGGTGCTATCTCATTGAGGTTTTGATTTGGATTTCCCTGATGCCGAGCGATGTTGAGCACTTTTTCATGTGTCTGTTGGCCATTTGGATGTCTTCTTTGCAGAAATGTCTGTTCATGTCTTCTGCCCATTTCTTGATTGGATCATTTGTTCTTTGGGTGTTGAGTTTGAGAAGTTCTTTATAGATTTTGGATACTAGCCCTTTATCTGATACGTCATTTGCAAATATCTTCTCCCATTCTGTCGGTTGTCTTTTGGTTTTGTTGACTGTTTCCTTTGCTGTGCAAAAGCTTTTTATCTTGATGAAGTCCCAATAGTTCATTTTTGCCCTTGCTTCCCTTGCCTTTGGCAATGTTTCTAGGAAGAAGTTGCTGCGTCTGAGGTCGAAGAGGTTGCTGCCTGTGTTCTCCTTTAGGATTTGATGGACTCCTGTCTCACATTCAGGTCTTTCAACCATTTGGAGTCCATTTTGTATGTGGTGTAAGGAAATGGTCCAGTTTCATTCTTCTGCATGTGGCTGTCCAATTTTCCCAACACCATTTGTTGAAGAGACTGTCTTTTTTCCATTGGACATTCTTTCCTGCTTTGTCGAAGATTAGTTGACCATAGAGTTGAGGGTCCATTTCTGGGCTCTCTGTTCTGTTCCATTGATCGATGTGTCTGTTTTTGTGCCAGTACCATACTGTCTTGATGATGACAGCTTTGTAATAGAGCTGGAAGTCCGGAATTGTCATGCTGCCAGCTTTGCTTTTCTTTTTTAACATTCCTCTGGCTATTCAGGGTCTTTTCTGGTTCCATACAAATTTTAGAATTATTTGTTCCATTTCTTTGAAAAAAGTGGATGGTATTTTGATAGGGATTGCATTAAATGTGTAGATTGCTCTAGGTAGTATTGACATCTTCACAATATTTGTTCTTCCAGTCCATGAGCATGGAACGTTTTTCCATTTCTTTGTGTCTTCCTCAATTTCTTTCATGAGTATTTTATAGTTTTCTGAGTACAGATTCTTTGCCTCTTTGGTTAGATTTATTCCTAGGTATCTTATGGTTTTGGGTGCAATTGTAAATGGGATCGACTCCTTAATTTCCCTTTCTTCTGTCTTGTTGTTGGTGTGTAGGAATGCCCCTGATTTCTGTGCATTGATTTTATATCCTGCCACTTTACTGAATTCCTGTATGAGTTCTAGCAGTTTTGGGGTGGAGTCTTTTGGGTTTTCCACATAAAGTATCATATCATCTACAAAGAGTGAGAGTTTGACTTCTTCTTTGCCGATTTGGATGCCTTTTATTTCTTTTTGTTGTCTGATTCTGTGGCTAGGACTTCTAATACTATGTTGAATAGCAGTGGTGATAGTGGACATCCCTGCCGTTTCCCTGACCTTAGGGGGAAGGCTCTCAGTTTTTCCCCATTGAGAATGATATTCGCTGTGGGCTTTTCATAGATGGCTTTTATGATATTGAGGTATGTACCCTCTATCCCTATACCCTGAAGAGTTTTGATCAAGAAAGGATGCTGTACTTTGTCAAATGCTTCTTCTGCATCTATTGAGAGGATCATATGGTTCTTGTTCTTTCTTTTGTTAATGTATTGTATCACGCTGGTGGATTTGCAGATGTTGAACCAACCTTGCAGCCCAGGGATAAATCCCACTTGGTCGTGGTGAATAATCCTTTTAATGTACTGTTGGATCCTACTGGCTAGTATTTTGGTGAGAATTTTTGCATCCATGTTCATCAAGGATATTGGTCTGTAATTCTCCTTTTTGATGGGGTCTTTGTCTGGTTTTGGGATCAAGGTAATGGTGGCCTCATAAAACGAGTTTGGAAGTTTTCCTTCCATTTCTATTTTTTGGAACAGTTTCAGAAGAATAGGTATTAATTCTTCTTGAAATCTTTGGTAGAATTCCCCTGGGAAGTCATCTGGCCCTGGGCTTTTGTTTGTTGGGAGATTTTTGATTACCACTTCAGTTTCCTTAGTGGTTATAGGTCTGTTCAGGTTTTTCTTTCTTTCTGGTTCAGTTTTGGTAGTTGATACATCTCTAGGAATGCATCCATTTCTTCCAGCTTATCTAATTTGCTGGCATATAGTTGCTCATAATATGTTCTTACAATTGTTTGTATTTTTTTGGGGTTGGTTGTGATCTCTCCTCTTTCATTCATGACTTTATTTGGGTCATTTCTCTTTTCTTTTTGGTAAGTCTGGCCAGGGGTTTATCAGTCTTGTTAATTCTTTCAGAGAACCAGCTCCTAGTTTCGTTGACCTGTTCTAGTGTTTTTTGGTTTCTATTTCATTGATTTCTGCTCTGATCTTTATTATTTCTCTTCTCCTGCTGGGTTTAGGCTTTATTTGCTGTTCTCTCTCCAGCTCCTTTAGGTGTAGGGTTAGGTTGTGTATTTGAGACCTTTCTTGTTTCTTGAGAAAGTCTTGTATTGCTATATAGTTTCCTCTTAGGACTGCCTTTGCTTCATCCCAAAGATTTTGAACAGTTGTATTTTCATTTTCATTTGTTTCCATGAATTTTTTTTATTCTTCTTTAATTTCCTGGTTGACCCATTCATTCTTTATTAGGATGCTCTTTAGCCTCCATGTATTTGAGTTCTTTCCGACTTTCCTCTTGTGATTGAGTTCTAGTTTCAAAGCATTGTGGTCTGAAAATATGCAGGGAATGATCCCAATCTTTTGGTACCAGTTGAGACCTGATTTGTGACCTAGGATGTGATCTATTCTGGAGAATGTTCCATGGGCATTCTAGAGAAGAATGTGTATTCTGTTGCTTTGGGATGGAATGATCTGAATATATCTGTGAAGTCCATTTGGTCCATTGTGTCATTTAAAGTCTTTATTTCCTTGTTGATCGTTTGCTTAAATGATCTGTCCATTTCAGTGAGGGGGGTGTTAAAGTCCCCCATTATTACTGTATTGTTGTCGATGTGTTTCTTTGATTTTGTTATTAATTGGCTTATGTAATTGGCTGCTCTCATGTTAAGGGCATAGATATTTACAATTGTTAGATCTTCTTGTTGGATAGACCTTTTAAGTAGGATATAGGGTCCTTCCTCATCTCTTATTATAGTCTTTGGTTTAAAATCTAATTTGTCTGATATAAGGGTTGCCACCCCAGCTTTCTTTTGGTGTCCATTAGCATGGTAAATGGTTTTCCACCCCCTCACTTTCAATCTGGAGGTGTCTTTGGGTCTAAAATGAGTCTCTTGCAGACAGCATATCGATGGGTCTTGTTTTTTTATCCAATCTGATAGCCTGTGTCTTTTGATTGGGGCATTTAGCCCATTTACATTCAGGGTAACTATTGAAAGATAGGAATTTAGTGCCATTGTATTGCCTGTAAGGTGACTGTTACTGTATATTGTCTGTGTTCCTTTCTGGTCTACGTTGCTTTTAGGCTCTCTCTCTGCTTAGAGGACCCCTTTCAAGATTTCTTGTAGGGCTGGTTTCGTGTTTGCAAATTCCTTTAGTTTTTGTTTGTCCTGGAAGCTTTTTCTCTCTCCTTCTATTTTCAATGACAGCCTAGCTGGATATAGTATTCTTGGCTGCATGTTTTTCTCATTTAGTGCTCTGAATATATCCTGCCAGTCCTTTCTGGCCTGCCAGGTCTCTGTGGATAGGTCTGTTGCCAATCTAATGTTTCTACCATTGTAGGTTACATATCTGTTCTCCCCAGCTGCTTTCAGGATTTTCTCTTTGTCTCTGAGACTGTAAGTTTTACTATTAGATGTCAGGATGTTGACCTATTTTTATTGCTTTTGAGGGGGGTTCTCTGTGCCTCCTGGATTTTGATGCCTGTTTCCTTCCCCAAATTAGGGAAGTTCTCTGCTGTAATTTGCTCCAAGATACCTTCTGCCCCTCTCTCTCCTTCTTCTGGGATCCCAATTATTCTAATGTTGTTTCACTTTATGGTGGCACTTATCTCTCGAATTTGCCCCTTGTGGTCCAGTAGTTATTTCTGTTTTTCTCAGCTTATTTATTCTCCATCATTTGGTCTTCTATATAACTAATTCTTCTGCCTCATTTATCCTAGCAGTCAGAGCCTCCATTTTTGATTGCACCTCATTAATAGTCTTTTTGATTTCAACTTGGTTAGATTTTAGTTCTTTTGTTTCTCCAGAAAGGGATTCTCTAGTATCTTCTATGCTTTTTTCAAGCCCAGCTAGTATCTTTAAAATCGTCATTCTGAACTCTAGTTCCGACATCTTACTAATGTCTGTATTAGTTCCTTGGCAGTTGGTACTGCCTCTTGTTCTTTTTGTTGAGGTGATTTTTTCCATCTTGTCATTTTGTCCAGAGGAGACTAGATGAATGAGAGAACAAAATGCTAACGGTAACAACGACCCCAGAAAAATATACACTAGAGAAATCAGAAGAGAACTGAAACCAGGGGAAAAGAAAGGGAAAGAAAGAAAGAAAAAAAAAAAAGGCTAAACAAACAACAGAATATGATCAAATATGATCAGGCTGGTGCATAAATCAGTGCCACATACTGGATTTTGGGCATAGTTTGGTCTGTTAGAAGAAAGTGCCTCCCAAAATTTTAAAGAAAAACTTATATATGTACAAAAATAAGGGTAAATACAATGAAGGGATGGAATATGACTGTTAAGATGAAAGTTTATAAAAGATTTTATAAAAGGAATTGATAAGTTGGTTGAAAAAAGAAGAGGATTTAAAAAAAAAAAAGGGAGAGAATGTGATCAGGCAGGAGACTAGAACAAAGCCATACACTAGAGATTTAGGGTATATTTTGGTCTGTTAGAAGAAACTGTATCCCAAAATTTTAAAGAGAGAACAACTTATATATATATACCAAAAATAAGGTTAACTACTATGAAGGGATAGACTATGACTCTAAAAATGAAAAATAAGAAAGATTTTTTAAAAAAGGGATTGATAAGATGTTGGTTGAAAAAGGGAAAAAGAAAAATTAAAAAGAAAATTAAAAAAATTAACTTTGAAAGACTAAAGAATCATGGTAAAAAAAGCCATGAATTCTATGTGCTGTAGTCCCCTAGCACTGGAGTTCTGCCGTTCTCATTGATGGGTAAACTTGGTCTTGGCTGGCTGTTCTCGCTGATCTTCTGGGGGAGGGGCCTGTTGTCGTGGTTCCCAAATGTCTTTGCTGAGGCGGAATTGCCCCGCCCTTGCCGGGTCTGGATTAAGTAATCTGCTCGGGTTTGCTCTCGGGAGCCTTTGTTCCCTGCAAGCTTTCCGTACAGTTTTGGAGGATGAGAGTGAAAATGGCGGCCTCCCAATCTCCGCCCCGGTGGGGCCCAGAAGTCGGGCCCCGAACTCGGGGGCCCCACTCCTCAGTGAGCCCCAAAGAAAAGTAGTCAATCACTCCTGTCTCCCCGGTCTCCGGCCGCACTCCGTGCTCACCCGGCCTGTGACCCGAGCGTTTCTATCTCTGTGTAGAGTCTCCAAACCCAACAGATCCCCGCGGTGCGCTCCTGCGCCGCTCCTCCTGGGGGAGGAAGGTGAGTCTCCCCGGATCTGCCGCTTGTTGGGTCCCTGCTGGAGTTGCAGTGGCCCGACTGTGCCGCGGATCACGGTTTATGGCAACCCCGAGCTGAGAGCCCGCGCCTGGGCTCCGTCTCTGCAGCCGGCTTCCCCGCCGATACCTGGGAGCTCTGCCGCACTCAGGCACCCCCGGTCTTTCTGTGACCCCGAGGGTCCTGAGACCACACTGTCCCGCGAGGGTTCCACCCCCGCTTAGCCACTGGAGCGACTCCCTCAGTGGAGCCGACTTCTAAAGGTTCCGATTTTGTGCTCCGGGGCTCTGTCACTTGCCAGAAGCAGCCGACAGAGGCCCCCTCCCCCGCGGTCTATCCTCCCCAATATCGCCTCGAATTCACTTCTCCGCACGTCCTACGTTCCAGAAAGTGGTCACTTTTCTGTTCAGAGAGTTGCTTCTATTCTTTTCTTGGATCTCCTGTTGAGTTTGTAGGTGTTCAGAATGGTTTGATCCCTATCTAGCTGAATTCCTGGGACTAGACGAAATTTAGGTCTCCTACTCCTCCGCCATCTTGCTCCTCCAAAGATACCTCTTTTCTTAATCCTTTTTTTATTTTTTAAAAGTAAGCTTGATATATCTGCATTTTGACACGTCCCTGTTTTCCCTAACTATAATGTCAGGTTATTGAAGGCAGTGATTTCCACAAAAGGTAGGTATTCACAAATATTTGTTATTTTCATTATGATAATGAAGGAGCTTCTTGTCATTTTAGTTGGAGTTCCGGATTGCCCTGGAGATTATGGGATCATCTGAGTGTTTTTGATGGCATTAGAGCAGAAAGGTATTGGAGCAAAGGCTTCTGAATATAAGGAACCCGCTTTGAAACCTGGCTACATCCTTTACTAGTTGGGCAGCCTAATGCAGGTTATTTAGTTACTCTTAGCCTTATTTTCTCCCTGTCAAATGGAGGTTTAATAATTGTGTCATAGAGACATAAGGAGGCTTAAATAAGACAACATGAAACATTTAGCTCACTGTCTGGTACAGAGTAAATTACCCATATGGTAGCTATTATCTCAGACTGACTTGTTAGTATACATCTTGCAATTTGTTGATGACTGTAATTGATTTGTAACTTGACACCTTGATTTCAGTGGTAGCCTTGATACCATGGTATGCTTATTTTCCTCACAATGTTATAGTAAGTAACATTTGTAGAATACCTTTTCCTGCTTTTTCTCCTTTAGTTCATTTCATGGCATTAACTGCCATGTCTGTTGAAGTCAATCACCCCTAATTGGACCCCAGCATTTTTTTAAAGTATCGACCTGTTAGCTTTCTCCGCATGGTTCACTGCCTCCTAAAATGCAGATTGCTATCCAAATGTCTTCTGCCATATTTCTAACTTAGTCATCTTTCTCTCATGATACCAGTTTATGTATCCTGTTCAGTTTTTCTTTTTCACTCTGAAAGGCTAATGCTAATTTTGTAAAATTTTCCATCAAGTATTCTTTGATCTGTTTCATTGAACAATTTGTCTGCATCCTGATTTTCACTTGCATGCAGCTTTTGGTACAGGTGAGAGCCAACTGGTTGGTTTTTCCAACATTTTATTGTGAAAAATTGCAAACATTTAGAAGACTTCTAAGAATTTTACAGTGAACACTCATAGATTCTTCCACTAACATTTTATTGTACTTGAGTTATCACAGATCTGTTCATCCGTGTATCCATCAGTCCACCTTTTTTGATACATTTCCAAGTATATTGGAGATATCCCCTAAGTGCTGGTTTGCTTTTGAATGTTTATCACAGAATCAAACCCTCCTATATTCTCAGCTGATCGATCTTTAGATAAAGACTTTACTTTTTTCCCTTCTTTTTTTGTGCTCCGTAGCACGTTAGTGGTGTTCTTATGGAATGGTACATCTAATATCTGCAGTGAGAGGTGAATAGTTCTGAATTTCTGCTATTTTGTATAGTTAAGGAAAAAAAATTTAGGATCACATTGGGAAATGAAACTCAACATTTTTGGCTTTTCTGTATTTAAATTTACTCAATAAACATATATTTTAATCAGAAAAGATGTTAAAAATTCAACAAAAAAAATTGTGTAACTTGTGTTTCATTACTGTGCATTGAAAATTAGAACCCAAATTTAGGCCATCATTTGGTTCAAAACTTGAAAATAGATATACACTTTATTATATGCTTAATTCTGAACATGAATCAGGGAACCAAGCAGTGTAGCCAAAGAGCACAAATGATCAGTGAAAATTGAAGCAATACTTTTTTCATGTATTGGACCAGCTATATTTTTTTTTTCATGTACTGAGTAATCCTAATTATTATGTGATATAACCAAAGAGAATCACTCCTTTTATTTATTCAGGAGGAAGAATTCTTAGATTTTGTCGGTTGGATAACTTCTTATTAGGTAACTTCCTACGCTGAGGTTCTGTGATTCTTTACAGGCCAGCAAAGATTTTTTCATGATACTAGCACTCCCATCCCCTGGGGGATGGGTGCTCTGTTGGGGGGGGGGGGTGACCAGAAATTAAAATTGCCATCTTCATAGGTCATAATATAGCTACCATATGGCAAATACTTATGTATGTTCAGGTACTATGGTAAGCTATTTATATATGCTATTTTATTCTGTATTACCACCCTATGAAGGAGGGTTTTATTGTGGTCTTTATTTTGCAGATAGGGCAACTGAAAGTAAAATTGGTTAAACTACTCTCCTCAGGTCAGATAGCTAGTAATTGTAACACCTGATTATTGCTCTCAGGGTTTTAGTTTACAGCAGTTTAAATTTGAGAATAGAATACTGTTGAATAATGGAATGACCACTGGAAGTAAAGACAAAAGCTTAATTTTGTCTCTGCCACTCACTTGCTAGGTGACCTTGGACAAGTTAATTGGCCTCTCTGAACCTAGGTGTCTAATCTGTGAAATGTCAGTTAGAAGGCATTCCTCCTCCTAGGAAGTTCCACAGGATAATAAATGTGAAAATGCATTATAGACTGCTAAATGCTTGGGGTTGTAAGGACAGTGGAGGGGGAGGAGATGGAAGGGAGACTGTCTCCTAACTCTTAAGGCTTTATTTGAAGTTGGCTCGAGAACAATGGGAATAATTGGACTTTTCCATTTATGTTATAATTATTACACTACATAATTATTACATTCCTAAGGTTGCTGATTCAAAATTCAGTTTAAATTTTGTATCTTTATATGGTGAATGTCCAGAATAGTTCATTTACTGTTCTGGTTAGCCTGTTATCATAAACTATACAAAATTTATCAGGATTCAAATAAAGTTCAAAACATGTTTACCATCTATTACAGGGAAGCTGATTTTTCTCTCTGTATCTCAGAAGTACCTGAAAGGGGTTTGTAATCAGTCTTAAATTTATTGGCAGTACTAAGGTATTGTACAGATAATTGTCTTACTTAATCCTAACATTAAGTAAATCATTTAAGGCAATGTTATTGTTCCTTTATGACAGAAAAATTAAGTCTTTTGGTCATACAACTAATAAATGGCAGAGCTGAGATTTGAAGCCAAGTATGTCAGATTCCAAAGCTCTTTCCTGGGGCACCTGGGTAGCTCAGTTGGTTAAGCGTCTGCCTTTGGCTCAGGTCATGATCCCAGGGTCCTGGGATTGAGCTTCAGCATTGGGCTCCCTGCTCAGCACAGAACCTGCTTCTCCCTCTCCAGCTCCCCCTGCTTGTGTTCTCTCTATGCACTCTGTCTGTCTCTCAAATAAATAAAATTAAAAACAAAAAACAAAGCTCTTTCCCTCATACAGATAATGTCTTTCAGTGTCACTAAAAACCTGTCTTGTTATTTTTAAGTAAAACAGTGTGGAATTTAGGAAGGTCAGTGGATACAGTGGATATAGAACTCAGATGTCGGGCACCTGGGTGGCTTAGTCTATTGAGGGTCCGACTCTTGGTTTCGGCTCAGGTCATGGTTGTGGGATCTGATCCCTGCATCAGGCTCTGCACTCGGCAGCGAGTCTGCTGAAGATTCTCGCTCCCTCTGCCCCTCCCCCTACTTGCATGCACGTGTGTGTGCACTCTCAAATAAATCTTAGAAAAAGAAGAACTGAGTTGTATTTCCATATGCCTTAATGAACAAATAGAAAATGAAATTTAAAAATCTGTGCCATTTTCATTTATGTCAAAGAACGTCAGGTGCCTAGGAATGCAATAGTACTGTGTAGAAAATGCTGGTTATTTTGTACTTTCTTGGAGGTTTAAAATACCAGATTTTTTGTTTTTTTTTTAATACACTGTTTTTGGTCAGTATTAAGCAATTTATTATATCAAATTGCTTTTATTGTAGTCGATGCTGATGTAACAGTGATAGGTTCTGGTCCCGGAGGATATGTCGCTGCTATCAAAGCTGCCCAGTTGGGCTTCAAGGTAAGGTTTAGACCAAACTAGGTGTTGATATAATTTTATTTGGGAAGAGTTGATCATATTCACAAAATACTTCGCACATTAATGGTAATAGTAAATTTTTGGTTATTCTATAAATTGTATTTAGGCTGAGACGAATGAAGAATGTTATTCAGTTGCGGTGCTCTCGTGAAATAGTGAAGTCCATTATTCCCTCCTTCCCCCAATACTTTGTACATTTGGCTTCTAATTCCACTTTGGAAGCTACAGTAATAGGACTATGAGCGTGTATTTGATAATGTTAAACAAACAAAAATGTCTCTGAGCATAATTCACTTCTGAGTTAGCCTGCATTTAGCATTATTTCTGAAATGATACATTTTAAAGGACTCTCTATTTCATTCTCAGAAACACAGCTTCAGTAACTTGTTCTGTAGAAGAATTAAGACAGATGTGGGAATTTTAGTGAACTGAGACATATATCCAGTTAAATGATGTTTTCTTTGGTTGTAGACAGTCTGCGTTGAGAAAAATGAAACGCTTGGGGGAACGTGCTTGAATGTTGGTTGCATTCCTTCTAAGGTGAGCATGTGTTTTGTACAGTGCCGTGGTGTTTTTCATTAGCCACTGATTAGAAGGATGTGTTAGGACTAGAACATGAGGCTAGTAGAGTTATTAGCTATGGTTGATTAAAAACATGTTTTCCTTGGTAAAGCTTAAACAGTGCTGTACCAGTCTGCCATACATTCCTGAAATTGCTTCTTAGAATACCCAGCCTTTCCATTCAAACAGGCTCTGATGTTCCATTTTTTTTTCTTCTGCTTTCCTTTACCAGTGAAACAGATAACAGGTAGTAAATTCTTCCCTTAGGTGTTTTATGTATGTAGACATGACTGCCTTTTTCACCTGCCACCCTGAAGAGTATACTTACTCCTTTGATTTTAAAGAAAGTAAAGGTGTTTTGTTTTTCATTCCTGCTGGTTGAACGTTTTTTATGTCATTATTATTTGGCTCAGGTTAATAAGAACAGAAACTGAATTGTTGTAGTCCTTTGTATTATTCCATGTAGAGAATGTCATTTCTTAAGTGCTTTTTGATTGTATATAGTCTTATTATCAACATTGATCATTTTATCTATTTAGGCTTTATTAAATAACTCTCATTATTACCATATGGCCCATGGAAAAGATTTTGCATCTAGGGGAATTGAAAGTAAGTATACTTTTCATATTTAGCAGTTTACCAGCCATGTTTGACTTGACTCTTTTGGCTACAGCCTTATGTATGTCTGTCTGAGTGTGTAACATATATTTTATTGAGGAAAGAGTAAAAGAAGATCTTAAAAATGTAGAGAGATTTACTTAAGAGGGCTTAAATCCAGATTTTTACTATGACATCTTCTGTTCCTTTGACAACTTTGGTGTGAAGTCTGCTGCTGTATGTGTGTGAAGAGTCAGTTTTAATTTCCCTGAAACCTGGAGATATTAGGGTGGGGAGCTGACCCTGGATTCCTGAGTGCTATGGGCAGAGAAGGAAGGAAGGTTAGTAGGTAGGTAGGTTGGTCTACCTAAGTTGGTAGGGGGAAGAACAAAGAAGGGGTGGGGTGCAGCACAGTGTAAAAGGAGGACATTCCATTTTAATTTTGTATATCTTGTCTCCTACCATTCTTTCTGGGCGGTTTTCATTTCATCCTTTCTCAGTAATTGTTGACAGATACATCCAGAAGGGTTGGGGTTCTAGGGAGAGCTTAAACATACCAGAGGGCGGGGAGGGGTAATAGTTTTTCCTTCATTTGTTTGTAGCAGTAGGCTTCTGAAAGAATGGGCTGTAGTAGGCAGTCCAGTGGGTATAGATGTGAACATTAAAGCAAAGAGATCAAAGTAGATGAAAGGTAGAGTGAACGCGTACTTTCCTTACTCAGGAAAGAAGAGACGGGGTTAGTCAAGAGAACCTGCATGGTAGGCAAAGCTTCCTATTGTAGCCCTTTGGCCCCAGGTCAATCCAATCTCTCAGGGTCTCTGTTTCCTCATCTCTGAGATATGTGTTGCTTGCATGAGCTGATTGCTGAGATATCCCTTTTCTGAAGTTGTGTTGAGTCTTATTATACTGTTGCTTCAGAGTTCTGAGTTAAATGAGTGATTAAATCCAGTTTATTAAATTCTTTTATATTAAGTTTTTATATTTAAAGTTTTCAGATGATTATTTTTGTTAGTTTTTGTTTCATGAAACAGTGTTCTTTTTACTTAAAATTTCAGGTGATGTTTTACTTTGCCATTTCTATTTAAATCTCATCCAGACCTATCATCATAAGGTGTTTGGAGAATATGTTGCCACAGTGGGATATAATGTCTATTTTGGACTGAATTTTTCCCAAAGGTGGACTTTTTACAGTGTTTGAAAGGTTCTATTTATTGAGGTATGATGCTGTTGGCCTTTTTGCCAACTACGATTATTGTATCAGTTACTATACTTAGAAGTTTTAATACTGCCTTTTATACAGTTCTGTAAGCATTAGGCTGAAATTTTCCAGACCTTGATTAGTGAAGAATAGCCTCTTGCTTCAAGAATTTAGCTAAGGACTAAAGATTTCTTTAACAAACCACAGTGTCTGAAGTTCGCTTGAATTTGGAGAAGATGATGGAGCAGAAGAGTACAGCAGTAAAAGCTTTAACTGGTGGAATTGCCCACTTATTCAAACAGAATAAGGTCAGTGATTTAACGTGCAGACGTCTGCTTTATTTTACATACACATTAAACATTATGCTGATAGAGCGATTCTGTTAGAACTTGGCTGCTGGGGTTTTTTTGTTTTGTTTTGGTTTTGGGTTTTGTTTGTTGTTGTTGTTTTTTTTCTGGGGGTATTTATTTAATTAAAAATTGTATGCTAACCTGAAATAGATTTCTCTGACATATAGAACTTTTTGCTGCTCCATGCGTAGCCTTACTAAGTAAGGAAGCATTTTGATTGGATGTGTTATTTAATAGAGTACTTTTTTCCTATTAATCATGTTTTTTTAAATCATGAAAATCATTTTAAACTTTGTAAATCTATAAACATTATTTTATAAAGGTTGTCCACGTAAATGGTTATGGAAAGATAACTGGCAAAAATCAGGTCACTGCTACGAAAGCTGATGGCAGCACTCAAGTTATTGATACAAAGAACATTCTTATAGCTACAGGCTCAGAAGTTACTCCTTTTCCTGGAATCACGGTATGCTTTTTACAACTGGTACAATCTCCCTTCAGAAAGACATTTTATAAACTACTTTATTCATGCTATTTATGAACTTTGAGAAATTTCTAACTGAAATACTATATGTTGACAGTCATTCAGCTTTGGGAAGCTGACTGTCTTTATTCTGCAGTGATTTTGACCAGAAATAGAACACTTCATATTAAGATGGACTTGAATTCATGATGAAGTTAAAACTGACCATTTTGTTTTAAATGGTGGAAGTTTTAAGTGAGCATTTTTAATGGGATTTGATAAAATTGAGTGTATGGATAGAAGTCATAGATACCTCAAAACAAATAAATGTCTTAGTATTTTTTGTGAGGTCAGTTTATAAAACGGTAGGTTTTTCCAAATAATTTTGATTTTATATATTTTATTATAGATTGATGAAGATACAATAGTGTCATCTACAGGTGCTTTATCCTTAAAAAAAGTTCCAGAAAAGATGGTTGTCATTGGTGCAGGAGTAATAGGTGTAGAATTGGTAAGTAATGCTTTTTCTTCTCTTATTGCCTTCACAGAGTTGGAAGGGACTTCGTGGTCCCCTGTTTGATTCTTTGTACAGCCTTGCAAGCAGAGCAACATGGAATTTTGCTTAAACACTTGAGTCATAAAGAGTTTTCAAGACAATTTATTTATGTAATCATTGGTCATTAGGACATTCTCTTTTATTTTGAAATCTGCTTCCCTGTATCTGCCACCTTTCTGGTTCCCTAGAACTGAATTGATTTTTTAAAAGTCTGACAGCCCTTCAGATACTCAAATCTGACGGCCTGTCAGTCCTTCAGAAGATAGTTCTCATTCTGAACAAACTGCATTTTAGATAAAACTTCTGTGGCTCTTCCCTCTCTCTCCATCCTCATCTTGATCCCTGTTCTGTTTTGTCAGACTGCTTGTAACTCTCTGACTACCTTGCCATTTTATGCTTTCTGCCTACCTTGTTCTCCTTTCCTGTCCATCAGGCGACTTTCCTGTATTACCAGTGACCTCTCCATTTTTTTTTTTTTTCAAAAAAGATTTTATTTATTTATTTATTTGCGAGAGAGAAAGAGAGAGCAGTTGGGGGGATGGAGAGGGACAAGCAGACTGCACTGGGCACGGAGCCCAATGTGGGGCTCGATCTCAGAACCCTGAGATCTTGACATGAGCTGAAATCAGGAGTCACATGCCCAACCGACTGAGCCACCCAGGTGCCCTAGTCCTTAGGTCCCTCTGTGTTTTTGCTCCCTCCATTTCCTGTCTTGACTACTTTCTGATCTGCTTAGATTCCATAGTCCATCACTGTAGCTGCTCTTCTTGAGTCCCTTACCTCCTTGGCCATCATCATACCTGTTTGACAAAACTGTAGTCCTGATTAAATTTAGCTGGCTACTCTCTCTCTCTCTCTCTCTTTTTTTAAATGAAATATAGTTGACATAATAGTGTTATATTAGTTTCAGGTATACAGCATGGTGATTCCATAACTCTATATTTATGCTGTGCTCACCACAAATGTAGCTGCCATCTGTCACTATATAACACTGTTAAAATACTATTGACTATATTATTTCCTATGCTGTACCATTTATCCCCATGACTTACTCATTTTGTAACTGGAAGCCTCTACCTCCCACTCCCTTTGACCCATTTTGCCAATTCTCCCACTCCCCTCCCCTCTGGCAACCACCAGTTTATTCTGTATATTTACAGGTCTGTTTCTGCTTTTTTTGTTCAGTTGTTTGTTTTGTTTTTTTTTAGATTCCACATCTAAGTGAAATCATATGGTATTTGTTTCTGTCTGACTTACTTCACTTAGCATAATACCCTCTGTGTCCATCCATGTTGTTACAGATCGGAAAAATCCATTCTTTTTTATGGCGGAATAATATTCCATTGTGTATAAAAGTACATCTTCATCCATTTATCAGAGGACACTTGGGTTGCTTCCATATCTAGGCTATTGTGCTGCATTAAACATAGGGGTGCATATATATATCTTTTCGAATTAGTGTTTTCCTTTTCTTTGGGTAAATACTCAGCAGATTACTGGATCGTATGGTATTTTATTTTTAATTTTTTTAGGAACCTCCAAACTGTCTTCCACAGTGGCTGCACCAATTTACATTCCCATCAGCAGTGCATGAGGGTTCCTTTTTCTCCACATTTTTGCTCACACTTATTATTTCTCACTTTTCAATACCCATTCTGACAGATGTAAGGTGATACCTCATTGTGGTTTTGATTTGCATTTTCCTGATGGCTAGTAATGTTGAGCATCTTTCATGTGTCTGTTGGCCATCTGTATGTCTTTGGAAAAGTGTCTGTTCAGGTCCTCTGTCTGATTTTTAACTGGATTATTTGTATTTTTGATGTTGAGTTGTATATGTTCTTTATATATTTTGGATATTAATTCCTTATAGGATATATCATTTGTAAATTTCTTCCTCCATTCAGTAAGTTGCCTTTTTGTTTTTTCATGGTTTCCTTTGCTGTGCAAAAGCTTTTTTATCTTGGTGTAGTCCCAGTTTATTTTTGTTTTTGTTTCCTTTGAGGAGACAAATCTAGAAAAATGTTGCTAAGACTTAATGTCAGAGACATTACTAGCTATGTTTTCTACTAGGAATTTTATGGTTTCCAGTCTTACATTAGTTCTTTAGTCTATTTTGAGTTTATTTTTATGTGCAGCATAAGAAAGTGATCCGGTTTGATTCTTTGGTGTGTGGCTTTCCAGTTTTCCCAACACTATTGAAGAGATTGTCTTTTCCCCATTGCATATTCTTGCTTCCTTTATCATAGATTAATTGACCACATAAACATAGGTTTATTTCTGGGCTTTCTAGTTTGTCCCATTGATCTGTGTCTCTTCTGTGCCATTAATTTACTTTTTTGATTATTACAGTTTTGTAGTATATCTTGAAATCTGTAGTATATCTTGAGGATTATGTTACCTTAACCTTTGTTTCTATTTCTCAAGATTGTTTTGGCTATCATGGGTCTTTTTTGGTTCCACACAAATTTTAGGATTATTTGTTTTAGTTCTGTGAAAATTACTGTTGGTATTTTGATAGGGATTGCATTCAGTCTGTGGATTGCTTTGGGGAGTAAGGACATTTTAACAATATTAATTCTTCTGGTCCATAAGCACGGTATGTCTTTCATCAGTGTTTTAAAATTTTCAGAGTATAGGTCTTTTACCTCCTTGGTTAAGTTTATTCCTAGGTATTTTATTCTTTTTGGTGCAATTGTGAATGGAATTGTTTTCTGAATTTGTCTTTCTGCCACTTTGTTATTAGTGTATAGAAGTGCAACCAATTTGTGTATATTGATTTTTCTATGCTGCAACTTCACTGAATCCTTTTATCACTTCTGATAGTTTTTTGGTGGAGTCTAGGGTTTTCTTTGTGTACTGTCATGTCATCTGCAAATAGTGACGGTTTTACTTCTTATCAATTTGGATACCTTTTATTTCTTGTCTGATTTCTGTGGCTAGGATTTCCAATGCTGTGTTGAATGAAGGTGGTGAGATGGGACATCCTTGTCTTGTTCCAGTCTTAGTGGAAAAGCTCTCCGTTTTTTACCCTTGAGTATGATGTTATCTGTGGGTTTGTCATATATGACCTTTATTATGTTGAGGTATGTTCCCTCTAAACTTACTTTGTTGAGAGTTTTTATCATGAACAGATGTTGAATTTTGTCAGATGTTTTTTCTACATCTATTGAGATGATCATATGATTTTTATCCTTCATTTTGTTATTGTGGTGTATTGATTGATTTGAGGATATTGAACCATCCCCAGAATAAATCTGATTTCGTCGTGGTGTATTGTTGAATTTGGTTGCCAAGCATTTGTTTTGGGTTTTTGCATCTGTGTTCATAGGGATGTTGTCCTGTAGTTTTCTTTTTTTTTTAAGTGTCTTTGTCTGGTTTGGTTATCAGAGTAATGCTGGTCTTGTAGAATGTATTTGGAAGCTTTCCTCCTATTCTGTTTTTTTTGGAATAGTTTGATAGTTTGGATAGGCTTTAACTCTTTTTTAAATGTTCCGTAGAATTTACCTGTAACTCCATCTGGTCCTGGACTTTTGTTTGTTGGGAGATTTTTGTTTTGTTTTTGATTTTTGGAGGAAGAACAATTTATTTCATACCTCAACCTGAGAGTGTATTGCTTAGTTTCTGAAGCTTCCTTTTGATTACGGATTCAGTTTTGTTACTAGTAATTGGTCTCTTCAGGTGTTCTGTTTCTTCCTGATTTAGTTTTGGAAGATTGTACGTTTCTAGGAATTTAATGGTTTCTTCTGTGTTGTCCAATTTGTTGGCATGTAATTTTTCGTTGTAGTCTCTTATAATCCTTTGTAATTCTGTGTGTTGGTTTTTACATCTCTTTAATTTCTCATTTCATTTATTTGGGCCCTCACTTTTTTTCTTGATGAGTCTGGCTAAAGGTTTGTCAATTTCATTTATCTTTTCAAAGAAAGCTCTTAGTTTCATTGATTTTTATTATTTTTTAGTCTCATTTATTTCTGCTCTGAGTTTTTTCCTTTTTACTAACTTTGGGCTTTGCTTTTTTTTTTCTAGTTTCTTTTGTAAGGTTGGATTATTTGAGATTATTCTTGTTTTTTGGTTGTATTGCTATCAATTTCCATCTTAGAACTGCTTCCTCTTTGTGCCAAAGATTTTGGACCATTGTGTTTTAGTTTTTACTTGTCTCCATATATTTTTTTAATTTTCTTTTTGCTTTCTTTGTTGAGCCATTGGTTGGTTGTTGGTTTGTTTTTTGTTTTTTTGTTTTTTTTTAAGATTTTATTTATTTGAGAGCGAGAGAGAGAGATTGAGCACAAGCAGGGGATAGGGGCAGAGTGAAGACAGAGAAGCAGACTCCCTTCTGAGCAGGGAGTCCAACACAGGGCTCGATCCCAGGACCCTGTGATCATGACCTGAGCCAAAGGCAGACACTTAACCGACTGAGCCACCCAAGTGCCCCGAAATACTTTTTTTTTTTTTCATTTTTATTTGACAGAGAGACAGCGAGAGAGGGAACACAAGCAGGGGGAGCAAGAGAGGGAGAAGCAGGCTTCCCGCAGAGCGGGGAGCCCAATGCGGGGCTCGATCCCAGGACCCTGGGATCATGACCTGAGCTGAAGGCAGACGCTTAACGACTGAGCCACCCAGGTGCCCCGCCCCGAAATACTTTTAAATTTGGTGAGACCTGTTTTGTGGCCTAACATGTGATCTGTCCTGGAGAATGTTCCATGTGCACTTGAAAAGAATGTATTTTGTTGTTTTTGGATCAGATGTTCTATATATATCTGTTAGGTTCATCTAGTTCAGTGTCTTGTTCAAAGACACGATTTTCTTACTGATTTTCTCCATTGATGCAAGTTGGCTATACCCTACTGTTAGTGTCAGTTTCTCCCTTTATGTCTGTTAATATTTGTTTTATGTATTTAGGTCCTCCACTGTTGGGTGCATAGATATTTACAATTGTTATATCCTCTTGTTGGATTGATCCCTTTATCATTATGCAATGCCATTGTCTCTTGTTACAGTCTTTTTTTTAAATTTTTTTTTTTTAAGATTTTATTTATTTGACAGAGAGAGAGACAGCCAGAGAGGGAACACAAGCAGGGGGAGCAGGAGAGGGAGAAGCAGGCTTCCCGCAGAGCAGGGAGCCCGATGCGGGGCTCGATCCCAGGACCCTGGGATCATGACCTGAGCCAAAGGCAGCTGCCTAACGACTGAGCCACCCAGGCACCCCTATTTTTACTTTTTGAACGGGAAAAGCAATTTGATCATTTCCAGTGATTTTTGTAAGTAAAGAAATTCCTAACTATTGTACGGTCACTTCATATTTAACATTGTATGAATATTAAAAGCAAACAAATGAGAAAATGTACAGTACAATGGAAATAGCTTGTTATTCAACACATCCAGTAGATCTCAAAAACAAAGACAACACACTCAACCAGGGAGCTTAAAATATCAAATCAAAACCCAAAGAACTAGAAGGAAAAAAAAAAAATCCTTCAAAAAGACAACTGTTTCACCTTCCTAGGCCAGTGCTTTACAATGTGAGAAACACTGATACCTTCCAGCTCCTACAGGTCGTGTCTTCTACATACAGCAGTAAGAGCTCTGTGGCTGGATTTGCCAAGAAACAGTTCCATGCCCAGAACTCTGTATCAGACAGGGTCCTTTTTTTTTTAACCAAAATACTTTCTACAAAATTCCAAACCAAAAGGTACTGCTTAAGGCATCTTTTTTTTTATATAACATTTTTCTCTTCTACAGTCTATTTTAAAGTCTATTTCGTCTAATGTAAGTTTTGATACCCCGGCTTTTTTTTGGCTTCTGTTTGCATGGAATATCATTTTCCATCCTTTCCCTTTCAGTCTACAGGTGTCTTTAGGTCTGAAATGAGTCTGTTGTAGGCCGCAGATAGATGGGTCTTGTTTTTTTGTCCATTCCATCAGCCTGTATTTTTTGTTGGAGTATTTAGACTACGCTTAAAGTAATTATTGATAGCTATATACTTAGTGCCTTTTTGTTCATTGTTTCCTCATTGTTTTTGTAGTTTTTCTCTGTTCCTTTCTTTTCTTGCTCTTTTTCCTTGTGATTGATGACTTTAGTGTTATGCTTGGCTTTTTCTCTTTATTTTTTGTGTATCAGTTATAGGTTTTTTTTTGTGGCTGTCATGTGGTTCTATATAACATCCTACGTATATAGGAGTTTGTATTAAGTTGATGGTCACTTAAATTTGAACATCTAAAAGGACTTCGTTTATATTCCTCCACCTTCCATGTTTTATGTACTTGTTATTATATTTTACATTTTTTAATTGAGTCCCCTTAACTTTTTTTTTTAATTTATAATTGTACTCATTGAAGCGGGCTAGAGCTGGGGGTGCCTTGGCCTTGAGGGGGATGGTTGGAGCTAGTGTGGGCTAGGGGCCCAGGGCTCACTGAGGCGGCAGGCCATTTAGGGCACCTGGGCCCTGCTCCTGTCTGCCCTATCAAGGTGGAGAGGGAACGTCATCAGTGGCACTTGTTAGCCTCTCCAGCTCTGGAGAGATTTCCAGCAGTTTCCCCTCCATTTAGCCAATGCTGTAGGGTTAGTAAATGCGTTTTCTTCACTATATAGTCTTTTGGCTCTTTAAAGGATTGTGCTTTTTTGCTGTGCCCCAGGGTGGGCAAATCTGCTCGTGGCTCCTCAGTGCTGTCCCTCCCTCTTGCAGTTGGTAATGTTGGGGGTCGTGTTCCCATTGTTACCGTGTCTCAGGCTCTCCGCCTGTTCTCTGCATGGTCCCGCTATCCTTGTACGGAAGCGTTCAGTCATTCCTCAGCTCTTCCAGAGGAATTGCTGTATATGGAGGTGTAGATTCCATCTATCTGTGGGAGGTGAATTCAGGGTCTTCCTATGCTGCCATCTTGGACACTTCTGGGCTCTTATATCTAAGCACCTATTAGCATCTCTACTTACTTTTCTCACAGACGCTGAATTCAGTAAATTTGTGACTTAACCTTTTCCTCTCCCTCATCCCTCTCTCACCCCCAAATAAACAAAGCCCAAACCCGTTTCTTTCATAATATTTGTCATCTCAGTGTACCACCCTACATCTAGAGGCTTAAGCAGGAAGTTTGGGAATTGTACGTGACTTATGTCATGCCATCGTGCCTCCTGCTGAGTCCGACAGTGGGTCCTAACGTGATGCTACAAGACACACATCTCATGAATATGGCCTCCTTTTTACACGCATCTACTTAGATCCCAGTTCAGGCCAGTGTCATTTCTTACCCTAAGTCTCTGACTTTTTTCATCTTTTTCTAATCTAATCTCCCCAGAGTGGCTGAAGTCCTCTGCTATAACAAGAATGTAATCCTGTCCCTTCCCTGCTAAAAATCCTTCAATAACTAGTGGATAAATTCAAAATCTTCAATGTTGTTGAAAGGCCAGCATGATATGGCCCTGGCTCAAATCTCCAGCCTCATTTCTAGCCCTTCTCCCTCTCAAACTATGTTCCAGGTACAGTGAAATACCAGTTTCCGAACAAGCTGCATTCTTTCTCTTATCTGTAGGCCTTCTGTTTGGAACATGCTTCCCTTTCCCAGTCTCTGCTCTCAGAGCCTTCCCTGACAACCCTACATGCCCTTAGGTACTCTTGCTGAGTGTCCCATTGCACCTGTTCTTGCTACAGTATTTATCTCACTTTACTGATCTTTCTTGTTCACTTGTCTCTCTCTCATTAAATCATCCACTGCCTGAGGTCAGAGGTCCTGGCTGTTTCATCGACTGTGCATCTTTAGCACATAGCACGGTGGCTGACATATAACAAGTAGTCACGTGTTAGCTTTTATTATTACTGCCGAGTAAACGTGTTAATACCTTTCAGAAGTCAGCTTAGAAGTTACTTTTTTAGCCCAGACTTCTTTTTTTCTGAGAAGGTACAAGTCTTTCTTTGAGTCTTGAGTATGATACGTCTGCATGTTTGTATCGCCTGTTAATTAATGGTATATTGCATTTGTTTATGTCTGCCCTTCCTACAGGACCATAAGCTCCTTGAAGGCAAGGACTGAGTGTCATTCATATTCGAATTTCTGTTGCTTTCCTTAATGCTGCTTACACAGGGCTTGTAGATCCCGGATCGTTACTTTGTCGTCATCCTTCTGATCCTGGTCTCGTCTATCAGGATCACTTGGAAATGGTGTTCAGAACTAAGCATGATACTCTGGATAATTGAGAGAACTTGTTTTTGATATGTAATCTACTTCGTTTAATATAATTCCTTAGGATCAATTTAATTATTTTTTCTTTTTCAAAGCACGTATCGAGTTTATAGTCAGTTGAAAAATTCACATCTTTTGCTTGAGGAATTTTGAGTTTTTAAGCCTAACTATAAATAAATAAACCTAAATAAAGGATTTTGAACCTTTATCCTTGCTTTAATCTGATGCTCACTTATACCTGTTATTCCAGTCTTTTCCTTTGTCTTGATTCGGTCATCCTTACACTTAACTGCTTTTTCTTGCCATGTGTAATTCACAAATCTGGGAAGCATGTTAACTAAGGCATGTGGCCTATCATCTGATCTTACCTAAATCGATTAATGAAACTGTCTCTGGTGTCCTTCACAGCAGTATGAAGTACTGAAAGCTATCTGACTCTACAGTCTTTAACCTGTTTATAAAATGTATTTGAATCTCCACTGATGTATCACATCTAAGGGATGTGAAATTTTCTTTCTTTTTTTTTTTTTGAAGACTTTGCTGATAATAAAAAGATCCTACATTATTGTCCAGTCCAGCAAAGATCAGTTTACATGACTTATTTGGAATACTTGTAGTATCTAATGATTACCAAACCAGCTGTTTAATCATCTCTTCAAGTATTTAGCAGGGCTTGACCTCTGTTCCTCGTTTCAAAATCAATTTTCCAGAATCTGTTCTTTTCACTTTTGAAAATTTTAGGCAATATATTTATTGTCTCTCTGGCTCCATTTGACAGTTCCCTTATGCTAATTAAGTTCCCAGAATTCACTGACTGACAGTGTCTCTGTCATCAAATTATGATCAGATTTGTTTGATTGGAGAGTTAACTTATCAAAAATGACTAGTTTTCTTATCTTGCTTAATATTTCCTCCATTCATTCCACTTTGAAAGTTGTTCTCATGGGTGGATAAAATGAGCAGGAAAAAGGAATAACATAGATTTACTTTCTTCTGTTGGTAAGTATAATAATAATAACCCGAAGCAATAATTCTCTTTCTTTCATTTCAGCACTTTTGCCTTAGGGTATTTTTATAAGCATTGGGTCATTTTAAACATTTTAATATTTTAGGTGTCTCTTTCTATATTGAATGTTTTTACAAATGTCTTTTTAAAAATTTAAACTTATTAGGGGCGCCTGGGTGGCTCAGATGGTTAAGCATCTGCCTTCGGCTCAGGTCATGATCCCAGCATCCTGGGATCGAGCCCCGCATCGGGCTCCCTGCTCAGCGGGGAGACTGCTTCTCTCTCTCCCTCTGCTCACGCTCTCTCTCTGTATCTCTGTGTCTCAAATGAATCAATAAAAAAATCTTTGAAAAAAAAAAAAATTTAAACTTATTAGAGATAACTTACCAGGTAGTCATACTTTTCTCTTAAATTTCTCATAAAGATTATTCGTGTGACTTTTTATTTTTTCATAGTTTACCTTCTTCCGTTCCAGTTTAATGTAGTGCTTAAGAATATAGGTTTTAGAATCAGGTTTCAAATTTGAATTTCAGCTCTGCTTCTTAATGACTTATGTGCTTATTGTTAAATGAATGAGCTTCTCTGAATTAGTTGATTCATCATAAAAGTCCCCATTTTAATAAGAGGAACTGCCTTATAGGACTATTGTTGGGATTTAGTAAGGTAATATATATAAAACACTTAACCCAGTGTCTGGCAGCTAATAAGCTCTAACACAGTGCCTGACGTCTAATATCTGGTAGATACTATTAGAGTTTTCCTATTTCTTAGGATTTTGAAATCCGTTTTCCTAAGAGTAAGGCATTTGTCCAGCTCTCTGTGCTCATTATTCCCTCCTTTGAATTCAAGATGATGCTTCTTACCATTTCCCATTTTCTTACTGTTTCTTTTTGTTGTTGTTGAAAATGTCATGATTTTGTTCTTTTTTGTGGCTGAATAATATTCCTGTGTATGTATACCACGTTCTTTTTTTATTCTTTTTTTTTGTTGTTGAAGTATAGTTGAATATATTATTAGTTTCAGGCATACAATGTTGACTTGATATACTCTTACTATTTCTTACTTTGTAATTTAGGTTCAGAGGAGTGTATTTTTAACACCTTCATTGAGATGCAGTTCCTATATCCTTCACCCATTTAAATAAAGTGTACAGTCCAGTGATGTTTTTTTAGTATGTTCACAGAGTTGTGCAGCTGTCAGCACGATCCTCATTCCAGAGCATTTTCGTCATCTCAGAAAGAAACCCCACGTCCACTGGCAGTGACTCTACATTCCTCCCTTCTCCCAGGCCCTGGAAACCACTAACCTACTTTCTGGGATGGTGGAATTGCCTATTTTGGACTTTTCACATACGCGGAATTCATACAATATGTGGCCTTTATGTCTCTGGCTTCTTCACTTGGCATCATGTTCTCAGGGTTCACGTATACTTCGTAACTCTTCAGGGCCAAATACTCCATTCTGTGGCTAGAGTACATTTTGTTTCTCCATTCATCCGTTGATGGACACTTGGCTGGTTTGCACTTTGGGACTCTTATGAACAACACTGCTGTGAACGTTTGTGTACAGATTTCTGTCTGGACATCTGTTGTCTTTTCCCTTGTGTGTAAACCTGGGAGTGGAATTGTTGGGGCAAATGGTAGTTCTCCTTTTGAGGAGCTCTGTGTGTCCTCCCACGAGTAGCAGTGGTGCTTTTTTTGATTTGAACCATTTTCATAGGTGTGTAGACGTAGCTCCTGGGTGTTTTAATTTGCGTTTCTCTAGTGGCTTGTAATGTGGAGCATCTTCTTAATGTGCTTATTTTCCATCTCTGCATTGTCTTTTGTGACGTACCTCTTTAACTATTTTGTCTGGTTTTTTATTGGATTTGCTATTTAATTTTGAGAGATCTTTGTGCAAAGGATATAAATCCTTTATCATAAAGATGTTTTGCAAATATTTTTTTTGCCGTCTGTGGCTTCTCTGTCTCTATTTTTAATATTAGCTTTAGAAGAGAAGTTTTTAATTTTGATGTAGTTTCATTTTTTTTTTCTTTCATGGGTGTGCTTCTGGTGTTGTGTGACCCTAACTCAGGGTCACAAAGGTTCTTTCCTATGTTTTTGTCCGTAAGTTTTATAGTCTTGGGTTTTATAATAAGGTCCGTCATTCATTTTGAGTTAATTTTTGCATATGCTTGTGATTGGATTTTTAGTGTCACTGTATTGCCTTTAGTTAACTCAGCTCTCATTCCACAAACTCTGGAAATTTTAAAAATGAATGCATAAACCTAATTGGAAAGGTAAACCTCTTATTTTAAATTACCAGATGATTTTAATACAAATTCTTGAAAAGGATATGTTCATTGTTTTTCATATTTTATTTAATGCTGTAAAATTATATTCATCTTACCTATCTCATAAATAGGCATCTAGACATTTTAATTGTTTAAAATGTTGTTAAAAACCAGCATTCAGTTTAAATTTTAATTTGAATGAAAAAGTAAACATTTTATTTTCTGTTGAGAAAATAAAATATGAAGCCAGTTTAATATTTTACAAATACCAGTAATTAGTAGGAGTCCGAGGACCTTCTCCTTCTCCTTCAGGACCTTCTTTCCCCCTTGTTCCTGTCTTCCTGGACCAATTCCCGTGTAGCTCATTCCCTCTCGTTGTGCACATGTCAGCCCAGTGAAGCTTTCCCTGATGACCATGCTCTTTAAAATTACAGCCTTACTCCTTCCAGCAGTCCTGGTTCTGCTTCCTGATTTATTTTCCTCAGAGCACTTTACTGTCCTCTGTGTGAATTTTACTTAATCTGCCTCCTCTACCAGAATATAAGCTCCCTGGGGGCAGCATTTTGTTCACTGATGTGTGTCTGGCATGTAGTAGGTGCTCAATAAATGTTGAAGGAATGAACAGATTAATATGTGAAATACATGAAACGTATTTATTTGCCAGGGTGTTCATTTTAAACTTTAGAGCTTCTGATAGGGACATACTAACAAAAGAGAGTATCTGACAAGAGATTATTTACGATGCTTCAGTAAATATTTGCTCTAGAAACCTCTGTTTTTATTTTTGTGATTTTTAAAAATTATCTACAGGGTTCAGTTTGGCAAAGACTTGGTGCAGATGTGACAGCAGTTGAGTTTTTAGGTCATGTTGGTGGAGTTGGAATTGATATGGAGATATCTAAGAACTTTCAACGCATCCTTCAAAAACAAGGATTTAAATTTAAATTGAATACAAAAGTTACTGGTGCTACCAGGAAGTCAGATGGAAAAATTGATGTTTCGTAAGTATGCTCCATTTGGTGTTGATATCGTATCTTTATCTGTGTGCTTAAGGAAAACACTCCTTTTTTCAGAATCAGATTTAGGGCCATTTTATTGCTTAATGTAACTCCGTATTGCTTATTAAATTGGTCCAATGAAATTCATGATTAAGTTGATGCTAGGAAACTTAATCCAGTGTTCTCACTCTAATGGGCTTTCTCATAGTATACGTTCAGAAATATTTAAACTCTCAATGTTCAGTAAAACTCAGTATTTTTAGATATATCTGGGGAAATCAGTAATAATATTAGATTGCTTACTGTGTGCCTGGCACTTCGGAGCCATTACTTGATCTTTCTGACTCTAAGTCCTATGTTCTCAACCTGTGCTCTCCTACCTGTTTGTGTGCAGTTTGAACAATAGACCTCTAGAGGATTTGTACATGTTTTCGTTGCCTGACTCCGGTTTGTTAGAAGTGTCAGCAGCACTCGAGAAACATCTGGTCTTCCATTTCTCAGTCTCTCAGCTGTTTCTGTCGATGTGTGTTTAACAGTCACACACTGTCCTCTAGTGTTGAAGGTGCTTCTGGTGGGAAAGCCGAAGTTATCACGTGTGATGTACTCTTGGTTTGCATTGGACGACGACCCTTTACTCAGAACTTGGGACTGGAAGAGCTTGGAATCGAATTAGATCCTAGAGGTAGAATTCCAGTCAATACCAGATTCCAGACTAAAATTCCAAAGTAAGTTGGATAATTATTTGCATTTTCAAAAGTTTAAAAATTTATTTCAAACTCTATTTTGAAAATAAGACTTTTGTCATGCTTAAAAAATGCACTGGCTTTGGGGAAGAAGAGTAAACTCATATGTAAAAACAAAAATAATTGAATGTTTCCATTACCCAGAGATGAGACCCTGAACTCACAGATGTGTACTTCATATATTTTTTGGTTACTTAGTAACTAGAAACTTCTGTCACCATGGCCTAATGAAGAGGAGCAGATGTGGTGGCAGAAGCTGACTGTTCTTTGATCTCTGTGGCAGTATCTACGCGATCGGTGACGTGGTTGCCGGTCCAATGCTGGCTCACAAAGCAGAGGACGAAGGCATTATCTGTGTTGAAGGAATGGCCGGCGGCGCTGTGCACATTGACTACAACTGTGTACCGTCCGTGATCTACACACACCCGGAAGTTGCTTGGGTCGGCAAATCAGAAGAGCAGTTGAAAGAAGAGGTAATTCTGAATGCGGGGGTAGTTTTAATGCCATCGTGTGAATTGAGTTAATGACACTGGTGGTTGGGAATCATTTTCTTACTGTATTAATGCATTTGGAAATTATGTAGAACATTATATAGTTTATATATTTTTTCCTTTGTTGGTGGCATAGAGGAGATCATTCACTTGCCTGCCTTCAAACTAGTAATTCCAGAGCTCTTACATTTTTCTTTGAAATATACCCAGATAGACTGACGTTTGCATTTGCTTGTGCTTG
Source organism: Phoca vitulina (assembly GCF_004348235.1). Taxonomy (NCBI): domain Eukaryota; kingdom Metazoa; phylum Chordata; class Mammalia; order Carnivora; family Phocidae; genus Phoca; species Phoca vitulina. The sequence continues at coordinate 82,334,592 of NW_022589707.1, forward strand.
TACCCAAAATGTATTTCATTAGCAAGCAGTCAGTTCTGGTCTTGCCCTCAGTAGACTCCGAAGAATTGCCTTCTTGGGGTTTATTTTCTGAACCAGTGGTAGATGATTGCGCCAACAGGAATGCATTTTTTCAGAGTTTATGTAGGCTCTCATTTTCTGTCTCTTGCAGGGTATTGAGTACAAGGTTGGGAAATTCCCCTTTGCTGCTAACAGCAGAGCTAAGACGAATGCGGACACAGATGGCATGGTGAAGATTCTGGGACAGAAATCAACAGACAGGGTGTTGGGAGCACATATTCTAGGACCAGTGAGTATCCTAAAATCCCAAATCCCATTACGATTTCTGGAAAGCGCTGCTGTTCCGATGTAAAGCCAGCTGCTGTTTACATGCCGAGGTTATTAATTACCAGCAGCTTGTGTGCTGTTTCTGACAGCGACCGGCGGCACTCTCACACGCTCGCCTGTCACATCATCTGCTTTCCGCACTGCAACTGACAGTATCCTCTTGAGAGCTGCCCTGGGCCCTGGGCCTGCTGAAAATTCGTCAGTGGCCCTTTTCCGCCTCGGGCTGTTACGTACAAGGCCCCGCTAACTCTGGGCCTGTCTGCCTTCCTGACCTCATGTCTTCCCACCCTTCCCTTTCGCTCGTTAATTCCCTGCCTCATGGGCCTTCTCTCAGTTTCCTAACAGGCCAGTGTTCCCATTTTAGAGCCTTTGTGCTTGTGGAACCCGTAGCTTGGAATGCTGTGCCTCCAGGTCTTTGCATGACTGGCTCCTGTGAGGTCTCAGCTCAGATGTTACCTCCTAAGAGAAGCCTTTCCTACCACTGACCCTGAAGTACGCAGTTCCCCTTGGGATCTGTTGTAATGATGATGATGAAACACTGGAGTCCTTAGTCTGTAATACATTTTTCTGTATACATGCAGTAACTTAATGTTCACAATTCTGGGGGGCAGGAGTTGCTCTGCCCATTTTTGAAGTGACTAAATGGAATGACTCACACAGAGTGAATGCTCAGAGGGACTCCGCAGTAGGATTTGAATCCAGGCCAGCTGGCTCCAGAGCCCAAGCTCTTGTCTTCTGTGCCCCCTTTCCTGTTAAGCTTTTCCTGACTGGAGGCAGTTAGTTAACTGCTCTAACAGCAAATCCTGTTAGCTTGTAGTTTTTGCCATGGGAAGAAAATGACTTCTTGGTCTGTTATTTTAAAGGGTGCTGGTGAAATGGTGAATGAAGCCGCTCTCGCGCTGGAGTATGGAGCATCCTGTGAAGATATAGCCAGAGTCTGCCATGCGCATCCGGTAATTATCGACAGCATACAGAATTAATGGTTACCTCAGGTGTCTTCTCACCCACAAATATTTGGTTTCTAATTTTAAATTTCTTCCCTTACAGACCTTATCAGAAGCTTTTAGAGAAGCAAACCTGGCTGCATCATTCGGCAAATCAATCAACTTTTAAATTAGAAGATTATATTTTTCTGAAATTTCCTGGGAGCTTTTGTGGAGGTCACATTTCTGAACAGGAAATGCTCACAGCTCCAAGAATTTCTAGGACTGAATTATGAAACTTTTGGAAGGTTTTAATAGGTTCGGACAGAGTGGAATAATCTCATCTACTTTAAATAAATTTAATATTTTGTTTCAGTGCATTAATATTGCAGAAAAAAGCTACTTTTATAGTAGCATCCAGGAAAATTTTTCATGCAGTTTCTGAAAGATTCGACTTCACTAAATTTATGTTTCTTAGCTTTTATCTCTGCTATTGTAAAGTTGGATTTACTTACATGGATGGAGCTGGTGTAGGGTATGTGAGCCAGCTGTGTTTGAAGCAAGGTGATCAAGTTATTTTAAACTTGGTTTTCATATTGGAAACAGTCATTAGAATTAAGATTAAAATATGTATAAACCAAACTGATGTAAATACAACGATGATCTCTCACTTATTTAATCCCTAAATTCTTGCAGTTTAGAGGTAGAATTTATGTTTAAATTTTTAAGGACCCATTGAGGTCTACAGTTAACCAAATTAAGGAGGTATATCTGTGAAATTCAAATATTAAATGAAGATGTAAATGTATTACAGCGGGGAATGAAAATACAGAAATAAACAGTCCTAAATATTCATGTACTGGTTGTTTTGAGTGGATGTCAAGATGGTCCTAGTTCTTTTATGACTACCTATAGTGTATATTCTTATTTCTGTTTGTTATTCCTCTTCTAGGCCTGGATGTATCTTTTTACCACACTGGGGGACAACGTTAAGGCATTTAAAAGGTCATTACCCTTTCATCTGTTTTAGTGATACCAACTAACTGGAGCATACACTTTTGGAGACACAGCATATGGGAAAATTTAATCCGCTGTCTTCTGTGGATTTCCAGTGTATCTGTGGCTGGGTAAATGACTATTTCTTTAAAGAGTGCTATAAAATCATATTTGTTGATTAATGTTTAAAATGGCCAGCTCTTGAAACACTTCAGTAACAAAGTATTAAGTGTTAAAATAGGCTTTTGCATTTTTTAACTAAATTTAAGAATCAGATTTAGGATAGCATATTCTAAAAAGGAAAAACTTAAAGTACTAGAAATATGCAAACTAGATACTCACTTGATTGCAACTTAAAGATCACAGCCTAAGGAAAAGTTTAGATAATATAATGTGTCAGCAGAAAGCTACGTGGGATAAGATACTGTCAGTCGCTCAGTTAGAAGGAAAATGTTGAGTCGTCTTCAGGTTTTATTTGTATCATCAGTGGGCCACAGTTCCCTTTTTCTTCTATGTCCAGTAGTCTTGGACTCTACTATAGTTATTATGAATGATCCATTGTAAAGACTCTGGATTTTCTTACCTACCTCTGAAAAATAGGGAATTTCTGTTTCAGTGGGCAGTTAACTTGGCTGAACCCCAACTGCATGGTCTTTGCTGGGGGGCAGCAGCTGAAACATCTACCCCGTTGTTTGAGCTCTACCTCGGCTGCATTGCGTCTGTCCCGTGTGTGTAGTGCATAGCTCAGCCGGACACTGGGCAAATGATAGCAGAGTTGGGAGCCCCCCCCCCGCCCCCATGTATTAGTTATTCTAGTTGCCCCTGACTCAGTCCTTCAGTTCCTTAACCAGTAAAACTTGGCTTCCCCCCGATGTCATACTTGGTTAGGACCTGCCCTCAGGTGAAAAGCCATTAACAATGGGAGTTTCACCCAGTGCTGTTCTCTGTCAACTCCCCTCTCCAGGACCTTTACTTTAAAAAATATCTATTTTGTTCAGTTTGCAGTAGTTATTAGCAGGAGGGCTGGCCTGACACGTGCTACTTGGCCATTATTGGAAATGACCTCTGTGTGTTTTAAAATCTGAAATCCCGATATTCTGTGAAGTGCTAGCTTATTTAAACTCCAGACATGTCCCCTACTCTAGGGAAAAAAAATAGTGAGAAATAGAGTTTAATATGAAGTCCTGGCTATAGAAACACACAAAATAGTTCTGTCTAGGTGGGAATGAAGTTGTGGCTATAAAACAGATTTAAATGTTCACTTATTTACTAAGTTCTCAGTATTTTCTTGGCTTGTGAAGGGTGGGAATTAGCTGTCCAGTTCCCTGAGCTGATGAAAATGAGTGATTTCAAAGTGACATCTTGAGTTGTTTAGCTAAAAAGGAGTGGGTACAGGTAAGGATTTCTATTTTAAGTGAAATACTTAAGATTAAGGGAAAAAAATTAGTTGCTGTAGCAGATGATGAGGTAAAACCAATTTGCTGGGCAGTAGGCTCTCTACCTAAATAAAAGTGACAAGTAATTGCCTTGAAGGAGAGGGAGGTTGCCTTATTGTTTATATTACATCTGTTTACATAACTTCGGTTCAGGCCCAGCTTTAAATGCAGCTGTGTTGTAGGTGTGGATGATGGTTCAGTGCTACACAGAACTTGTCTTGCTCTAATAGGAATTTGTGCAAAGACCACTTAGGCCTTGCTTGGCCCGTTCTCCAGCTCAGCTCTGAGGTTGGCATGGGTTTGGCAGTTGGAATACAACTGTTTTCTTTATCCTGTGGAATAAGTGATTGTTCTGTGATTGCTTTGGCCTCACATACAGACTGTAGCAGAGAATCTTTTAGTTTGTGAAATCTAATAAAGTACAATGGAAACACTGAGAAGTTATAGCACTTTATACTGTGATTGGCACTGCTCAGTTGGCAGGAGCAATGTTCCTAAACTCCGGCTGGATTTCATTTCAATCCCCCCCCGCCCCCCCCAACCACCCAGCATAGGGCCAGGATTGCTCACACTTAAAAGTCAGTTTACCCGCCTGATTTTCTAAAAATTGCTTTTTGTTCTCTTTCTCAGAGCAAGGAGTATTTAGAGGAGTTTTGGAGATTGGAGCAACTGAGCTGCCACTGAAAATGGTGAAGGGGGTTCAGGCTGTATACTTCCCCTCCCCTCCGCCTGGGCACCCCACTGGGAAGTGGTCTGGGGGGCAGATGTGTGGAGGATACTGACCTAGCAAAAAGATGATTGCTTGTTTATAGACAAAACAGAAATCAGGGTCCCGTGAAGGCAGTTTGTTTATAAAACCGTTTTACATTGAAAGGATCCTAGCTTCAAGGGATTCACAAACACTGAGTAAAAGAAGTAAAATTTAAGAATTATCCTAAATATATATTTATACAAAAGGACTGTACTTTATTTAACTCCGTACAAAATGTGGTGATTAAAAACATTAAATAGGTAAGGAGCTGTATTTCGAAGATCATGAAGTCAGTTTTTTAAATGGAGCTCTGTTACTTTGGTCACCTTGGCCACCTTCGAGCCCTTCCTCCTCCTCCTCCTCCGTTACAAGCAGGTGCTATAAACAGCAACTTTCTGGCTTATATCCTTTAGGAGTGAACGCACCTCTCCTTCCAGTCTTACTAATTCTTGAGCTTTATCTTCTAAATATTTTTGATTGTCCTCATATGTTCTTTCTAAATCTGTGGGAGATAAAAAAAAAGTCTGAGCAAATTATACTAGGATCTCCATCTCCTACTGATCCTTTCTGCCTATAAGGCCCAAGACAAAGTGAACAGATTTTCAACCTTTTAAATAAACTCCATGGAGGTCTTAATTTTAAAATACCTTATGAAAGCACGAGCCTAAGACCCACCTTTCAGGAGTTGCAGCTTGCTGTTTGCTTGAGCCAGAAGTGTTTTTGCTTCATTTTGTAGCATTTCAGCTTTCCTTCTGGCATCTGCTGATTCTTCGGTTTTTTTGGCAATTAATTTTTCTACCTTCTTATACTTTTCATCAACTTCACCGTCCAGAACCTGCAGTTCCAAGTAGACACAGAGAGGACACATGTAATCTCTGACACTAAGAGTGTCCTTGTGGCAAGCTCAGAAGGGTACTCAGGCATTAAACCATTCAGTGTAAATAATTAAATATTCTGAAACAGTGGAATTAAATACAACACTGACTTACGAGTTTTTTAAAATTAAGGATTTGAAAGACATTTTGGGAGTTGTAGCAGGTCTCCAGGGCTAAGCCTTTATCTTTTCAGCACTTTTCTCTGGAGACATCACAAGATAATTATACAGAGGTAAAAAAGTAGGTTTTCTGTAAAGTAGGTTTGCTGTGATCCAAACCTTTAGATATCAGAAAAGGCCCATTTGAAGAGCCAAATAGGAGGACCATCTGGATTGTGACTAGTGTAGGATGTGTAGAGATTTAAGGGAAGGAAGGAAAGAAAGGGGAGATGGTAGCATACACAGGGGTGGTGAGGAGATGAGAAATTGGTGTGGGTTTGACAAGGTGCTTCTTGCAGGTGCTTTTGAGAAACACTGCTCAAACAGTAGCCATTGATAGAGGGATTTCAAGGTCAGGGTCTTGTTCATCTTACTGTAATCAAATGCTGTGTTTTTGGAAAAAAATGCTCTGTAAAAAGACTACTTGGGTGACGTATGCTCTCAGAACCACGAGAAAGAAAAAACCACAACAGAAAAAATGGACAGGGTAGTGCACTTTTCTTCCCGTTTTGTTCTCTTCCCCAACCAGAGGTGGAAGGAGGTCACCCTTCTGTAATGCCTAAAAGCTACATTAACCTCAAGGAAAAATCTTGACTAAATTTCCATTTATAACTCCCTACTGTTCATTTAACAGTTGGCACATTCCCCTCAAAAGTGTAAAAAGGTTTCTTTGGAGATAAACATTTGCCCGCTGAACGTATGTTTTAATGATTACTTGGCTTCTAGTGAAAAATTTGGGTTGTATGAGATTTTCTCTGCAAAACATAGTACCTTCCAGTGAGAAGGAAGGGGTGGTTAATTCAGAGTGAGTGTAGAAGACGTGAGATTTAGTTCCTGCTAGTGGTTCTGTGACAGACGCCTTAAGCTTTTTCTACCCTGCTTTTCAAGACTTCTCAAATGGCCAAGTAATTACCGTATGCCATAAAGGCCTTCCTAATTGAATTAGCAAAGTATAAGCTCTGTGTATTTGTTTTAAGACTTCCGCCCCTAATTTCATTTTTTGCCTCCTTCTCCAAGTCTGGATATGAGGGCTTAGGTCACGCTTCTTGGACACCTTCCTGTCCACTCCCACTCTTTTCCATCTAGGTCTCTAACGACTGCTATTTCAAAACGGGTCACTGGGGATATTTCTGACGAATAGCTGTTGGGTCCATGTCCCTTACTGGTTCCAAGGAAGGCAACGAGGAGACTGTTGCTCCTTTATGAACACAGTTATGAAGTTACAAAGCTTTCTTACCTTTTTAACGTCATCTGCGCTTTGTTTCACCGTGTACACCACTTTTTCAATATATTCTGCCTCCCCAGAGTTCTGGGCCGCCTTCCGCTTCAGTTCTTCCACGTTCCTCTCTAGCTCGCTGATGCGCTGAGAGGCGTTGAGCAAAGTCTCCTCAGAAGCAGCGGTTTCAGACTCAATCTGCAAGTATAATGTCAGTCACCCAGCCAGCCATTAATTGAACAACAAGTAGTTGGGCGTGCTAGGAATACAAATTTAGAGGAAGACTAAAAGGCCGCTTCGCTGTTTTGCTCTGGACCCAAAGAAAAAATTACCAAAAGGAAAATAAAATTTCAGGAAAGCTTATATAAAGTGCCTAACTTTATTCTTTTCGTAATTCTGATGATCTCGGCTGGAAATTCATGTAAACTTCTTACTGAACCACCCCCAGACAGCTTGATGTGTTGAGAAAGCATTTTAAGGACACCTGCAAGCTTTGGCTAAACAATGGTCACAAATAAGCAGATGTGAGAGGAAGGATTTCCACCGAAATTTCCAAATTCATGTGGATGGGAAAATGATAACTCCCAAGTCACCTTTAGTTTTTCCTGTCAACTCTAAATGTTAAATGTTAAGCTCTAGTGGAGGTTATGGGTCTTCAGAAACTATCTATCTGGAAAGTTGAGTATTCTCAGCTAATTACTAAAGGCAGACCAGAAATGTTCTTGAAAACTCAGAAAAGTCACTCTAGGACTGTGAGATGGCATGTCGTCTGGGGAAGTGACGGCTGGAACCCATAAACACTTGAAGTCATTTAGGAAAAAAAAATCTGGGTAATTGGTGAGGATCCACATATCTCTTTTCAAAGAATAATCAGTAAAGATTGATTTTGAAAAGCAAGCCCAAGTAAGCAGCCTGACCCATGACAGACGAACCAGTTTCACTGAGCACCTAGTTTTTTTAAATAAATTCCCTTTTAGGATGGGTCTATTCCATAGAATTAAGTCTGAGTAACAATAATGTCATAATGAAACTAGTAAATCAATATAGACATGGCAAAATTTGTAAGTATTTCAAACCAAATGATTGTTAAGTTCACCCATCAACATAGAAAAATATTCTTAGTAGTTTTAATTCTTAGAAGATAAGCTTTATAAATGAGTGAATCAATTTTGACAAGCTTTCATTAATAGCATAGTTTAGAAGTTCTTTTTGCTTAAGACTTTCTTTTTGCTTCTTAAATGTTTCCTGTCCCCTAGGGTCCCTGAAAAAAACTATCATTCACTTACATCGTCAAGCCAAATAATGCTACCTATAATTTGATTAAATCTTATATTTTCCATTTTGCTTCTCAAAACTTAGTAATTTTTTAAAAAGATTTATTTTAGAGAATCTCAAGCAGACCCCTGAGCCGATCGTGGAGCCTGACTCCGGGCTCGATCTCACAACACTGAGAACACGACCTAAGCCGAAACCAAGAGTCGGAGGCTTAACCGACTGCATCACCCAGGTGCCCCAAAACTTAGTAATTTTTATAAAGTCACCTAAATAGATAAAGTTCGTTAAAATGTTAACAGCACATTGAGAAATTTGCAAAACCTTGGAGATATAAAATCAGAATAATCAAAGGGTTAGAACATAGTCTGGTGGGAAAATGTAATTTTTCTATACTTGAACAAGAAAGGGCCTTAACTCAAAATTTAAGAAGGAAAAGTGGCCAAGGAACGGTCGAGTCTCATTTATTGAGCACGGCAGAATAGGGGAAGACAGGTTTCTATCAACCAATGGTAGGAAAAGCAGGTTGAAAGACCACCTCTCAGGTTTTAAACATTAGGGGCTGTTGGCCTGGGAAGAGTGACAGTGCAGACTAATGGTATCTAATTTCAGAGTATATTCTGAGAAGTGGGTAGGGATCATAGGAGTCCCATTTTATTTCCCATCCATTTTTATAAAACAAATGAACTTTCCTAAAATTGGATGGAAAGATTTGCTTGTAGGACTGCCTTTTGAAAAATGACAATTATACTTGCATTACTTTTAAGTGATAGGATTTTTAGAATAAAGCACTAAGTCTATGTGAAAAACTCTTCATGTATACTTTTTAATATCTTGTAGTCCCTGAGTCAAGAGCATTCTGCTTATGGTAAGTTTTTGGGGCCCCTGGCTGGCTCAGTCAGTAGAGCATGTTCCCCTTGATCTTGGGGTCGTGAATTCGAGCCCCACATTGGGCATAGAGTTTACTTAATGCATTCTGAGCAAAACAGATTGTTTAGCTATAAGATCCCTATCAGGTTTGTCTAGAATTGGGGACTGGAAGCATTTTGACCTTCATTGCTCTCCAGCGGTTTTTAAAATTTACAGTAAAATTTTGTGAATGCTTACCTCCTCTAAGTTTTGAGATACAGCAGAAGTTTCCTAAAACTAAATTTTGAAATTAATACTATCCTTCCTACTGCTAAAGAGTGTCTATGTGAGTCCTTGAAGGAAAAGGGAGATAGAAACACATACACTATGAAAGTGAAGGGGGCTTAACGATCCAGTGTCTTCAGGGTCCTTTAGCACCCGCGCTCACGCAGTCGTCTGGCTTTTCCTGAAATTAGGGCAGCCCTTCCATGCTCAGCTGTGAGAGTGCACGTCCCTGTCAAAGGCACTTGCTTTGCAGGTAGAGTTTCTGTAAGTGTTCTCTCCCCCCACTATCTTACCGAAGTGAGCAGGTTCTGGGTTCCCTGGATGTCTTCATCTGCTTGCTTTATGGCTTTCTCTGCGGCAATCTGGGCCTTTTCTGCTTCCTCCAGCGCTTCCTTCACCATGTCTGCGGTGACTTTAACATCAGTTGCGCTTTTGCTGGGTGAAAGAAGGAGACGATCTATGTGAACGTGAAAATGTTACTTCCTCTCAGAACATTAAAAAAAATTTAAAGAACAGCTTGTTGGAATGACGCAGAGAGACTCCAACAGGTCAGTCTTAGAAATCTCCCCGGTTAAAGAAAGACTTTTTGCTCCCTGCTAGACACACAACAGAAGCGCCCTAAATGCCACAACGTCTTCAGATACCTGGCTCTCTTAGCTTCTTCCAGCAACATCTCCGCTCTGGCAACGTCAGCAGCGCTTTGCTGTAGAATAACCTCGACTTGAGAAAGGCTTTCAACTCGTTCCCGAATATCTTCTGTCAAGTTCTGTAACTGCTGCGGGGTGCTGGGCATCTCCATCTTCAGTACTTCGTTCGCCACTGCTTCGATGCTGTCCAGGTCCGCACTGTCCTCTGTGAAAAGCAAGGATGTCCCCACAGGCCAGAATCACAGATGGCTAACTTCGTGCTTCTTGTCACCCACCAGGTGAACTGCCTTCTGGGGTGACACCAAGACACAGCCACTTCCTATTTAAGAATTTATAGTCTAGTTGAGTAGTTACGTGTGGAAAAAGTAACTACTGGAATTTGCTATAGACTGGGAAAGTCCGGGAAGGCTTTTGTGGAGGATGAAGAACTGATATTTTGAAGGATAATGGGATTTGAAGGGAAGAAGATGGACATCTCTGGATGGAGAGAGTGTATGGGCCAAGCATGTCCCGTCAAAGTCCAGCAGAGTGAATGGTTCAGATTACAGAAGAGCAGCAAATGGGGGAGGGGCAGGGGGGAGGGGCAGAGGGAGAGGGAATCTTCAGCAGACGCTGCGGTGAGCACAGAGCCTGACACGGGGCTCAATCACACGACCCTGAGGTCATGACCTGAGCCGAAACCAAGAGTCAGAGGCTTAACTGAGCCACCCAGATGCCCAAGTCGCACTTTTAATTGACGTTGGAAGAATAGCTAGACTACTGCAAATGCAGAGATAAAGAGCTGATATTTCTTACATAAATTATCTGGATTCTGGAAGTTACAGGAAGGGAGGAAATCCAGGCAGAGAAGCAAGAGAATCTGATAGCATATTATCACAGAAGCCAAGGAATTTCAAATGTCTAATGTGAAAAGTGGTCAGAAAAATGCCCAAGAGGTTAAGCTTCAAACATGTCATTGATTTAAGGTTTTTTGTTTTACTTTTTAACTATTAAAGAACATAAAAATGGACCCCTAAGGGTTTAAGCACGGGAAAATATTTGATCATGTGATGGCTTCCACAGGATATTTCGTAAGATAGCCATAGGAATACCATTGGCTCCTTTCTTACTCCCCATTTTCCTTGCTAACAGAATACTATTTTGTTCAGGCGCCCACCACTAAGAGAAGGTAAACTCAGCAACTCAGAGTTAAATGCTGATTAGTCTGCCAATGATGGTAATCCCATTCCATTTCACATTTATGCATGGGATGGGATGCTTTCCTGGCCCGTGAGACTTATGGGGATGACTGCTCCAGGCGTCTGGAGGAAGATTTCCTTCCTTTAGAAAAGATACAGTAGGGAAACAGGTCGTCTCTTCTTTCACGAGGGATTGTCGAGGCTTTGTGTGAAGTCTGAAACTCTGGGCAGCCACCTTGTATCCAGGAGCTGGCCCGAGAACAAAGCAGATACCCTTACTACATGAGCCCCAGAACCTCCTGCTATGTGATACAGTATGCATCTTTTTTGATTAAGCCCATTTCAGTTGAAAGTTTTGTGTAACTTGAAGCCAAAACCATCCTTTACTGATGACACTCAGACTGTGACCAGAAGCACTTAGCTGGACCACAAACTAGAGATTTTCTCTTTCTCTACAGAGCATGAAGGGATGGAGCTAACCGTAAGTATGGTGTCCTGTAAAGAGGATTACACAGCTTTGCACGCAACGTCAAGAAAGCTGCTGCTTTGAGGATCTCATGACCTTCTGTGTGATCTCTAACAGATTCCAGACGCGTTCCACAGCGGGTGTTTGACTTGATTCCTACTTGGGTATCCCATCTGTGTCTGCATAACATCACAGAAGATGACTTACGTACACATAGCTTAAGAAATGCCAACATTTCTTAACATGGACTTTTTCTTTTGAAATGTGACTTTATTCCCAGCCAGAAATGGATTTTCTCTAAAATGCAGACTTGGATTCTGGTCTCTCAAACACAGATTCTTATAAAACATTTTTTATATTTGACAAGAAGAAGCAATGTCTAAAAGTCAGATGAAAACAACTTACGGGTCAGAAAGTTTCTGATTTGCTTGATCAGATTCCTCAGGTCCTCGTTGCTCTTGTCCACTTTTTCTTTGGTAGCATTGGTTTTCAGCAGAACATCCTGAGCATTCTGTTTTGCCTCATCTGCCCTCAGTTTTGCTTCAGAGACCTAAATATGAGGAATAAATGACCCGGGGAACAACTTCACTCTTTCTACGGCAGACCAGAATACTATAAATGGCCTGGAAAGTGACGCTGAAAAGCTATGCATTTGGAACCATGGGTTTTAGAAACAAATGTCTCTCATTCAACTGTACTGTGTTCCTCTATGGACAGAAAGTACTCCGTCTAGAGCTGGCCACACAATTTCTGATACAGATCAGGCTAGCATATAAACATTTTTTTCTAATTGTTTCTAACTCCTCCGAACCATTTGGTGGCCTATAAAACAGGATGTTAACATGGTCGCTTTAGAAAAATAAATGCTCAGCTGCTCAGCATGAAATTTTTATAGCACAGCTCAATGTATTCATAACCCTGGACCCATGATAAGTAACAAATGATCTCAAATCACTGTCATGAGAAGAGAGCAAATTCTTAAATATTCTGTGAAGAAAACCTCCCTGTGTATTTTTTTCACTGACTTCACAACAACCGGCACTTTGACACTTGACGTGTCCTTGCCATGTCCCTTTCATTTCACCATGGAACACCGATCTCTCCCTTCCAGATCCTCTAGCCTGTCACTGAGAGCCAACACCACAAAGCGAGGCTGTCCCCCGAATTACCATCTTGGAGAGCTGCTCCACCTCGGCCAGCGCGCTCAGGACGTCTCGGTCGAAGTCCATGGCTTTCTGCCAGGCTCCGTGTGCCACCGTGACCAGGCCCCCGCAGCCGGGTCCCCCACACTTCTTCTCGCCTTCGTCCGTTCTGCAGCTGGGGCCGCCACACTCCGTCTCGGAACACGAGGCCCCTGGGGGCGTCCCGCAGGTCTGCAACAAGGGGGAGCAGGCCCTGGCCTTCAGAGGGAATCTGAAGCTCAGCACAACTGTGCAGGGCCTGGGTGGCCCCAGAGAGCATGTAGGTGGTCCTTGGCAAGGGTGCTCCAGGGAGCACAGTGCTCGGGTGGGGGGGGGAACGGGGAGAGGAGCACAGAGCTTAGGAATAAGCTAACCTACTCACTGCCAAGGAAACCGAGTTTACGACGCTTCACCAGTGCCCTCTGCCCCGATGAACTGGAATGCCATCTGGGTGCTGCGTGGGGTGCAAACTGATCTGCTGTGAGGCTGAAATCTGCCAACAGGAGAGCAAAAGAATGCTTCCCCTTTATCCTAAATCACTGGACTAAAAAAAAAAAAAGGTATTGAGAAACTGTCCTGGTCCATAGAGTGACCTAGAAGGCTCTTGTCTGGCCTTTCAGTACCTTCCGATCTAGTGAGGAAGACAGGCTCACTCTCCATAAAACAGCCAAGAGGAGGTCATGTGCTGTAAGTAGGAAGGAAAGCAGACAAAGGAGAGAGACTACGGAGGCTTGTAGTCATCGGGGAAGGATGAGCTGGCTGGTGGGATTTGAGCAGGGAAGTGGGAGAACATTCCAGATGTGAAAGGGAAACAGAAAACGGAACAAAGGTAGATTTAACTTTTACAAATAAGCAACCCCCCCCCCCACCCCGCCCAGTTCTCCCTCCCCATACTCCTCTTCCTTACCTATCAGAAACTTCCAAAGATCCGAGCCTGGCCATGGCATACACACGCAAACGGATAAATGATAAGTTTGCTATATGATGGAAAAGGCTGAGCAGGGAGAAAACTGTGGAGCTGTCCTCTCACGTTGAACAGAGATAGTGAAAAGCAGGTAATGCTCCCCGACAAGGAAAAAGTAGTTTTTGAATAAACAGTCAACTCCTTAGACTAATAATTTTATGATAATTATAATCCCAGTGTGTCTCAAAATAATAGACTTTCATGTATCTGGTTTATAGCATATAAAAAGCTTCAGAGAAGAAAGTTTATTCTGCGTGCTCTAGAAGAACAGGGGCCTTAAGAAGGGACGCCTAAGGGCTCAGGGATGCTTTCTAAAAACACTCTGACAACACACGAGGAGATCTGTTTTATTTCAGCCGCAGGCATGAAAAAAATGGCATGGGTCTAGCTAAATATACACAAAACAAAGAACTGAAGGTACTTGAAAAACACAAAGGGACAAAAACCTCTCTATCCAAGAACTGTCAGTATGGAACCCGTAAAGAGAGATCGCAGAGGAGAACTGCATACATCCAATGAGCAACCAGAAGCTGGCCAACCCCAAGGTTAGCTCACCCGATGGAAAAGCAACCACGGGGAAAGGGCACCCATTCACATGGCCCCCCACTCCCTCACTACCCTCTGTTGCAAAGCAAACATCCTTCAGCACGCTCAGCTGCTTTCGCTTTACTGCGTGGATTTTATTTGTGATTACTGGTTTTTATTGGAATTTCTAAGGAATCAATCCCGAAAGGAAAGACTGAGAGAGCTGTCATCCCACGCCTGTATAGTTACTCTGTGCCCTACAAAGCGCAGTGGGCACACTGCTCTGGGCCCCCATGTTTCTATTAAACCATGACAGGCGATCTACCATACTCCCTAGTCCCACTACGTGCTATAACGTGTGATAAGAGAATCTATAACCCTGTAGGCAGCAATTACGTTTGGCACAATACAGTAGCGGCGACAGTGTGTTTTTGCCAACTGCAGAGAACGTGAGATGGGCAAGGTAAGGAGGCAGGGAGGGAGGGGAGGGGGCTTTTCACTAAAGACAAAATCCCAAGGAAGCCTGCACTGTCCCCTTGGCTTCTCTGCATCCACCTGCCTCTTGCTATTACTGTTCCTCTGTGTTCCTAAGCTAAGAGACCACAAGCCTTAGTCTATAAACAATACCCTCCAAATTCTCTCAGTAGGTGTCCTTCCCTGAAAAACAATAAGGAAACGAGGACAAAACAGGCAGAGTTTGGCTTTTTTTGGCCTTCTGCCGGATCTTCATTAAACTCACTACTCAATTTCGTTTGGCTCCAGAGCTACTCTCTAAAAGCTTCTGGGAAATGAATCTACTTTCGCGGTTGGTCTCAGGGTTAATCTTCACCAGGTAAAGTTACTGGAACAAAGGAACATTCTAATTTACACCAAGGGAAAAATTCTTTTGCTCCCTTAATTTTTTCAAGTCCCTCCCAGAATGGTTCCTGAAACTGCTCCATGGAAAAGGGAGTTTGCACGTCAAATTAGAACTATGTAAAAAAAGAAATGTCCACAGTCTAAAGGGTTCAAATTTGAATAGGAAGTCAGCAAGTCAGTGTAACAGTCTGGGAAAGTAGTCCTGATTCTTTGTATCACAGAGAAACCTCTGGAATCCGGGGGTGGGGGTGGGGGTGGGGGTTTGTGGGGGAAGGAGGGGGGTGTGGAAAGGCAGATGTTGTTTTGATCTGGCTGGATGGTGGGTACCCATAGGTGGTCCAGAGACTAGAGACCGGTTTCACTCCCGCTGGTTCACTTGCAAAGTGAACAGGATTACAGACAAAACAGGGTCGTTTCTCTTCCTATTGCATCCTAGCCTTGGGGCCAAACCCTCAAAAACCTCACCATTTCGGCAGCCGCTGAAAGGTCCAGACTTTGTAGTTTGCCTGCCAGTTCATCCAGAAGGCGGGCCTGTTCCTCTTGTTTTTCTCTGAACTGGGCTTCTCGCTCCATCATCAAGTCTTCGACTCGGTCCCGGGTGAGCGCCGACTGCTCCACGGTGCTGTTGGGGTCTGTGGTGGAGGCGTTCACCCTCTCCTCTGCCGCTACAGACATCTGGAAGTACCGGGTAATGGTATCCAAGGCACCTAGGGCACAGAATGGCATCGCCCACAGTGGAACCTCGTGTGCTCAGGCTCAGGACGCGACGGCCGTATCTGGTGTCTGCCCCAAAACTCACTGTACGATTTCGCTCTAAAATTCAAGGACTAAAATCTTTAGGAAGAAACATAACTTTCCCCTCATGAGCAATGGCTACACTGTGTCCCATTAGCAGCTATTCTGGCTCTGGAGGATGCCAAACATCTGGATGCAAAATTAACTCAGTCATGCAGATGTTTCTGCAAACAGGCGATCTTCCAGTTCTCAGTCAACAGCCAACAGCATCAGGCGGCCCGCGGATTACATACCCAGATATTTTTTCTTCCCTTTTCCTACTCATTTAACTATTCAGAGCCACTCAAATGGCTAGTATGACATATATAAAACAGCATGGCATACTGTGGCTTTGAGGACCTAGCCAGAAAAATAAAGGGTTGTGCGTAGAATAGGATGGTTAGTGGGATCTGACGCTGCAAAAATTCTTCCCTGACCAGGCAACATTCTTGAATATAAAAGAATTTGCTGAAATATCAATGTGATTTCTCAACTATTCACAAGAGCCCATTTCCAAGAAATGCCAAGGAGGTTAAACCATCCACTGAAAACAAATCAGGAACCGGATGCCATTCTGCTGCTCACTCCACGGAACCTCTCCCGGGTCTTAGGCTCTCCGAGTCCCAGGTCACACATTTGTGACCGGGGGCCTTAATCCTTACCTGTGCCAGAGACTTGGTGAGAAAAAGCTCTAAGATGATTAGAAAGCACTAAATTTTATTCTGAAAGTGCCGTACTAGAGGGTCAGACAGTGTGTTGAATCCATTGTCTGGGACTGCATATTTGCACAAAAAAATGCTCACCCCGAATATCTGAGTTTTTGATAAATTCCAATTGCTCAGCAAGCTCTTTCACCGTGTTGTCTAGGCCTTCCGCTTCTGCCTGCAGAGCATCTAGTTCTCTGGCTGTGCTGTTGCTTTGCGAAGCTGTGTCAGACAGTCTCACTTCTACTTGAGCCATCTTTTCCGAAACATCTTTGGTTAATTTCCTGTAAAGGGGAGGAGAAGTTTGCCTAAGTAAAATAAACCAAACGGGAGTTCTGAAGTCTCGTTTTTATATTTTCTACAAATCCTGTACCCCTTACTCTGAGTTTTCAAACCAATTCCGTACTTTCTAACTATTTCCAAGTCCTGGTTTTACTCTCTTCATCAGTAAGAGACTGTACCAAATCTAACAATTTTCCTTTCTTCCAAGACTTTGAAGAAAAACACAGAAGCACCAACCAGCTGTGGCGGAAGTTCCTGAAGGGATTCTGAGCACCTGAGCAAAGGTCCAGGGCCTGGAGCTCCAGCTCTGAATGTAAGCAGCGTCAAGTCCAGACAGTCCCACAACTCAAAAGACATAAAGGACTCCAGTGTAGAATTATACTTCCCGGCCACCTGCCGAGAAATGCTCTTATCTGAACCTCAGGGATCACCGTCAAGATGGGACGTGCAGAAAGGAAGCCTCACAGCCACCAGGAACCCCGGGACCCGCCCACAGCTTTTCATATGCCTCCCCCGGTGGCAAGGTCCCATCCAAGGACCCTCCTACTTCCACCAACATGCAACCCTTTTATTTCTCATAAGAAAGGAGGTAGTATCTACCAGGATGGACTCGATACGCAGTTAGCTTTCACAGTATTTCATTTGGAATCTAAACCCAACTGCATTTTCTTCTGTATTTCACATCCCCAAAGCTGTATTTTAAGCATCTATTTGTACATTACTTATAAATACAGTGTGTGTGTATGCATGTATGTGTGTGTGTATATGTATATATTATAACAAAGAAAACAGTATTTGAGAAGACCTCGGCTCTGGGCTTTACTGGGTCACCTAATTCATTGTCTCCTCAGGGAAATACTAGTCAGTATAAAAAAACACTGGGAAAACACAGTGGGGGCTAAAAGGCTGGGGGCCATTTGAAAAACGCCATTTAAGGCTGAGATAAAACCATGACCCAACTCAAAAAGTACTTCAAAGGATTTGTAGGTTAAATTACATTTTATAAACCCCACCACTTTTTCCTGAGACAATTATAATATAGTTTCTTTTTTCAGTGCTTTCTTCTGTTCACCTGCTGATTCACGGAAGGCTTTGGTTTTCTTCTCAGCTCTCCTACAATGTTACGATTTTTAAAGAAATCAAATCTAACACTGTGTATTTTTTTAGTAATGCCACTTTGGATCCTAAGACACCCACCTTCGGATGTTGTGTTGAAAAAAGATTAATGAAACCAGTTTCCCTGGGATGATTACAATCTCTCCAATTAGAGGACTAGTGAGGGGAGCAACAGAGCCATTTCGGGAATGTAATCCCTCCTCTGGCAGGCTCTCAAAGGACACCCAGCTTGAGTTTCTCCCTTGGGTGCGTGAGACCAAGGCCAAGAATCAGGTCCTAAATGGGCTTGTGCTTGGACCACAGCCTTCCAGAACTTGTTATCGCTACGTGTTAGGAGACTGAGCTGTGCACCGTCCAGAACTCTAATGAGCTAAGATTCCTCATTAAATGCGCTATCGCCGCATCAGACATTTCCCAGCACTCTGGGCCACCCCATGGTCTTGGACATGAAACCTCCGGCCTGAAACCAAGGGACCAGCTACTTGAAATCTAGAAGGTCCAGGAAGGGCCTCCCACAAGGTGCCTGAGCGCATGTCAGCTGATCCCTTGCAGCTTGCTGCTCACAGTGTGGAGATGAAAAGTCCGTCTGGCTTCCTAGAGAGGCTGATTCCCGTCCCTTCACACAGAAAATGTGGGAAGGGAGTGGGGGTGTTTGGGAGCAGGAGAAATGGTCGAAAAATGAGCCCCGAGAAGTTGAGCATCACTCAGAGCTCAGTTCTCTCTGCTTTCACTGGCAAAATAGACACCAGGCAGAGAGGATAACCCGGAGAAGGGCTACGAGGAGAATTTTTCACTGAGGAGAATTTGTTCTAATTACAGAGGGGAGCACTGCTCTAGCCAAGCGGCGGCGGAGCTGCAGGAAGGACTTGGCAGCAGGGGTCTTGCTGTGGGAATGGATTTCCTGGTTAGGAGCAAAGCGTAGGAACGACGACTTCTATTCATCGTGTTTTTGGCAATTACACTATCATTTCACAGATCAATCCTTCTGCTGCTCTGTAAGGTAAAGGTAAATACTGCCTTCCCCTCCTCCGGAGGAGGGAAGAGAGAGACGCAGCCTAAGTGAGTCATTCAAATTCTCAAGCCTAGCAACTAACCAAGCTACGGCTCATTTACGGAGCCTCTGTCTCCGAAGCCAATGTCCTTGCCATTCTACTAGCTCGGAGCACCGTTCGCAAAGAGGAGCGCTGAACGGGACCCGCACACAGTCTATTCTGCAGCCTCTGCAATTTGGTCAGTGTTCACTCGCCCAAATGCCCAGAGTGAAGACTGCTGGAAAGCCAATGACCCGGCCTCCGAGTTCACTCACAGGGCACACCACGCCTTCTGATGGAGGCACCACGCCTGGGCATCTCTCAGCAGGTTGAAACAATACTGTGAGCGCCTTCCCTGGCTCAGGGACTACTTACTCCGCTTCCTCAAAGAGATCCCCAATGTTTTTCAGCGGCTCCGCGGCGGGGCTCTGGGCCAGGATGTCTCTGATCTCATTGACTTTTTTCTCCACCGAGTCCACCGTCTCCCGGTATGGCCCGATCACACCGCTGATCTTCAAGGCCTTGGCTTTCTCCAGGAACTTCTGGGTCCGATTGGTCAACTCGGCGATGATCACGTCCCAGAGAGCAAAGCACTGGTGGCAGGGAGCGCAGTCGGGGAAGACCCCCGAGTACCCGCGCGTGCACTTGTCACAGCGTGGACCCTCGACCCCCTCGACGCAGATGCACTGGCCAGTGGACTGGTCACACTGTGGTGTCTCAATGCCCCTGGGGTCACAGTCACAGGCTGGAAGGGAAACAGCACTGGTGATCCACCAGATCACAGACCTCCGCGACAAGACTCGGCATGCAGAAGCCGCAGTCACGTGTCTACCAAAGGCTCGGAGAGACTAGAGCGGCGGCGTCCTCCAGTCCAGGCATTACCTGGACACTCGATAACCGCTTAGTAACAGTAACACTAGTAATTTTTTTAGGGTGACACTTATCGTGCCTGGTGTTGCAGAAATGGTTTACATGCGCCGTGTCACTGAACCTTACGGGAGAGGTGACTTGCCCCAAGTCTTACAGCCAGGAAATGGCTGGGCCAGGATTCAAGTTCAGCCTATTGCAACTCCAGTCTGTGCTCTTAAACTCTGGCCCACCTCTGCCTCCCTTTGACTTTGACTTCCCCACAGATGCTGTCAGTGCAGACAACTCAGGTGACATCCTGACGACACTAAGGGACAACTCCTAACATCCCTCACCCGACCTGGTCACCAAACAGAATGGCGAATACTTGCTGAAATGCAACAAACTTGATAAAAAGAAAACTCAATGACAATGAAGTCACAGGCATTCTAAGTATCTAGTTTAAAGGCTTTCAATGAAGTATAGCGTGTAGGTATCTGCCACTGTGAAAACCAGCCCCAGCGCTACGAGCACAGGCTCAGGAAATGTCAGAAGTGAGAGAAGGAACCCGGGAGCCGATCAGCCCCAACTTCTCACTGGCCCGACCGGGCTGGCATCTTAGCCAGAACCAACTGGTAAAGGACCTTGGCTCACATTACTTATCACAATGCCTGTGCCATTGAATCCTGGCTTAGAGCCCCAAATTGCAGGAGATTAACTTATTTTTTTTAAGGATTTATTTATTTATTTTGGGGGGGAGGGGCAAAGGGAGAGGGAGAACCTCAAGCCAACTGACTGAGTGTGGAGCCGGTCACCGGGCTCAGTGTCACAACCCTGAGATCCTGACCTGGGCCAAAGTCAAGAGTTGGACGCTTAACCCACTGAGCCACCCAGGTGCCCCGGGATTAACTTATTTTTATATCAACACTTGATATTTCACAGTATTTGTATAGTGTCTGAAAAACAAAAGGCCCGTACAAATATCTCTGGCCTTAAATCCTTTCGGGGAAAAGGTGGGGGATATAAAAAATATCAAAAAGCCCCCCCCCCCGCAAAACAAATATATTATTTCCCCAAGGATTCCAAGGGTAGGAGTCCATCTGAAACCACTGTTTCCATTCTCAGCACCAAGCACAGGGTTCACTGGTGCTCAACAGTCTTTGCCAACTGAGGTTCTAACTTCATTTTCAGTACAGGCACGCAAGGGACATTTACATACCCCACTAAAACAAAATCATCTTCCTACTCTTAGTCTCAGGAAACAAACTGAGGGTTGCTGGAGTGGTGGGGGGTGGGAGGGATGGGGTGGCTGGGTGATGGACATTGGGGAGGGTATGTGCTATGGTGAGCACTGTGAATTGTGTGAGACTGTTGAATCACAGACCTGTACCTCTGAAACAAATAATACATTATATGTTAATAAAAAAAACTTAAAAAAAAAAATCATCCTCCTAAAAACGTAATTTTGACTGTGGCAAAACACAACACATTCATGCTCTCAGATAGTGTTGTAAAACCGTCTTGAGTCAACAGCTGCTCTTGGTCTCCGAAAGTCTTTCTAAGGAAACATCTTCCAGAACCAGTTTCACTGATGGTCCTGAGATTTGCTCACTAGCCTCTACCCTCTAAACCCAGAGAGATGCGCCTGTCGTCCGTTCCTGTGACCCTTGCCACAGCCCGCCTTCTATTGCTAGTTTAATCCCTCATTGCCTTCCTTGGCCACTGGCCTCCCCGCGCCCGGGCAGCAGGTCTGAGGAGTGCAGCGGTGGGGTGAGAAGGCTCCACTGCCTGGCGGCTGCCCATCCTGCCTTCCCCACCCCCCAGCTATGCAACCCTGAGCTGTGCACTGAGGAAACCGAGTCACTGACTTCACATCTGTAAGATGGGGTAATAACTGTATCTACCCCATAGGCTCGCTTTCAGGATACGGAATAGCTTAATTCCAAAGTGCTCAGAGGAATGTCCAGTTCATAGTGAGCGCTCGACGGACAGTTTCATCATCATGACTTTCAGTCCGGCAAGTGTCTGGTAGTTTGCTGCCCAGAGCGAAGCCTGAGCACATTTCCTCTGGGAAACAAAGAGCTGTCATGGCCTTCTGTTTATCTTTGTATACTTGCCAATAACATCATGATTTTTTTCAAAGATTTAAACTATGGAATATTCCAGTCTTCAACTTTTGGGTTGAAAACATAGCATTCCCTTCATGCCTTGGGTTTTCAAAACTAAACTTTTTTTTCCTTATGCATATTGTTTCTTTCCAGGCACTTCTGGCACTTTGATTTTTCCTATGCTTTTGGGGTCATTCTTACGAGTCAGGGAGCAGCTTGAGCGAGCTGTGAATCACTTCAAGCGTGTTCCCTGCACCGTTATTTCTAGGACATGTTCCTGGAGAGAAGGGTTCTGTGATCAGTAAGTTCAGCAAAGAAAGACATTCTCCTCTGGAAGATTCCAAACAAACATCAGCACATTGAAGGCTCAGAGGAGTTCGGCAGGAGAAACCTCGTTTCGTGTCGTTTTTACCCAGTTGTATCCCAAACTCATTTGACCACAGACTCTTTCCCCAGTGGAATAGTGGGAGACACCCAAGAGAAATAATGGGAAAGGTGTCAGAAACTGCTGCTTTCAACAGTTTCTGAGGATCAGAAGAACAGTAAGAAATTTGATGATGAAGAGTTTACACTGTTTACACTTTAGGAATGGATTTCCGATGTCGTTTGGTAAAATTCGGTCATCTTTCAGAAAGCTAGAAGTTACGTGGGTCATCTAGGTCCTAGCCTGTCACACTTGGGCGTACATCGGGATCACCTGGAGGGTCCACGAAACACAGACTGCTTCCCTCCTCCCGTCCCCTCACATTCGAATCCGAATCCGTAGGTCTGGGTGGGACTTGAGAATTTGCATTTCTAACAGTTGCCAAGTGCTTGCTGACCCTCTGTTAGTTCCCCAGCTGTTCTAGCCTTCCTTTTGTATGTTAATGTGTGCTTGTAGGGGTGAGAGAGAAGGGGGGGAGGGCGAGAATGGGGAAGGGAAGGAGGGGGCGGGGCGGGGGGTTGGTGGAGAATGTGTGTGTGTTCATCCTTCAAAGAGTGGAGCTGCCGCAGTCATGACTTTGGGCGTAGGCCAGTGCGGGCTGACGCACGACCCTAATGACCTATGTAAGAAGAGGAATGCATGACGCCATTTGTAAACAATGGGATTGCTCAGTCTGCTTCGGCCCTGCTGGCCCCAGTGAGCAGAGCCATGTGGGGCCTAGGTGGCCCAGGAGACCTGTGCCTACTTGATTCTCTCTCCTAGGTTTGGGACAACTGAGGCAGATGGGGCACATTTAGTTTGGTTAGAAAATTCTTTCTTTCCCATAGATAATGCAAAGGCACACATTAATTCAGTCCTAAAAAGGTTCTCACTGGATTCATACTTGGGGCAAGGGATGGGTCCATTTTTTAATTTCTCTAATAATTTTTCATTTTCTTACTCTCATTCTGTCAGGGGCATCTTTGAGGGGGCGAACACGGGCCCCAAACTGTAGGATTTAAAAGGCAGGTGCACTCCCGTGAAGGCTTTCTCCTCTGTGGAGAGAAGTCCGGGCCAGCGCTCCAAGGGCAGGCAGAGCTCCGGCTCTCTCCAGAAGACAGGACCGGGTTAGCTAAGCTAACCAACACCCCTTTCCTCTAACTGAAAAAGTAGAGTCAAATTTCACAGATGGCTGGACTGCAGTTTCATCACTGAACACTTCCAGCCTGAACTTTCTCTGGAAGGTCACCAAAGGACTACACTGTATCAGGTTTTCAAACTGAAGTGGGGGAAACCGCTAAGCTCCCGTGGACACGTGCTTCCAGAACTGCTCCTCTCCTGGGGACGCCTGGGACGCAAACATGGGAAGGCCCACGTGTACCACTTTGTACAAAGACACCCCCCCCAAAAGTACTTCCCGCTGAAGCAGAAAGGTTGGTTCTCACCTGACAACTGAAAACGTCACGGACACTGAAATTATGAAGGAGACCCTCCAATCCCAGCTCACATTCGCTGGGATCTAAAACTTACAAACTATGCCCATGGTCTCTGACGAGGCCAGTGGTTGTTCTCCTCTCTTCAGAGGAAGGGCTAGGGGTCTAAGTGGACCGACAGCTCAGCCTGCTTCAAGAAATGGGATTCTCTGGCAGAGGATCGAAAACTTTCTCTTGAAAAGAAGAAAGTATTTAGCAAAAGTTGTGGCCTGATCTTTAAGATGAACAAGTCATGAAGATGAAGACTAGCATTTTAAAAATGAACCCGTAATGACTGTCATGAGCCATTAAGAATTCCACCTTCCCCTGCACATACATTCTCGGCTATGCGGTCAGTAGGTTTCCTTTGTTTCTACTAAATTTTCTCATCGTTTAAAAACATGATCTCTAAGAGCTAGTACATGAAGAATAATGCACCCAATTTACAGATATTGAGGCCTAGAAGAAAACACTAGCAAGTCAATCCCAGAACAGGAAACATTAGCCTGTGTGCCTCTTAATCAGTAGGTTTAACTTCCTGCTTTCTTTCCATCCGTCCCGCTCCTCCTCCAGGCCCCTCCAACAACTGAAGGCCTGGCAGTCAAGGCTTCCATAGTCTAGTGAAACCGAATCGCCCCCATGGGTCCCCAGTACATGGTTTCCTGAGGGCGCCCCCACCCCCCACTACTAACAAGAGTATTTGTGGCCCTCTAGAGAATCTAATTAAATCTGATTCCCCAAGTCATGCTGCATGTTGCCCTTATTGACCTCTAGCCAGGGCAAGAATTCCTCTCTCAAAACCTGTCATCTGGGGCGCCTGGGGGGCTCCGTCGGTTAAGCATCTGCCTCCAGCTCAGGTCATGGTCCCAGGGTCCTGGGATCGAGCCCTGCATCGGGCTCCCTGCTCTGCAGAAAGCCTGCTTCTCCCTCTCCCTCTGGTTCTGCCTACTTGTGCTTGCTCTCTCTCTCTGTCAAATGAATAAAGAAAATCTTTTTTTTTTTTTTAATTTATTTATTTGACAGAGAGAGACACAGCAAGAGAGGGAACACAAGCAGGGGGAGTGGGAGAGGGAGAAGCAGGCTTTCCATGGAGCAGGGAGCCCGATGCGGGGCTCGATCCCAGGACCCTGGGATCATGACCTGAGCCGGAGGCAGACGCTTAACTGACTGAGCCACCCAGGTGCCCCTGAATAAAAAAAATCTTTAAAAAAAATAAAAACCTGTCATCAAGGACCCTCCAGGCCTGTGGAAAGAACAGGGACATTGGGCCACACAGGCCTGGCTTCAGAGCCCAGCTCGGCCCTCACCTGCGGTTTTTGGGCAAGTCACTTAACTCCTCTGAGCCTAAGATTTCTCAGCTGTGAAGCGGAGGTTATATTTATCCTCATAGATGATTAGTTGTAAGGATAAAAGCAAGAATATGTATTTAACATCCCTACAAGTGCTCAGCACACACACAAGTGCAAACGGCCCCTACAGCTAACCTTTTCCATGCAACCTTGCTGCATGACTCCAGTTCCTATGGATCTGGTCCTCCTGGGACAGTTGGAAAGGTCTATACCCCTCTCTTCCTGCTTCTTGCCATCAGGTTACCCTACGTGCGCCATTTCCTCACGGGGCCTGCCAGAGCCTGGTGCCCAGGGGGCCATGCTTCTTTGCTGGGTCCCCACCCCATGAGGCCGAGTGCACGCTCGGCTCTGTGCTGGTATCCAGCCTGCCTGGAGAAAGTACTATGTCCTACAATCAGGTAACGGGGTTATTCTATCATGGACCCTGCCTCAGAGTAGGGACTCTAGGATTAGCTCTACTGCCCAAAGTTTCACGGATCCTCTACCTAGGCAGTTCTACTTTACTGTAAGGGAAATTTAAATTTTCTAGTCTCTTAAATGTGATTTTTAAAATTTAATTTTATTATGTTATGTTAGTCACCATACATCATTAGTTTTTGATGTAGTGTTCCAGGATTCATTGTTTGCGTATAACACCCAGTGCTCCATTCAGTACGTGCCCTCCTTAACACCCATCACCAGGCTAACCCATCCCCCCACCCCCCTTCCTTCTAGAACCCTCAGTTTGTTTCTCAGAGTCCATAGTCTCTCATGGTTCGTCTTCCCCTCCGATATCCCCCCTTCATTTTTCCCTTCCTTCTCCTAATGTCCTCCATGTTATTCCTTATGTTCCACAAATAAGTGAAACCATATGATAATTGTCTTTCTCTGCTTGACTTATTTCGCTTAACATAATCTCCTCCAGTCCCATCCATGTTGATGTAAAAGTTGGGTATTCATCCTTTCTGATGGCTGAGTAATATTCCATTGTATATATGGACCACATCTTTATCCAGTCATCAGTTGAAGGGCATCTCAGCTCTTTCCACAGTTTGGCTACTGCGGACATTGCTGCTATGAACACTGGGGTACATACGGCTCTTCTTTTCAATATTTAAATGTGATTTTGGGAGCACCTGGGTGGCTCAGTTGGTTAAGCATCTGCCTTTGGCTCAGGTCACGATCCCAGGGTCCTGGGATCGAGCCCCACATTGGGATCCCTGCTCGGAGAGGAGCCTGCTTCTCCCTCTCCCTTTGCCCCTCCCCCTGCTCATGCTCTCTTTCTCTCTCAAATAAATAAAATCTTTAAAAAAGGAATGTGATTTTGCTTTAAATTCTCTACCTCCTCAGTCCCACCATTTTATTTATTTATTTCTTTGGCCTTGCTAACTTCCGTCTGGGGACGAAAGGTGGGAAGTAATGATTTCACTTGCAGAAATGAGCCCCCTGGCTCATCAAACTTTCTCTATAAAGGCCTGGACAGGACATAGTTAGGCTTTGCGGGCCACAGATCAGACACAAACGCACCGCACAGGCAGTGGGCTGGGTTTGCCCGCCCCTGGCCTGGCCGGGACTGCCCTGCAGGGGACACACGTGCTGTGATTAGGATCATGTAAGATAAGCCTTCCCTCTACTAACAAGAGTATTTGTGGCCCTCTAAAGAATCGAATTAAATCTGATTTCCCAAGTCATGCTGCAAATAAAGAATAAGGTGGGTAGCGGTAAACGAATCCCAGCCTGAGAAAAGAATATAAGTGTCTTAAAAATTCAAGTCTGAGCAAAGGAATGCACTTCATTTCTCTATTAAAAACAATTTGAAATGAGAAATAAGCATGATGGGCCTCTCACCTATGGCCCACATTTCCCATTTGTGCTGATTTAAGAGACACTGGCCTTTTCCAACAGCCAGAGGCCCTCCCTTTGCTATCTATGAATCAACAGAAAGATTCCTCGTGTGACCCTTTGACTCCCAAAGAGCACAATGGAGAGCTTGGAGCTGAGGTTTTCTCCGGCACGTTCACTGGTGGGTGGATGGGATTCTCTCCATCCCCAGCACAGTGGTGGGCTTGTTCAGACTTGGACGACTGGCCAAGAGCCCCAACCCGCCTGGACAATAGGAACATTCAACAAGTCATAAGTCTGAGGCTCCATTCATTTGTCTTTCACACAACTACATTTTTTTCCATAAGGAGAAAACTTCGCTATGACCTTAAGCCTTCCTGGAAGCATGCTGTTTACCAAATGGCACCAGAAAGTCTCAATCTGTGCCCTGGAAGACTTGACATTGAAGACCATTGGGCAATTAATTACCTATTCTTAAGAAAAGTAGTCCCATTCTTTCCCCATGGTTGCATCTGATTTTGGATGACACCTGTTCTCGTCCCTGCTCATTGTCGGACCCTGTCCCCCCATTTCCATTTGTGACCATATTCCAGTTCCTCCAGGGCCCTGATCTCCATGTGCTGCTGCATTTTGGCCCTGCCTCATCCGATCATACTAGCCCTGCCTCGCTGCCATCCTGTTCACACAAGGCCCAGTGGCGGCCATGACCTCCCCATGGCTAAGTCCCGATTCTGTCTCTGGAAACTTTGCAGGTTAGGAGCTTTCTCCAGTTCGCCCAGGTCGTCAAAAACATTTGGGTCCCAACAGTTTCTTATGTAACAGGCTGACATTTTTTCTGGATACCACAAAGTAGTTGGTGGACACGGATGCCATGGATTTCCCTCTTTGCAAAGTTGCTAAAACATGATCTAACTTTTGACCAGAACAAGCTGATACTGTTCCTATAAGCCACAATTGCTCTAGCAGATTTAGAGCTGAAAGTTTGAGGATAAAAGGGTGAGGGGTAAAGTTCTGAGCACTAAATGAACAATTCTCTGATTGACTAACTCGGGGAACGGGCTTTTCATGCTCACAAAGCTGAGATGGAGCGAAAGGTCAGCAAGCTTTGGTGGCCAAAGCTATTTTGCCAATGACACATGCTGGTGGAATCGGGCTATAAGCGATGATAGAACCATTATCTGGAGCAAGTCAAGCCCTTGGGGCATTACAAGATTGAGGAATCTGCCAGGAGAGTGATTGGAGCCCCGGAGAAACCCTATTTTAAACAGGATGTTACTTGCGGGAGACAGCCTGGAGCAGGCATCCCATTGAATGTCGCAGACCTTCTCGTGGAAATGAGAAAATGAGATCCCATGAAAAACCAACATCTGGACTAATGGCCGATGAAGGAAGGAGCACCTGCTCATCCACACTGTAATCATTTCTGTGGAACAAACCTTCACCTGAGATGTTGGTACAAACCCTTCTGGCTAAGCCTTCACTGAAATAACAGATCATATGTCTTGTATTCAGGCCTTGTCCACTGAAGTTTGCCCCCCTGTTAAGGAACAGATGGGTGGACTCTGAAGGAACACGTAGTATCTCTGTTTCTCATCTTTGATAGGAGATACTCAGTGCTTGAAGCTCTGTATCATTTCTTGCCACAGCTGTCTCCAAAAAAGAAAAAGCTCACTTTTTATTTAGAGTCCAATAGGGACTGATCATTTCAGATGTGTCACAAGGAAAATACATAGAAGAACGGTTAAAAAACTGCAAAGATAGTTATCTGTACTTATAAGCTTGAAAAGTGGGGAAGACAACCCAAGCAGGAAAGAAAGACTAGTACACCAGAATAGAAGCAGTCTATGAAAATCCTTCCTACAAATGCTTTTGCTTTAAGATCCGAAAAAATACCTGGCAGGTCAAAACCAAAACTGCAACAGCACGAGAATTAAGCAATCCTTACGATCCACATGATTTTAACAAGTTTTTCTTCTGAAGAAGTCGTCAAGTTTTCCCTCATACTCCTGTTTGTCATAAGCCTAAGTGAAAATCTGGCTTTTATTCACATTTAACAGACTTGGGGCTCCTGTCACCTCCTCCTCTGTTGTGCAGAGCGATGCTGGGATATGGCCCTCCGGTTCCCACCGGTGGGGACAGCATGCTACCGCACATGCGCCGAGGGCCTTAACTATCAGCAGAGTCTACCGGACACACTGGAACCACACGAGCCGACCAGAACCACATTTAACTCTGCGTGTGCTGACAAGGAAGCCGGCCACAAGGTACTGTTCACGGGAGGGGGAAAAATCAGTTTGCAGAACGAGGTCATTAAGATGAGCCCATTGGGTCAAAAGCATGTGAAAAAGCCATTCCGTGTGTCTTCATGGTGCATGCATGCCCTTGTGCAGAGACAAAGACTCCCCTACCGCCCTCCCTCGGGGGATGGAGCTGGAAGTCAGCAGCTCGCCCTTTACGACCTGCCCTTCCATGGGGCAGGATCTGTTAGATTGTTCTCTGAACAATGAGCTCGAACTGCTTTTGTCACGAGACCTACAAACCAACTCCCCGGTACAAAGAGCTGCGGCACACGTGTGTTGCCTCCGGCCCGCCCGGCGCCCCCCGAGAACACCCGCGGCTCACCTCGGCACTCCACGTTGGGGTCTCCCCAGAAGAGCTCCTGGCACTCGCTGCAGGTGCGGCCTCCGAAGCCGGGCATGCACTGACACTGTCCCGTGAACTGCGGCCACAAGACACAGCCCGGTCACACGGGCCGGCGGGCGCGGGACTCAAGCAGAGAAGCCCCCTCGGGCTCTGACGTCCCCCCCGCCCCCCGGGTGCCCAGGGCCCCTGCCGGCCTCTGACTG
Organism: Phoca vitulina; assembly: GCF_004348235.1. NCBI lineage: Eukaryota > Metazoa > Chordata > Mammalia > Carnivora > Phocidae > Phoca > Phoca vitulina. The sequence continues at coordinate 82,364,269 of NW_022589707.1, forward strand.
CTCTCCAGCAACGAGCGGTGGAAAGGGCCAGAGCACGTCACGCTTCATGTGCGGGTTTCTTCACACGCCACCAGTGAGCCTAGGCCTCCTGCGACGCGCCTGCCGTGGGGACACGTCGCTCTCAGGGTGTGTCAGGAAGCAAGAGCACAACTTACCGTGCTGATATGGCCACGTGCTTCCTTTCAGGCCGTATCGCTAAGCAGGGAGTCTGGTTCGGCAGCAGCCAGGTGTGGATGAAAAACAGCACACACCTGTGCATCCTGATGGGGGGGCCTGACCCCCGGTCGGTGTTGTGGTAGCCGGGCTTCGCGCCCTGGCCGCGAGGAGGTGGGGGGCCCTCCTCTAACTGGGGCAAAGCCACCGAATGGGCTCGCCACCCCCCACCCCGGACTCCTAAAGGGGAGTCCTCACGCCACACGGCCTCGTCCCCGGCCACAGCGCCTCACCTTGTTGCACGACGGCCCGAAGGAATGAGCGGGATCGCAGCCGCACGGGTCACAGCCGGTCCCGCTGGCCAGCTGCCAGGTGTCGGGCGCACAGCGGTCGCAGTTCTGCCCGAGCACATTGGGAAGACACAGGCACTGGCCCGTGGTTCTGTCGCACCGGCAGTCGGAGCCGTTGCAGTGCTCCTGCCCCGTGCCCAGGGTATTGCAGACACACTCTGGAAACGAACGGTGCGATCCCATTTACTTACACTCAACAAGCTCCTAGAATCCGTGAAATACGCAGATGATACGGAAGTTAGCTACGTTCTAATGGCTAAGATCGGCCCTCCCCAGGTTTTGGCCTGGAGATGCAAACAAGAGGGAAAGGAACGGGGGCGCCTGGGTGGCTCAGTCGGTTAAGCGTCTGCCTTCAGCTCAGGTCAGGACCCCAGGGTCCTGGGATCGAGCCCTGCATTGGGCTCCCTGCTCAGTGGGGAGCCTGCTTCTCCCTCTCCTTCTGTAGCTCCCCCTGCTTGTGCTCTCTGTCTCTCTCTGTCAAATAAATAAATAAAATCTTAAAAAAGAGGGAAAGGATGGGGCGCCTGGGTGGCTCAGTTGGTTAAGCGACTGCCTTCGGCTCAGGTCATGATCCTGGAGTCCCTGGATCGAGTCCCGCATCGGGCTCCCTGCTCGGCGGGGAGTCTGCTTCTCCCTCTGACCCTCCCCCCTCTCATGTGCTGTCTCTCTCATTCTCTCTCTCTCAAATAAAAAAATAAAATCTTAAAAAAAAAAAAAAATTAAAAAAAAAAAAAAAAAAAAGAGGGAAAGGAATGGAAATGATTTAAAAAAAACCCCAAAAACAAAAAACAAAAATAAAAACAAAACAAAAACACACAAAAAACCAAAACAACAAAACCAGAAAAACCCCACTAAAACTGCTGTTCTTCAGAAATTCTTACAACGTAGACAGTTCTGACGTTTCCCAGGCAGATCAGGACACATTTTGCCTACCAGCATTTCTGAAATACTCAAGAGTTTTAATAAGCTGCTGGCGAATCATGTTAAAATTAAGGACTTAACTGGAAATAACAAAAAAATATGCCGTGGGACTTGGGATGTCAGGACTTCAAACCCTCGGCAGGGAGCAGCAGTAACGGATGTGTCAGACAAGGCAGGTGGAGGCCCCGCGAGCGGGTAAGGACCAGTCCTGCTGACCCTCCACATTCCCCACGTGTCTGTATAAACAGGGGGGCCTAGGGGCGCGGCCTCCGCAGGAGGAGATGCTGACTGATCTCCTGCTAAGAGAGAAAGGAGGAATTCTGCAGGAGACACTGGAGAGATGTTCCTTCCTTCTCCCCCTCAGGCAGGCAGGCTCCACCCACCGACGGCAGGAGGAAAGGTGCCGACCAGAGTGGGTACTTAGGACCTCCACGTCCTGGCCCAGTGGCAAGTTCACGGGCAGAACATAAAATCAACGCACTCTATTGGGTGGCACTGATTTCTGACACAGCTGCAGTTTCCTTTGGGTTCCCTCCCTCAGGCACTGAGCCACATCTTGAGACTTCAGTCCTGCCAGAAAACGAGGATGTAACAAAAAGAAAGGGTCAATCTCATCCTTCTTTTGTCCAAGACAAAGCTTGTCAGGTGTTTTCCCAGAGGAAACAGACACCCGAAGAAGAACATCCCCGACAGTGAAGAAGGCGGTGGAAATCATCGAAAGGCGGGCGAAGGGAAGCCGAGCTTACTTCGACAGTCCTGCCGGAGGGCGTCCCCATAGTACCCGGACCGGCAGACCTGGCACTGCTCCCCCTCCGTGTGGTACAGGCACTTGAGGCACCTCCCCGTCTCCTTGTCGCAGGCTTCCGGGTCGGTCGTGTCGATGTTGTGGTGACACTGGCAAGGCTGACAGGCGCCCCCCACGTCCGAGGGATTGCCAAAGAAGCCTGGGGCACAGTCGTCACACCTGGAGCCTAGGGACCAAGCACAAGCCGTTCGGCTTGCTGACTGACACGTCCCGCCCCCCCGACACTCCTGCCGAGAGCGCCGGCCCAGGAGGTGCTGGGCTCCTGGCCGAGCCCGGGGTGACCATGTCATTAGCGGGAAAGAGGGCCTGAAATCTGGGCCAGTGTTTCTGAACTACGGCGAGGCATCACTAATATCTGAAACCGTGGCATCAAGGAGGAAATGAAAGGGAGTGATCACAAGTTAAGTCCACTCCGTAAGGCTCGGCAGAGCCTGGGAGTGTAATCGACAACAAAGAACATATCAAGTTTGGCTAATTCAGGTGCCTGGGGATGAAGTTCTGCTCTTCCTTCTGCCCACTATGTGGCCACCTCACCACGTTGAGCCTCTTCTGCCGGGAGCTGGGGAAGGGATTCAAGTGCGCTTGCTCTCCTGCTCTTAGAGCATCATCGCCGACACTCAAGAATTTACTCCACGTGCCAAACAGGGAAAAGAGCATCTTTTGTATGTCACGTTCCCTTCGGTTTTAATTAAGGTTGGTAAACATGATACTAAATTGTCGCACTCTTCATCTTTTTCCTTCATGCACAACTAAAACTCAGAAAGACATGTCCTTTCCTCCGGAAGTCTGGACCTTACTTACCGATGTGCCCAGGATTACAGACACAAGCCAGCTGCAAAGTCACGGGGTCCTGATAACAGCTATTGGCGAACTGGCGTCCGCTGTCGGGACCGTCTGGGCAAGGACAAGGGCGGCAGTGATCTCCTGACCCGATGATGGGATCGCCATAGTAACCGGCCAAGCACCTGCATCAGGCCCAGAGGAGAGAGGGCCATGAACCACCATTGTAAGAAACCCATTACAAGAAAGAGTCCAAGAAACCGTGTTCTCTGCTTACGAACATTCACCCCCCATTCCTCCTATTTCCACTTGGAAGATTTTCCATGAGGGCGGCGGTTCTCCAATGTTCGCTCCAATCAGAATCCCTTGGAGGGCTTGTTAAAACAGGCTGCCGGGCTCATCCCTCCATTTCTGACTTAGTCACTCCCGTGTGACGCTGATGCTGCTCGTCTGGGGATCACACGTGCAGGGGCACTGCATTAGGACCCTCACTCACTCCTCCCCAGAAGAAGAGGTACATCTCCTCACCTGCCCCCTGTTGTCCTATCAGCTGCCTGCCCGCCTGCCCTGAGCATTCTGCCTTGCATTAAAGAGTCTGGGGAAGGAGGTGGGCGTGGCGGGGGGGGTGCAGGAAGGCAGTGTGTGGTTGTCTGTCTGTCTGCCCCTGCCTGGGAGGGGTGATGAGTTAGCAAGCCCATGGGGGCTTGTTCCGCATTCCAGCCTTCACCAGTGACAAAGCTGATAAGGACGCTCTCCAGCTGCAGGACTCCTGTGTCTGTCAGGTGGTTTCAAACTAGGAGAGGCAAGAGGGAGGTCATTTACCGACTCCCACCTCCTCTCCTTACAGATCAGGAACCCACGGAGGTTAAATGACCTGCAAGGCTCACACAGCCAGTATGTAATGAGCCAGGATTTGAATTCAGCCTCCTGACTTGTAGCAAGGCATTCTTTTACTATGGGATGCTGCTTTTCAACATTTCTCAACATGACTGGTTGATTTGGGGTTACTTTTTCTTCCTGTAACAAAGGGTGAAGGAACTTTGGAGATCATCTAATCCAACCTATTCTATCAGCAGATGGCTGGACACTCGGAGAGGTGAGCTAACTCACCCAGGGCTATGGAACAGGTTAGAAGCAGAACTGAACCTGAGGTCTGAGGATTTCCAATTCATTTTGTTTGTCATGGTTTTTGTTATTTGGGTTTTTTTTGGGGGGGGGTATTTTTGCTTTTTTTCTTTTGAAATGGGTAATATTTTTTTAAATGGGGAGAGGGGAAGGAGATGAAGAAAGAGAAGGGAAAGCTATTCAGAGGAGATTAACATTCTATTTAATTAGACACAGACAGGATACAAGAACACGTCCTCCAATTATGTGCTGGGAAAGTCAGCAGAGATGAAGCAAGTTTGTACAACGGGTTCTGAGAAAGTTTTCTAGAAGGCTCTTCTAGGTGAAATAAATCCAAATACCTCATGATAGAAACTGAGTGTTCATTTCCTGCCTCTCCCTCCATCCCCCCCTTGGGAATGAGCTGAGCCCAGAGCGGCTGCTTGAATTCACAGGACTGAAACTCTGATCATCTTGCAATGAAGGAAAGAATGAGGAGAAGTTGCCTCACAGAATCCCAGATACTTTTTGTCATCCAAATGTAGGACTAAACGTTTTTCCCCTCCCACACCCTTTCGCATTTTCCTACAAGAAACAAAACGCTTTACAAATAAAATCCAAACAGTCACAAATATCAAGCCAGCTCTTCGCACGGGATGCTGGTCATGCCACATTGCCCGCCCCCGCTCCCCCCACTGCCCGTGCTGGATTTCACACCCGCGTGGTGGACGACCACCTGTGTTCCCTGCCTCACCCTCTTGTTCTTTTTAATCTCATTTTCTTATCTGTCTGTCTCTTTTGAACTCATTCTCCATCTCCCAAAGAACAATAATGAAAATCTTAATGCAGAAAAAAAGAGATGACATTAATATATTAATAACTGTTTCCTTATTATCTTCTTACAAGGCAATTTTGTGCTTGAAAGGAATAACTTTCATTCAAAGGAGTAGTTACTGGAACCTCCAAATTCTTTTTTTTTTTTTTTAAGATTTATTTATTTATTTGAGAGAGAGAGAGAAAGAGAAAGCACACAGAGGGAGAGGGAGAGGGAGAGGGACAAGCAGATTCCCCGCTGAGCCCGGAGCCCGAGACGGGGCTCGATCCCAGGACCCTGAGATCAGACCTGAGCCGAAGGCAGAGGCCTAATGGACCGAGCCACCCAGGCACCCTTGGAACCTCTAAATTCTTGAACAGCACTCTAGCACAAAGCTGAAAACCCCATATTTGCTTCCACGCATGTCTTCCCAACATAAGTTGATCATATATTCAATTTCCACTGGCAATTTCTCTTTCATCTGATGAACAATTTTTGCACTGAGGCATTTGCTGACATTTTAAAAACAGAAGTCCCAGATAGAGTGGATGCATGTTAACTGAGATGAAAGGTGGAGACCATTACTCCAAAAAAAGCAGTTCTCGTCGCAGATCTTTCATTAGGAATGAACAGCCTAAGTCGGCATGTAATTTCATCATGTGGATTATTATCTACTGAGCTTGGCCGTAATGTTATTAGGGGCACATTCTAGGTCCTCTTTTGCTGTATCTAGCGTAGTGCGCTTTACATCCGTAATAATTATTCAATTAATTTGCTAACTGGAAAACAGGTCTACTTTTGCACATTTTATGTGGCCTCCTGGAAGCTGGAGCTGCATGAAAGTGTTTCAAAAAATAGAGTTGTCTAAAATGCCAAATTCTATTTGGATGTGGTTTCTATTTTGACCCAAATGAGGCATTCACATTTCAGAACGCTCATCCTAGGTGAGAATCTGCTGAGACCGAGGATTTCTGTCCAGATCTAGGCTGACCTCCGGATGGCGCTCCAAGGGGGGCAGCTCATGTTTGTTCTCTGCCGTATCCCAGCACCAACATGGCGCCCGGCACACAGAAGGTATCAACTAAAGGCACGCCCAGTAATGGAATGAGTTCCTAGGAAATACGGAGCTGGTCGGAAATGAACGAGCCTTCTGGAATCTGGTAGACATTCTGCCTTGTGTTTGTCTAAGATGCTGTCCGCTCAGCCCAAAACCATCTCCTTCTCTTTACTTTGGAGAGGAGGTGAGCACGTACCTTTCACAGTTGTGCCCCGTGGTGTAGTCCTGGCAGCCCAGGCAGGCCCCCGTCGCTGAGTCGCAGTCATCGGCGTGGCCGTTACACTGGCAGGGCTGGCAGCTCGGGAAGCCCCAGTACCCGGGTAGGCACTGGTCACACTGCCGAGTGTTCACGCCCTGGAAACACTGGCATTGGCCGGTGATGGGGTGGCAGAAGGCGTTGACAGATCCTTGCAGGTGGCACTCACAAGCTGAAGAAAGAGGCAACGGGGGAACCACCCTGAGAAATTCCTTCAATGCAAACCCACCCCAGAGAGAAGCACCCCGTGCTCGGGTGATCGGTTTGTGGAGCGATGCCCCACCTTCCGGAGCCACGGAACCCACACCGGTATTTCTCAGATTCACCTCAGTGAATACGTTACAATTCTGATTAACTTACGTTTGCATCCACTGGGGCCAAAGCCAAAGGTGCCAGGAGCACATCTGTCGCAGGTTCTTCCAACCACGTTCGGCCGGCACTGGCACTGGCCTCCATTGGGGTCGCAGACGGAACTCAGTGAGCCCTGGGGGTCACATTCACAAGCTGTAGGGAGAGAGAGGCCAGAACCCGTGACACGGAGCAGCCGATCCCGGGAGAGAGAGGAGCGAAGCAAGTCACTCGGGCTCTGAACCAGACCACCCCTTTCCTCGGGCTCGCCCCGATCCCTCCTCTTTACTACCTTGGCTCATTCTTCCTGTTTAAAACAACGTCATCTCCATAAAGAAACAGAAAAACATTCCGTGCTCATGGATTAGAAGAACAAATACTGTTAAAATGTCTATGCTGCCCAGAGCAATCTACACATTCGGTGCAATCCCTAATCAAAACGCCATCAACATTTTCACAGAAAAGACCCCAAAGAACCAAAGGAAGGTTGAAAAAAGAAAAGCAAAGCTGGCAGCATCACAATTCCGGACTTCAAGCTCTATGACAAAGCTATAATCATCAGGACAGTACGGTACCGGCACAAAAACAGACACATAGATCAATGGAACAGAATAGAGAACCCAGAAACGGACCCTCAACTCTATGGTCAACTAATCTTTGACAAGGCAGGGAAGAATGTCCAATGGAAAAAAGATAGTCTCTTCAACAAATGGTGTTGGGAAAACTGAACAGCCACATGCAGAAGAATGAAACTGGACCATTTCCTTAAACCATACACAAAAATAGACTCAAAATGGGTGAAAGTGAAACAGGGATCCATCAAAATCGTAGAGAACACAGACAGCAATCTCTGTGACCTTGGCCGCTAGACACGTCTCCAAAGACAAGGGAAGCAAGGTCAAAAATGAACTATTGGGACTTTATCAAGATAAAAAGCTTTTGCACAGCAAAGGAAACAGTCAACAAAACCAAAAGACAACCGACAGAATGGGAGAAGATATTTGCAAATGACGTATCAGATAAAGGGCTAGTATCCAAAATCTATAAAGAACTTCTCAAACTCAACACCCAAAGAACAAATGATCCAATCAAGAAATGGGCAGAAGACATGAACAGACATTTCTGCAAAGAAGACATCCAAATGGCCAACAGACACATGAAAAAGTGCTCAACATTGCTCGGCAACAGGGAAATCCAAATCAAAACCTCAATGAGATAGCACCTCACACCAGTCAGAATGGCTAAAATTAACAAGTCAGGAAATGACAGATGTTGGTGAGCATGCGGAGAAAGGGGAACCCTCCTACACTGTTGGTGGGAATGCAAGCTGGTGCAACCACTCTGGAAAACAGTATGGAGGTTCCTCAGAAAGTTGAAAATAGAGCTACCCTACGACCCAGCAATTGCACTACTGGGTATTTACCCCAAAGATACAAACGTAGTGACCCAAAGGGGCACATGCACCCCAATGTTTATAGCAGCAATGTCCACAATAGCCAAACTATGGAAAGAGTCAAGATGTCCATCAACAGATGAATGGATAAAGAAGATGTGGTGTATATATATACAATGGAATATTACGCGGCCATCAAAAAATTGAAATCTTGCCATTTGCAATGATGTGGATGGAACTAGAGGATATTATGCTAAGTGAAATAAGTCAATCAGAGAAAGACAATTATCATATGATCTCACTGATATGTGGAATTTAAGAAACAAAACAGAGGATCATAGAGAAAGAGAGGAAAAAAATAAACAAGATGAAACCAGAGAGGGAGATAAATCATGAGACTCTTAATCATAGGAAACAAACTGAGGGTTGCTGGAGAGGAAGCGGGTGGGAGGATGGGGTAACCGGGTGATGGACATTAAGGAGGGCATTTGATGTAATGAGCACTGGGTGTAAGACTGATGAACCACAGACCTGTACCTCTGAAACCAATAAGACATGTTAATTAATTGAATTTAAATTAAAAAAATAAAACTAAAAAGATAAAACAATGTCATCCTTATGATGAATGGGAGGGAAGCAAGAGGAGATGGAGTCGGCAGATAAAAGCAGTTTTTCTCTGAAGGTCATTAAGGTTTTCTACCCTTGCCTTCAAAGCTCAACTAGCACAGGACCTTAGAAAAAAGCCCAGTGACCTTTGGAAGTGGTCTAACCTTTCAAGAAGAAAAGCAAATTTCAGTTGTTATTTGATGCTCCCTGATTCCACCCCAACTCCCCACCTGCCTCTGGAAATGCTGCATCCTTCTGGCTTTGCCCCTAGTCGCTGTTGTGATTGCATTTTTTTTTTTAAATTTTATTTAAACTCAATTTAGTTAACATATACTGTATCATTAGTTTCAGAGGTAGAATTTAGTGATTCATCAGTTGCATACAACACCCAGTGCTCATCACAACAAGTGCCCTCCTTAATATCCATCACCCAATTACCCCATTCCCCCACCCACCGCCCCTCCAGCACCCCTCGTTTGTTTCCTACAGTTAAGAGTCTCTTATGGTTTGCCTCCCTCTCTGGTTCCATTTATTTTTCCTTCCCTTCCCCTATGTGATTGCATTTTCAGTGGTGCTCTATCACTAAAATATTCTTTAAAAACAAAAAACACAAACTTCGTTTGCTGACTGGCTCACACAGAACTACAGGGCATGACTTCCAGTGTACCTCGTGATGCCAAGTACTCTTGGCCCCAAGAAAGAAGGGTCGGGGATACCTACCCAGGCCTGTCTGGTGTAACAGGGCAGAAATGCTGAAGATTATGTTTCTGCATACATCGGTCATTGGTGTTTTCACAACGCTTCTGCTGTTCTCCAGACATCTGTATCTCTGAAAGGTTTCCCAGGCGCTGTTGGTGACCAACCCATCCCCTGATCCTCCCACAGTGAAGATGTCCAGTGATTTACAGAACGGCATGAGAACAAGCTGTGAAGAATCAAGAACAGCAAAGAGCTCTTACGGTGGGGTCTGCGTCATCAACTAAAGCAAGTTAACTCATCAAAACCCCAAACGCTACTTTGACTCTGGAAAAGAAAAAAATTCAACTCATTCAATACAGTGAAATCCTTTCCATTCTTAAATATTCTTGCCAGAAAAAGTTTAGATATACCTTACATCATCTGATGGCTTTTGGAATGCCAGTTCTAAGATTCTTTTTATTTTCACAAACAATCCGCTTGAGTAAATCCTTTTCAGAGGGTAGAATTTTTATTAAAATAAATAAGCCACGTGGCTTTGGAAGCAAGAGAAAATGATCATGCCTAACCTCTCCATGTTACCCCCTCCATAAAACCCTCTGGGGAAGCAGATGAACACTCTCTGCCCAGCCTTTCCCCCATGACCTTCACTTCAGAAGTGACCTTCCACTTACGGAATCGATGAGCGTGTAGGGACTCTCCACATCGCTATCGGAGGAGGTGTACTGGGGAAGCTCCAACCTCACTGTGTAGTTCACACCCTTCTCAAAGCACACGGGGCGTGGAAGGACCACATACCTGCCCCCAAATGAGAGGGAAAAATACCAAAGCAAAGTCAACGTTTAGGTATCCAATCCATCCATCCATCCATCCGAGCTCTACGTAGATCACGGCAAAAGAAGAAAGGCAAGAGTCTATGTTTGGCTCCGGCTCTGAAATGGTAACTGGACGACTTGCAAGGCAAGGTACCAGAAAAAATACAATAATCTGCCTACTGGTTCTGTGAGTTGCAAACCATGTCACACTGACCTCGAGCCAGGCGAGAAGGACACCACCTGGTTGTCATCATCAGGAATAGTGTTACCACATCGGCTGCTGGTTGGGATCTTTCCAGGTCGCTGCACTGTGATGACAGCTTTTTCCCAGTGGTCGGGGAGCTAGAGTAAGAAACAAACCACCAAAGGAGCATCCACACTGGCCCGCTGCTGCCCGTCTGTTTATAAAAACCTCTCCCAATCGGTCATTTGCCAAGTTTAAATGAAAAACACTCACTTGCATTTCCCTTCCCTCTTTCCCATTTCCTTTGCTCTGGTCTCCGCTCCAGCCCTAATCTCATCTCACCTGGACACCGAATAGCCTCCCTGCCCTCCTTGCCTCTCCCAATCCCCTTTCTGACCATCAGGCAATACAGCTCTGATCAGGACAATCCCCTACCCAAAACCCTATAATACAGCGTCCAGGCTCATGTGCTGATCCCAGCATTCTTACCAACAGCATCTCCAATGATGTCCTTATCTAGCTACGAGGAAGCACTCTCAAAACACTATCCCTCTGCTCACGCCATTCCTCACTTCCTTTGGTGTCAAAATTCCATCTCTGTTGTAAGGCCTAGAACTCATTCTTCATGGGACATTTTGGCAGCAGCTGGTGCATCTGGGCTGGTGTAAGATGCAGGACTGTCTACATCTCTGCCCTTGCCCTTTCCACCTTTGGCCTTTTATTAAAGGTGGGGTGTGCGTCCGAGCCTGGGCCGTGCAGGCCGTGAGGTCAATCAGAGGGTCTGACACATTCTCATCACCACCTTAGGTCTCATCTCAGCAAGGCGGAGAGCCTAATGAGGGATCACTAAAGATTTGCAAAACTGAATTCGAGAAAAATGTCCATTTTTGCTTCCACTGGGAATAGAAAGTCAGAGAGGCTCCTCTATTCTAACACAACCTCCAAATTTCACAAAAACTGTATCCATTGTTATAAGATTATTTCTACCACCCCTGGTAGTCCATGGAAGGTTTACCTGTGGTTCGTAGCGAATTAAGATGTCATACTCCATGGAATATGGTATGTTGTCAATGAAAAACTCCAAATAAGCCCCTTCGGGCACTCGGACGAAGCCCGCTCCGGTCCAGGAAGGAATCCGGTCCTGGATATACTGCCGCTCCACTATGCTGACCCCCTGAGAACAAGGGGGACAGTAGCTAGCTTTACTTGAAATGGATTTCAAGGAAATGTAACAGCTAAAGAAATCTGAAGTCACCCAAAGGTCCGAACTACAGGCATTCTACCTATCTTTTGCAGTCACATTTTCTCGGTAGAGGGTCCAAGTTTTTGATGTATAAAGAGGAGTTGGTTTCTTTTTGGTTTTGTCATTGGGGTAGTCTTGGGACATTGGAGATGGGACCCAAAGGCTTAGGAGACACCGTCTATGATAGAACCAGGAATGAGCATAAAGGAATAAGCAAGGCGAGGAGTGACGAGCTATTTTCTAGATCTTCTATAAGGCTAGTCCAGTATCTAGTGGATGTGTTTGCCTTTCTCCCTGGCATTCATTTCAAACTCCAAGTACCAGTGAAGAAATGTCATACCATCACGAGTGCTCACTGGTCCTGATCCCGTCACTGACAAGAGTGGTAAAAATGCACCACCAAAATGCACTTTTGTAAAGGTGCATATGCCATGACTGCCCCCCCAGACCCGGCTTTTCCCATCTACCCAGCACCCCCCTACTTACAGGCCCAAAGTTGGCTTCTTCTGCTTCATAGATGTAGTGATCCAAGGTGGTAAAGTAGTACCCGGATTCCACCTCGTTGCACTGACGCCCGATCACGTGGGGTCGGCACACACACTGGCCTGACTCCGCCGAGCAGCTGGGGGCGGGGAGGGCGCACAAAGCCGAGTCAGCTGGGACACCGCACTTGTAAATGAACCCACTTGACACAATTCTACATTTTCTACTAAGCATCAAATGGCTGCTATATTCAGGTAGGGTTTCTTATTTCTTTCAGGAAATAAGTATGTGGGGAAAAAATCCTGCCTATGACTTAATCGCAAACTCTGGGGCTGAAAGCTCCCCATGACCTGGTCTTTCTGGTTTCGTCTTGCTTGTCTTTCTTCACTATGCTCCATCCACACCATACTGAGGTTTTCTGCGGATACTACCAACGTTCTTGCTTCGATCCTGATTTCCGACAGCAATCTCTTTCCTGGGCCTCAGACCCAAAGATCCAACTTCTAGAAGGTCGGATCCAACTTAGCGGTCCCCGAGGTTAAGGAAAGATCCCAAAGGGCAACACTCAATCCCTCCCTTGTTCTCTGCTGGGGACAGGACACTGCCAGCCACTAAGTCGACCAGGTCAGAAACCTACAAGTTGTTCTCTTGAGTCTTTCATATCTAATCAGGAACCTGATTCTGTGACTTCACAGCCTAGCCTCTGGTGCTTCTCCTCCACGGGCTATGTCATGCCTTTCTTCTCTCCCTCACTCACAGTAAAATCGGTTTCAGCCGCTTCATCGGCCTGGCGGCTGGTCTTCCAACTTTCCAGCCTAGACCATCACGGCCCACACAGCTAGCTGCCCAAATGACCTTCCTAAGACGCATCCACCGTATCACTTCCTGGCCTGAGCAGGTGCACTAGGCTGCCACAGTCTTGCCCTTCTCTGCCTTTCTAGCTCTACCTCTCCCCTCACTTCTCCAACCACATGTAACGGTTACAGTTTCTCCAATGAGCAGGGTGATTGCAGACCCCTTTCCTTGGCTTAGGCCGTTCCTGCAGGCCTGACTACCCTTGCCCCCTATTCACCCAGCAAAGAGCTGCCTGTTCTCTCAAGAGTCGGCTCACAAAGGACTCCTGCTGTGGCATCTCCAGACTACACTCTCCACCCCACAGGAGGAGCCGCCTTCTCTTTCCCGCCACCACCTCCCTGCAGGAGAAACGATGTAGTCACAACATGTACAACACAGCCTGTCACGTAGCAGCTGCTCAGGAAAGCTGAGGTGCTGGGTTTTCAAATCCTGCTGGTCTTTCCAAGTCCAGTCCAACGTTCCTCCCTCTCGTGGACTCCCCTTTGGTTCCTGCTATTCTCAAGTGGCGCCTTCTGAGGCCTCCGCTGTTCTTTATCTGTATTGTTCAGACATTTATCACTTTCTTTCTTGTAGTGTAACTCCTGACAGACCCGTCTGACTCCCTGCTAGACAGCAAATTGCTTAAAAGTTTGGACTCCTCCTTCGCCTCAGTCCTGCCCGTTCCCCCTCACGGGACCTGGCCCAGTGCCCTGCACACACAGCACACTCAAACACTGGCTGAATAAATAAATGCGTGAAGGATATGCATTCTGAATAAAAAAGATAAAAAAAGAAAAATAGGGGATTTCATGTAAAAGATAAAACTTTTTTTTTTTTTTAATTAAACATACGGTTTCAGGTAATAAAGGCCTCTGGATAGCCTATAATGTATTCATTTTGTTCTCAGCCTATGTCTCTTTTTCCTTGGGTACAAGGTGAAACCAAATTATACACACCCATTCTTACTTCATTCAAGTCAAGATGGGGTTTGGAATTGTTACTTTAAACCCATTCCCAGAGTTCAAATTTTTTCCTCATCCCAAAGTTCATTTTGAATCAAGTATCCAAGGCAAGTTACAACTCCTAGGAAGATGGAACGCTCCGAGGTTCATTACCAACGTCCCCCCCAGCCCTCCCACGGTCCCATCCAAGTCTTTTTCCCGCAGATCACGTGAATACAGGAATATGAGCGCTTGACATCCCGTAGCCAGTTCCCAGAGGAGGAACCCTCGTTCCAAGTGGGACCTAGCCCTCTTTTGGCACAGTCCACCCACAAAAGCCATTTTCGGAAACTCAGGCGTCGGACATCTCATCCTACGGACAAGAGAAAACCCTTTATCCCTCCCCAGCAGACGCTTCCTGAGGGAACACATGTGTAAAAACACAAGCCACCAAAGAAGAAAACAACTAGATTCTTCACAGGCCATCACTAGAGAGCATGTAAATGAAGGTGAGGAGACGCCTGATTCCTAATTCTGAAGATGAAACAACTCATGAGAACGCAATCACGTGAAAGGAGGTCCCACCACACCTGCCCTGGCGATCCTGCACCTCTCTGTGTCCACAGTGGCGAAGGGTTGTCTCCCACAGGCCCGGCTCCACTCGACAGCGACTCCAGTAGCGAACGCGTTCCTGTGGCTTCCCCGGCCCTGGGCACAGAAGCTCTGGCCCTGCCCCAGCTGGGCCCTGCCTGTGCGTTTCTAGCCACCAAGGGGACATTCCCCTGGCTGGCCTGCTTGTCCTCTCTGCCTCACCTTCGTCCCCAACTGCTTGTAGGCTCTCACACTGACATTCCTTCAGCTCTGCTATTTCTGTCAGATTTGAAATTCTTCTGATTTGGGGTGAGACCTTCCCTGCCCTTCATCCTCGATACCCAAGTCTTGTTTCACGATGTCTCTCCTCTCAGCAGTGTCCTCTTGTTGTCACTGCCACTATCATGGTCCAGCATGTCATGCCACGCCTGTCACTCTGGTGGCCTCCCACATGGCAGTGTGGGCCTCTCACACTCTTCTCCCCGCTGCCCCGTCCATCCCGCCAGCCACCACCAACCCAACCTTCCCCCAGCGCTGCCTTCAGCATTTCCTCAAAACCCACAACGACTTCTCTGCTTTTATCAAGTCGTGATGCCTCTGCCCGGTTGCCAGCAGCCTCGACAACCCGTCCTCTGAAAACCACGGCTACTCTTTCCGGTGCCCGCCCTTTGCTTTCCGATGAGCCACACTGCTCGCCCTCCTTTGCAAATACTGACCGAGCCAACACTGGCCCTGGGACCTGTGCTTCCTGCTGTCCGTAGGCTCACGTGTTAGTCCGTCGTCAATTTTCCTCTGACTCAATCCTTACCTTCTTTGGTAACTCCATTATTTTGAAAGGATATGCGGAAAGAAAAATGGGGGGAAAATAGTCCCTGCCCCAAAGAGCTTACCGTCTAACTGGGGAGATAAACAGTCGAGCAACTGACCACGACAACAAAGCAAAGTGCAGCGAGTGCCGAAACAGGGCCACAAGCGAAGTTTTCAGGCAGCAGAGGAACCACCGTTCACCGGCTTGGGGTACTGAGGAGGGGACTGAGGAGGCCATGTTCCAAAGGTGGCAGAGGATCATGACAGGCAGAGAGAGGACAGGAATGACAGGCGCAAAGAAGGGTCATGGAGGAATGTGAGCAGAGCTGGTCACGGTCAGACCAGGTCTTGACCATGTGCCACACTCACTCCATCTCTGGGCCTTCACCCTCCTCCCAGCTAGAAGGCCCTCCTGCCCCCATCACACCTCCCAAACTTCTCTCAGCTTTCAAAAATGAAGTTCAAATCCTACCTCCTCCATAGTGAGACAAAAGATTACATGTAATTATCCTTCCTGTGTTCAAGTAAAAATCCTATCACACAGAAATGGTACTTGTCGAGTTTATATGTCCTCCCCCAACCCCTGTACCAACAAATTTTTCTGTAACTAGATACAGATTCCAACTGTTGGATCAGTAATGTAGAATAATGACATAAGACAAAATAAGTCAGGCCCTGGGGCAGGCAGAATAATGGCCCCCAAAGAGGTCCACATCCTCACTCCCACCAGACCTGTGGATATGTTACTTCACACAGCACCAGGGGGGTTTGCTGATGGGATTGAGGTTAAGGACCTCAAAATGGAGAGATTATCCAGGGTTGCTCAATCTAATCTCAGGATTTCTTAAAAGTAGAAAAGGCAGGCAGAGAAGTAGGGCAGAGAGATGTGACTTGAGGAGGATCTGACCCACTGTGGTTGGCTTTGAACATGGAAGCTATGAGTCAAGGGATGTGGGCAGCCTCTAGAAGCTGGGAACGGCCCCTAGCTGACAGCCAGGGGGGATGTCAGGAACCTCATCCTACAACTGACAAAAACTGAGTTCTGCCAATTCTGCCAACGAGTCCAATGAGCAAGAAAGCGATTCTCCCCGAGGGCCCTGCGATAGAAACACAGCCCTACCTACACCTTGATTTTATTCCAGTGAGCCCAGCCATGTCTGACATACAGAACTGTAAGATAATAACCTTATGTTGTTTCAGGCCACTAAATTGCAGTAATTTACTATGCCAGCAATAGAAAACTAATACAAGCCCTATTTTTTTTTCTCCATGGGTGAAAGCCAAGATAATACTAAGAACACAGATTTCTCATAAATGTAGAAATTAGCCACTTATTTATAAAAACTCTACTGGAAGGGAAATTCTATTTTATTTAAGTAGTGATAAGCAGAGAAAATACTGTATAGTTTCAACTTTTCTCTATCACTAAGACATTGGCACAAAAAAGGGAAAAAACAATCATTCATGAGAACCACACTCTGGTCAGCATTGGTATCTCTTCCATAATTCTGATGACAAACACGCACTGGTTCCACATCGATCAGCAGTCAAGGTCCTCTGTTTTGCCAGAGTAGCTTCCCTCCCAACCCCCCAACCAATTAGGATACTTTCTTAAATGTGTTCTATCATCTCTTTATATCCAGCCATCACAGTAATTAACAATGGGTAAGATACCATTATCATTCAATACACTGGTGAAAATACAGAATAACTTCTGCTCTGGTTCCCAAGTATAATAAATTTCATTTATTGAGCACCTACAAAGCCCACAATGCTGAGTACGAAGACAGATGCAAAAACAAAGAAGACACAATCCCTGCCCAAAGACCTTTTAAAATACTGACAGTGATAACACAGAGCAGAATAAAGTAAGTACTAAAAGAGATGAGAAGTAATGTGTTGAAACCTCAAAGGAGGGTTGGGGACTTCAGTCCAGAAAGGAGTCTACAACAGAGTGGTGGGCTTCAAGCCAAACACCAAAGTTCTAAATTTAATGCAATAATTTTGAAGGATGCTATAAAATTGTTTATAGTTTTTTTTTTTTTTTTTAAAGATTTTATTTATTTATTTGAGACAGAGAGAATGAGAGAGAGAGCACATGAGAAGGGGGAGGGTCAGAGGGAGAAGCAGGCTCCCTGCCGAGCAGGGAGCCCGATGCGGGACTCGATCCAGGGACTCCAGGATCATGACCTGAGCCGAAGGCAGTCGCTTAACCAACTGAGCCACCCAGGCGCCCAAATTGTTTATAGTTTTCAAGCATTAACAAGTAGCATTTACCTAGCAACCATTCTGATTTATTTATTAAAGTAGGTTATCTACTAGGCAAAGCTTCAGTCGCCTGGCGTAAATCACATTATTTAAATTAGGGCTTACTTCACTAAAATATTCCGAAGTTCAGATTACCTGTCAACATAATAGACATGGATTACTAAGCTCTTATTCTACAAAAATCCATTCGGCCCATTACACAAAACATTTTTAAACTTATTCCACTTCACATGGTTCTGACACTGAATTCTGTCCCTGGCCGAAGTACCTAAGGAACGTCTGGGATTGCATCTAGAGATTCGGAGTGCATGTTTTGTTTTTACATCGTAAATATCTTCTGTTTCTCAAATTCTTTTACTTGATCAACATTTATTCCATACCTACTATGTACCCAAGGCAGAGCAAAGGAATACCAACAGGTAGAAGATATTTATGTACGGTTGCAACAAATCAATCATTCAGCAAGTGCCTCCTAGGAGAATCAGTGCTTCGGAAGACTTAGTTAGAGCCTCTATTACCCTACGGGACTCCTAAAGAAGGTCCTCGTGGGGGGAAACTGAAGAGGATCACTACCAAACACTGCCGAGTCACAGGAGTAGAGAAATCTGTAAAGGCTCTTCTTTTCCCCATCAGTGATGCGAAAAGATAGGGCATGTCATCAATCATGCTAAGAAGATCAAATTCCGTGCTTCAAATCTTCACTAAAATTTTTTACTTCGCCAACTCTCCTGATTAGCACACTCTGATTTCTATAAATTCTGGCAGGAGAAATGAGGGACAGGCCAGGGGCTCTGTGTGGGTGGATTTAAAGACAGGAAGCATGTGTGAAATGGAGAAACAGAGGAAGGGAGTGTGAGGAACAGAAACCACTTAGGGTAAAGGCACAAAGGACACTCCTGAGTTTATGAAATCATGTGAAGAACCGTGTATGCCCCTTTCATCTAGTCAAGGATTTTAGGAATGAGGACAGCTTTGCATTAAGCAAGCAATGACTAAAGGAAGCCAGCAGATGTTCTGGTAGTCACAAAGGAAAGTTGGAGAAATGATTCCAGAAGCAGACCAGCAGTTTGTCTTCCCTGCTTTTATGGAATTGTCGTTGCTTCCTCCCCTCTGGAAGTTTTCTAAGAACAGAAGTTCACCCTGGAGTTCCAGAGGTTACACGCTGTACCGAGTTACTGCGGCATCTGGCATGGAACAAACCCAAAGACGGAGGCCAAAGACAAGATATTTTTGCTGCCTAAAATCCCGTTCCTTCTCACAGACTGCTACGGTGTTGGGAAATAATCTTGGGAGAGTCGGGGTTTTTTAGTACATGGAGCTCACTTGATGAATTCAGCTTGCTGTCTCAGGGGAGAGTCAGGCCACAAGGAAACATCTGCCTATCCCCTCGGCAGTCACTTACACTCTCTACCAGATGTTCGCAGTCTAACCCAGTTATAAACAGAGACAGAAATTCTCTTTGACTCAGAGGTGGTTAATTTCACTCCCACAAATCTAACATCTTTGCCAAATGCATACCGGGACTGATCTCTGGTAGAGCCTCACGTCTCATCTCTTCGAGGGACACCAACGTGTTTCAATAACTAAAAATGATCACATGCAATTTTCACCAATAAACTTGGAAGTTGGAAAAAAAAAAAAAAAACCAGAAAGAAGAAGAAAATGAGAAGATTTCTTAACACAATCAAAATGGGAGTTCATTTTCCAACTTTTTTATTTTTTAAATATTTATTTATTTATTTATTTGGGAGAGAGAGATCACGAGAGAGAGAACATGAGGAGGGGCAGAGGGAAAGGGAGAGGGAAAAGCAGACTCCTTGCTGAGCAGGGAGCCCAACACGGGACTTGGTCCCAGGACCCTGGGATCATGATCTCAGCCGAAGGCAACACTTAACCGACTGAGCCACCCAGGTACCCCTCTTAATTTTTTTTTAGTAATTTATTTTTTTAAGTAGACTCCACACCCAACTTGGCGCTCAGACTCATGACCCTGAGATCAAGAGTCGCATGCTCTACCAACTGAGCCAGCCAGGCGCCCCTCATTTTGGAATACCAAAAAAAACAAAAAACAAAAAAAGAGGTTGACGAATACATGCTGCTAAGAAGAAAGAGGCCCATGAATACACGTTGAAATGAAAAACGATCTCCAGCTAATAAAGCAAGCTGCAGAATAGTGTACTATTAGTATACTAATAGTGTGCTATTCTTGTAGCCGTGGATCCTGGGGGGAGAAAGGGCAGGATACCTGTCTTAACTGTTGAGATTTTTAAATTTTTTTAATTTTTTTTTTTAAGATTTTATTTATTTGCGAGAGAGAGAATGAGAGACAGAGAGCATGAGAGGGAGGAGGGTCAGAGGGAGAAGCAGACTCCCTGCTGAGCAGGGAGCCCGATGCGGGACTCGATCCCGGGACTCCAGGATCATGACCTGAGCCGAAGGCAGTCGCTTAACCAACTGAGCCACCCAGGCGCCCGAGATTTTTTAATTTTTAAAAAAATACTTATTTATTTGAGAGAGAGAGGGTGAGAGGGTGAAAGAGAGAGAGATTACAAGCAAGGGAAGGGGCAGAGGAAGAAGCAGACTCCCCGCTGAGCAGAGCCCGATGCGGGACTCGATCCCAGGACCCCGGGATCATGACCTGAGCTGAAGGCAGATGCCCAACCGACTGAGCCACCCAGGCACCAGGATTTTTTTTTTTTTAATGGGCATACGTTGTTTCCATAATTTAAAACATACCATAAATTATAACAACAACACTATTAAAAACCAAGAAACATAAACATACTTGGAGTCTTCAAAGCTAACTCTTGGAATGACTAAATCTTTGAAAACATGAAGATCCCAGGTAAACTAAAGGTGCCTATACTTTGCACCTCTTCTTCAGAGACACTGAGTGTCATGTTGCTCCTAGAGATCGGGAGGGCTCTCTGGGGGGACCGAGCACAAACACGGGTGTATGTGTGGCTTCACTCACCTGTTGTTTAAGGCCCCTCCAAGGTCACAATCACAAGGTCGACATCCATCCAGATCATTGCTTAAGCCCCAGTGCTCTGGCTGCACAACAAAAGATTTAACATCTAAAGGTGGGTTCCTGTCATTACACAATAGACTCAACAAGAAACAAGTTATGGCGTGTCTTGCTTGTTCTACCAAATGTTCTTTCATGCTGTGCAAGCAGAAAGCCTTCAAGAGGAATAAGCATGAGCACTCTGAACTGAAACCCAGGCCACAGGTCACCGGGGTCATAACCACCTAACACCAGAGCAGAGGAGTTTCTCTCCCGAGCAAATAGCCTTTGTCCGAGAGTAAATACGAGCAAGCAGCTAAGATACCAATTTTCCTCATTAAAAGTACTCTGGCAATAAGAGAGTTTTGGCAAATATTTGGCAGGCCTTTACATTTTCCCTGAGTTCAGCCCGTCAGAAACTCCATAAGCAAAGCTCTTCAAAGGATTTACCTATTCCCAAACAGCATAAAGCAAGTATTTTCACAAGTGAAAGGTGAGGAGATCACTGAATTCTGAGCACACTGGAGATGGAAACAAAAAGAAGAAAGACAGAATCTACACAGGGGAGAAGATCTCTCTGTACCTCGACAAAAATGCATTTCCTAATGAGCAGATAAAAGCCAAAAGCCAGGCGCACTCATTTAAAGCAGACTTCCAGAAATTTATGTTAAGAATCTATCTGGATATATGCAAATATACATATTTACTGGTCATAAACATAATTTGGGGTCAGTGGACCCCCTCTCACAAATATAAAGGAAATCACAAGAATGTTATAAAAGATAGAGGGTAATTTAAAAAATTACTCTTGTAATCACTCTACCCAGAATCACTACAGTGAATTTTCTGGTGTATTTCCTTCCAGATTTTGTTTTTCTTGATGCAATTTTTTCCTGCACAATTAAGATACTACTCACATCCTGTGTTTTTTTTTTTTTAATGCCAGCATAAGCATTTCCTCATGCTATTGTCATTTCCAAAGGCAACCAAATATCACTCTGTACAGAAGCCCCCAAATTTACTTAACTATTTTCCCCACCGTTGCTTCCAAGTTTTCTGGCTATGATTAGTATGAGATGCAATGAGTCTTCTAGTGAATACACCTCTGTCCAATTTTCTGCTTATTTCATTAGGAAAGATTCCCAGAAGTGGGATTACTGGGTCAAAGGGTATGCCCATTTCTACAGGCTACTGATAACTTACTTCCAAAATGCTTTTCTTGCCAACTATGAACCAATGTGCATTTCCATCAGCAGCTTAGACGACCAGCCCTTCATTAGATCCTAAGAGTTAGCAACCCCATTTTTAAAAACGTGTTACTTTTGTCTATGAAAATGGTATTTCGCTGTGGTTTTATTTTACAATTCTAACAGTGATGGTGACTATCTTGTCAAAATTATTCATGAGTAATTTTTTTGTGAATTGTTTGCATCTTCTAATATTTATATAGAAGGGTGACGGTGGACTCTACAAAGGCGAACCATGTCACATGCACAAACCACCCATCCCAAGTACTTAGGATTCACCTACCAGACACTGGTCACAATGCTGTCCTGTCACCAGACGCTTACAGTAGCAGTAACCGGTCTCAGAATCACAAGGATTCCCGCCAGGGATCGTTCCCAGAGGATTGCAAGCACAAGCTTTATTAGAGATAAAATGAAGTAAAGAAATACAAACCAAGTGAGTACCAAGGGGTAGTCTGGATTTAGAACTGCAAAGTGAAACGGGAATTGCATACATGAGAACTCTCAGACTTTTTCACAAACATACTTACATTTACAACCGAATGGATCTTCAGCACTTAAACCATAGAAGCCTTCTTTGCAAATTTCACAGTGTTCTCCTTCCACGTGTAATTTACACCGGCACTGACCAGCAATGAGGCCAGCGGAAAAATCCGTATAACTGTCACAGATTCCCCCGTTCTGAGATCCGGCTGGGTCACAGGTACATCCTAAGAAGAACAAAGAGCACCCGGTAACAACGTGTGTGTTTGTATCAACACGTGTGTTCCCTTCCACCCTCCACACGTCACAGAAATAGACTAAAGAAGGCAGGACTGCCAGGTAGCTTCTGCTTCCAGCATCCTCCACCACAGTTCAAATACAGCAGAGTCTGACGCTCACACCACGAGTTCCGAGAGAAGGATGGTGACCCCCTGGCCATTCAAATTGAGAGGCCCTATGTCATGCCATTTCCCCACGTACGTTCGCAGAGGTTAGGGTCTCGGACGTCTCTCTCCGGGTGCTGGAAGTAAAATGGCTTGCACTGCTCACAGTTGCGTCCCATCGTGTTGTGCTGACACTCATCACACACCCCTCCGGTGACGTTTCCAGTGGCCAAGTACACCGCCATGTCAAAGTGGCATGAGCTCGAATGTTCGTTGCAGTTACACTCTGCGCGACAAGACCCACATCAAGAAAAGACTTTGAAGTCGACTTACCAATGGAGGATGGGGTTGCTGGGAGGCAGCACGTTCTGGAAACTAGGGATGAAGTTCAGGCAAAATGGCAATGAACAATTAGGCGCCCATGACAAAGGACACATCCATCTGACACTCTGGAAACCCTCCAAGTGTGAGCTTTCTCAAATAGGAATCTGCCCTCTTTGGAGAGAAAAGTAAAAACCTTTGGGGAAAGTCCCCTTGGTGGCTTATCAACAGGAGGTGGCCACCAGGTGGAGGACGGGGTGGGACCAGAACACACCACCCCAGAGGATCTCCTAGGCAATACTTCCTGGGAAAGCCTGTTTGGGCTGCCAGCTTTAAGGAACGGGGTGTGAAGGCCTGGTTCCCTTCTCCCCCATTCCCACCAGCACACTCAACCAGGCTCTTCAGGGAGAATTAAGGTCTCCTGAAGAGCCATCTGGCCGGCCTTCTGAGCACACGCTGACCCTCTGCAGGCCCACTGGGCAGTCCCCTTGGTCCAACCCGGCTTTAATATCATCTCACTCCCTGCTCAGTGACCCACACGGACTCTGGTCTTCTCGAAATGGAGCTTAGCTCGGCATGGCCCTCCTGGGGCTCTACACTCTGGCCTCCTCTGTCTCCCCCTGCAACATAACCTCCTATAGGGAGGGGCTGTGTCACAACCAGTGACCCTCCTCAGTGCCTAGCAGAGAACTGCCCGTGACACACCGGTTGAATTAAACCTTGAAATCATTTCCCCAGTGTGGACTTTGTGTTGGTCACAAGAACGTCCTTGGGGCCTTGTGCTCTGTGCTGTTCTCCTTATCTGAACTTTTCTTTCCCTCCTACTTTCCCCCTAGCTCTCTTTCTTCTTCTTACCTAAACAATCTTAGCTATCATCAAAGGCTGCTGGGTTGTACGTACTAACAAGCCTTGATCACTCCAGCCCTCACTGGTTTCTGAACTTCTAGAACAGTTCTCAGTGGGGGAAGGGGCAGGCACACTGCTCCTCCTTGAGGGGAGGAGAGCATATCAGAATCACTGTGGGGGGCGGTGGGGACGGGTTTCAAACTACACCTCCGCCCAGAGAATACCGCTGGGTGGGCTGGCACAGAAACAGGCCAGAAACTCTGCTCTGTATCTCTTAGACCTCAGGGATCTACCAGGCCATATTTTCCTTTCATTTCTCTCTCACGGTCATCTTGCCTTCAAGACAGGTACAATGTCAGGGACACCATCTCCATCGTCTACGAAATTTGCCAAACACACGGCTGCTATTCAGCAAACTCATGCATTCTTTAAACTGAGTGGATATTGGTTTCCGAAGAGTATCTGGGTGAAGCTGGTCAAAGGGTAGTCACTTTTCTTCCATTCGCAAACTAATGTACTATTACAGTGGCTCTAATCAGAAGATACTGGAGTCTGAGTGGATTCAAAATGCGCCTCCAATAGAGACTTACTTTTACAGGCATTGCTGTTTCGACCTTCAGCGGGTCTCCAAGGTAAATCGTGGTAGAAATGCATGCACTGTTCACAATTCAAGCCCTTGGTGTTATGCCTACACATGCAGTGCCCGTGGACCTTGGAAGGTAGAGAAACAGGAAAGAGCAAAGTAAGAGGCAGACCGATGGCCTGATTTTCTCCACAACCAACGGAAGATATAAACATCCTCATCTCCAGCTCACCAAAATGAGGGTTTGTTTTTATTTTGTCCCTATCCACACTGAGTTCTGTCTTTCTGATGGCTTCAACTCCCATCTCTAGGAATAGTTCCTATTATACAACAGATACTCAAGAAATATTTTATGAAAGTATCGATGAAAAGAACCCAGATGCACAACATCAGTCACTTAAGAATTTAAAAAAACAAAACAAAAAACCTAGTTACTTAAGAGTTTAGAAAAAAAATCTATGCCCAAAAGAAACCTATTTTAAGATAAATCAACAAAAGTTATAATATACACCACCTGGAAACCAACTCACATTGCGGCACATTTTACCACTATGCCACATGAAAGAATGGGTTTTTTGCTTCTTTTGTTTTTGACTTCAGGCACAGAACTTCATTGTTTTTCCAAACCAAAATGAGATTCACAATATTAATCATTTACCACATTCACATTTACCTTTTTTTTCTTTAAGAAAGGAAACATAAAATCTCAGGAAAAAAAATACAAATTATTTTGCTTGAGGAAGGGCCCAGGATGTGCTCTTTTGCATTGTGTCTCCAGCAAGCTATGCTGAAGCCCCTGAGGCACGTAAAAGATAAATTTTCAATCTACCAAATACGCGTGTGCATGGGCACCTCACCTTAACACTAGTTTCTACAGAATGGAATTCAGGAACAGGACAGACAGGTCTGTCCTGGACTCACCTTGACAGGAGCGCAAGTGAGCAAAAGAGTAAAATCGTCTCCTTACAAGCTAGTTTTACACAGAATAAAAAAACAGTTCCAAAGCACACACCACAGGACTCTACAGTGTCTAAACCAACAGCACATGGTACTGAGACCCCTGATAGTGACAGGACTACAAGACATGATCTGCACGCCAGATTTGCTATGCTGAAAAGTAAATACTACGTACCTAGCATTCTCTGAAAGATGTAGCAATGAGATTACAAGGACATGTCCTCCCTTTAGGCTCTGCTAAAAAATGCAACTTTATCTACAGGGCAAGTGTTCTAAGTGGAGCAAATGGAGAGCAGAAATTTCAGCCAGTTGAATGCATGCAATCCTGGACCTTCTGAGATGAGGACTAACAATCTTGGCAAAGCAAACAGCAAGTAAGGAAGGCACAATTCATCAAGGGAGGCCCAGAGTCTAATGACAGAAGGAACCCTGGGGCAGAATGGGACGAGCTAGGCATGAATTTCCATCTGCTGCTGACTTAGGGCCCTCTGGTGTGCTATTTAATCTCTGCTCCCTTCTAATAAGGATAGTTGGTTGAGTAAATCCCATTGAGCTCTAAAATCCTACGGTTCTGTAAAAATTACCAGTTCACTTAGAAACAGGTAAAATACCCTAACTTTATCCGTTTGGCAAATCACCCAAATCCCCAATTTTTAGAAATACATGAATTGACAACATAGCATAAAGGTGGGAAAAGAATGAAACTAGAAAAAACATATAAAGGAACAAAGCCCATTGGATTCCTAAATCATATTCTATGGTTCCAGGTTCAAATGCCCCAGTTTTCTGGGCTGAGATCACTTCATGCTTGTGGTGTCTAATCTTCCCTAAAGAAAAGGAAGATGTAATGGCGATTTAGAAAACTTCTTAATCCTTATTGACTCAAAAAATATATACTGTCGCAGCACCCTGCTGCAATAACTTCCAAAAATTAATTCTTTGTCTCTGACATGAATAGCCCTTATATTCTCACAGCCCCAGAAATTTAGCAAAGAGAAAACCAACCATCAACCACCAGTATGGTGGAAAGAGCTAAGTCAGTCTGGAAAAATAAAACCCCAAGAAATTGTGAAAGGTTTAAGGTAAAACTAGCTTCAAATTGCTTTTTGGGATCATCTGTCTAAAGGAGAGAGCCTCGAGGCGCCTGGGTGGCTCAGTTGTTAAGCGTCTGCCTTCGGCTCAGGTCATGATCCCAGGGTCCTGGGATCGAGCCCCGCATCAGGCTCCCTGCTCGGCCGGAGGCCTGCTTCTACCTCTCCCACTCCTCCTGCTTGTGTTCTCTCTCTCGCTGTCTCTCTCTGTCAAATAAATAAATAAAATCTTTAAAAATAAATAAATAAATAAATAAAGGAGAGCGCATGGGACGCCTGGGTGCCTCAGTCGGTGAAGCATCTGCCTTCAGCTCGGGTCATGATCTCAGGGTCCTGGGATCAAGTCCCGCGTCGGGCTCCCTGCTCAGTGGGCAGTCTGCTTCTCCTTCTCCCTCTGTACTCTCCGTCTCTCAAATAAATAAATAAATCTTAAAAGAAAAAAAATAAAGGAGAAAGCCCCCCAGAGTGCTTGCTTACCATTCCTTCTACTTCTTCATTGAATCCATCCACAGGCGCACATTCGCTGGCATGGCCGTAACAGAAGCAATTTCCTCGAACCACCATATCATACACTGCATAGTAATACTTCTCTCTGATTTCCATTCTGGAATCCAAAAGGTTATCGCCCAAAGTGTGTAGCTTCACAAACTTGATTCTCAAGTTGGTGATTTTTAATAGATCTACGAAGGTCACCAAGAAGACGGAAAGTCTGATCAAACACGCAAGACTTCATTTGCAATTATACAACATCTCTCTATAGAAAGGCACAACAAATAAAAATGGCTTAAGTAAAGGCTACCCGCTTGTATGGTCTCAATGGCCATACTAGTAAAGCTCGACATAATGGGACAGTGTCTAGAAAAGAGAAGAGTTGCTCTCTCCTCACCAGTTTAGAAAGAGCATCAGACTGTTTCAGGAAGAAGCACGAAAGCAGAGAAATTTAAGAACGCAGTTGCACGGCTGCCAGAATCCTCTAGCACACAGTAATCTGAACGATTGCAATATCATCCAGTGCCCACAGCAATGAGCGTCAGTCTCAAAACCAGAGGATTCCATGCAGGTGGGAAAGGGTTTATCAACACACTCCAGTTCTCTTATTACAAGATAGTTAGGACGGAACATTTTTGTGTTTATTTTTGGAGGAAAAAAAATACTATCTGAAATTTCCCACCGCACAGATAAAATCCAAGTTACTAAAATAGATCGAACACTATGGAATAACCGCTCTCCAGGGACAGAAGATCTCCACCAAATTTTGACACAACATCACAGTCTCCCACTTTTTTGTCCTAGTTTGTCATCCATAGTGTGACATAAGGATAAAGGCGCTCAGTATTAGGAGGTTGGGGCAAGTTGTTTTTTCCTAAATATTAAGTTAGGTTATTAAGAATCAATTTCTCTTATCTTTTCTTCTCTCTCCTGGGTCTATAGATCTATGCTTATTACAGAAGTGGGGCCATCAATTATATTCCATAGTAACTTGGTAAACCAAGAGCCAGCCATTCATCCTTCTCCACCAGTGTTTCCATCAATGGCTGAGTTGCTCTTGCTGAAGTGGACCCCGAAAGACTCATTAGTCCATCAGTCCTCCCATGTCCTGCGTAGCCGGAAACTGCTCCTAAGCTTTACCCTCATTGGTGCTGATGCATGCCCATCTGCCACACAGGACAACAGGGCATTGGCCCAGGGCATCAGAAACTTTCAAAGCCCAAATACAATTTTAACGGCTTATAATATATGCACAGCTTACAATGAAGACTATAGAAATAGCTGTGGGTTGAAAGGGACAGTCCATGAGCCCATGCATTGAACTTAGGCTCTTTGTAAAATCAAAAAGTAAACAGAGAAAGCGTGGTACTACTTAGCTGAATGGAATTTGTGAATGCCAACATTTCCTCCTGCACACAGAGCGAGCACAAGCCCCTACTGACGAGCGGCCAGACGACAAAGCGGAAGAACAGCGGGAGTGTTTAGGAGCCCTTGAACCGATCTTTGTGGGAGCCCGCAGAAGAGCAAATATGCTCTTCCCCTCTCTCCTAGCACAGTTAACAACAACCAAGCCTTGTCCATGGGCTGCTGGTGTGAGGCAAAACTCACTTTTGAAGTGAGGCGCCGAGGTCTCAACACCAGGGCCAACTAAAGAGACTTGAGTTGTTCCCTGGAGGACAAAGTCAATCAAAAGCATCATCAGTTAAAACGGATGCCTCTCGAATACAGACGAGATTTTTCTGAGGCCATTTAACAAAAAAAGGTAAGAGAATTATAATGGCGACACATTCCCCAAGTCCTGCAAATGTCACCCAAGAAGGAGCAGACCGTGAGTCCTTTTAGGACCCCACGAAGTGTCTGTTGTGGAGCCCATGTGGACATTTCTCCCAACTGGATTTTGCGAGCAGAGAGGGCGCGCCTCACAGAGCTCACTCAGAAATGGCCTAGGGCTGGATGTGCCATCAGTATTTGTTTTATAATAGAATGAATGAGTAAATTACAGACCAGAGACAGTCTGGGCCGCGTGTAAAATTAATTTAAGTGGGGAAACATCACTTTTCTAGCAATATTTCCTGGATGCTTTCCGTTTTACTGTTCCATGCTTCACGCTGGGAGGGTCTATGGTGCCTTAGCTTCAAATAGGGCCATCCACAGCTGGGAACGATCAGCGAAAATCAGTCCTGCCTCTGCCCAGCCGACTACACCTTAGTAGCGGGAGAGGGAGTCTCATCCCCTCTCTCCGAGGTATGGGGACCAGGTCCACGCAAGACCCAGGCCACGGCTCGTGGCAACATCAAGAACAGCAGCTGCTTCAATTCACTGAACACTTTCTGTGGGTCAGGCACGTCAGAAGGTCGTTTCTAGAACTCATTTTCCCTCCATAATGATGTTCAAGTCAATATTACTATCTCTACATACAGATGAAAAAACAGAGCCTAAAAAAACCAGGTTTAAGCAGATTACTTGCCCAAGGTCACAGAACTATGATCTGCTGGAACTGGGATTTAAACCCAGGTCTGTCAGACTCCAAACCTCGTTCTTTTAATTAGTGCATATTTTGCCTTCCAAGATGATCAAAATGTAATTCTGTAATAACTGAGGCATGGTTGTTACATGCTAGAAAGATTCTAAATTTAGATTTAGAATCATAACATAGGGGTTCAGGATCTGACTGTCCCCTTATGCACATTACTCCAACTCTCTGAGCCTCAGTTTCCTCATCTGTTAAATGGGAATACAATCCTCATCTGACTGAGCATATTGAGCATGGCTGACACTTCAGATTTCTCCCCAGTACTCTTTCTTCTTTTCTTCCTCTGACGAGAAGAGCCCCAGGCAATGGGGCGCCTGGGTGGCTCAGTTGGTTAAGTGACTGCCTTCGGCTCAGGTCATGATCCTGGAGTCCCTGGATCGAGTCCCGCATCAGGCTCCCTGCTCGGCAGGGAGTCTGCTTCTCCCTCTGACCTTCCCCCCTCTCATGTGCTCTCTCTCTCTCTCTCACTCTCTCAAATAAATGAATAAATAAAATCTTTAAAAAAAAAAAAAAAAAAAAAAAGAGCCCCAGGCAAGAGTGTGAGAGGGCACATGGCCACCTAGCTAGAGGTTTCTCAGTGTGTCTTGAGGTTGGCCATGTGACTAATTTTGGCCAATGGGATGTGAACAGAGAGGACGTACAGCTTCCATGTCATCTGCCCTTCTCTTCCTCCCATCCCATAGGTTGGGACAACGACATGGTAGCGTTGGTCCAGCTCCAACCATGCAGATAAAGACTACAAGACAGAAGGGACCTGGGTGGCCTCACGGCTAGGGTTGCCAGACATAGCAATAAAAATACAAGTTGCTCAGTTATATTTGAAATTCAGATAAACAATATTTTTTTCAGTAAAGTCTGTCTCAAATATTACATGGGACATAGTCACACCAAACACAAATATTGCATGGGATATCCTTGTACTAGTCACAAATATTCCATGGGATATAGTTATACTAAAAAAAATAACTTGCTATTTATCTCCAATTCAGATTTAACTGGGCATCAGCCTTTATTTTATCTGGTAATCCTACTTGTAGCAACTGAGCTACCTTTCTTCTCTGGATGATTTCATAAGAGAGAAATAAACTTCCATTTTATTTGAGTCACTGTATTTTTTGGGACCCTTTGTTACAACAGCTTAATCTGTACCCTAATTTATATATACGTGTTATATAATATACACAAATTATATGTTATATAATACATGTTATATAACATATATATGTTATATATGTTATATTATATGTTATATATAACACATATTTATATATATTTATATACACATATATTATACTGAGCAATAAAATAAGGTATTATGACCAGCATAACTGTTTGAGTACTTATGACATAAATCTTTTACTCTAATCAAAATGTATTCCCGGTCAGGGTGGACTTTGATTCCTGCCAATTTCAAGGACCTCTGATTGGGTATTGTGGAGATAAAAGGAAATAAAGAGGATGGATTTAGCACTGAATGCTTAGATTCGGGATAGCAGTGTTCTGGGTAAGAGTTCTTCCATGATTGCTATTTTCCATCAAAGCTGTTATTCGAAAACAAGCTTACTCTGTATCCTTGGACTATAAGGATCTTCTATTCTGAAAGCAGGATCTAAAGCACGAAATATCACCTAAAAATAGATACAAGAGTAATGGGTATTTTTGCAATGATCAAAAAGGATTTATAAGTAGAATGCGAAACAAGAAAAGCAAACAAACCTCTCCTTCCGTTGAGGGTTCAATGTCAGAATAGCGGGAATCACAGATTATATCATCCACTTTCTTCATGGGACCAGCAGAAATGCCTGGAAATGAGCTCTCGCAGTCATAGGCAAAGTATCGGTACACGCCCCAGGTTTTCCCGAAGTCAGACGATCGTTCTATCAGCATAGCGGCCGGACGGAATGTCTAACGGCGGGGTAGAAAAGGCTCATTTGATGTTTTTTATCCGTGATCTGTATTTTTTTTTTTAATCTCAGACGAACACATCACTCAGCCGTGTGCCACAAGCCTTGCTGGCATGTGATTGGTACTGCGGACTGTGGCTGGATTTCAAATCCTTCAGGCTACTGCACGGAGCCCCCTCTTACAGGCAAGTGTCTAGCCTCGCAATGTTGCACTTTCTCCCACCCCAGCGGAGATTAGTAAGCTGTTTCTCTTTAGAAGCTGATTATAAGCGGGACTTCACAGCAAACACTCTTTGGTAGAGTCAGTCACCATCCATAATAGGACTGGTTAGGTTGCCTGCTTGCTCGTCATTCATTCGTGTAATCATTCGGCAGCTGTGTGCTGACCATGCTCGGTACGGACAGCGGTCTGCAGGCTGCAGACAGCCCCAGGAAGCACAGACAGAAATCATCTAGGATACAGAACACCACAGCAGAGTCTCCTACAGTGTGCTCCGGGAAAGCGAGAGGAAGGAATGACTAACTCGAGCAGCTGCGGAATCCCACAATTCCACTCCTAGCTATCCCCCTCCCCAAAGAACAGAAAACAGGGACTCAGACAGATGCTCGCACGTGAATGTTCACAGCGGCACAGTTCACAATGGCCAAAAGGCAGAAACCACCCAAGTATCCATCAAAGACGAATGGTTAAACCAAACATGGTATATACATACAACAGAATATTATTCAGCCATAAAGAAGAAACTCAGATACTTCCTACGTCATGGATAAACCCTGAAAACCTTCTACTCAGTGAAAGAAGCCAGACACAAAAGGGCAGATATTGTAGGATTCCACTGATAGGAAATGTCTTGAATAGGCAAGTACACCGAGACAGGAAGTAAATTAGAGGTTTCCAGGGGCTGGGGGGAGGGGGCAATGAGGAGTTATTGCTTCATGGGTAGAGTTTATACTTCGGGTGATGAAAAAGCTCTGGAAATAGATAGTGGTGATGGTTGCGCAACATTGTGAAGACACCTAATGCTACTGAATTGTATATTTAAAAAGGGTTAAAATGGCAAATTTTGTGTTATGTGTATTTTACCACACACACACACACACACACAAGCTAGGGAATGCTTCAGAAACAAGATGGCCTCAAACTGGATCCTAAAAGGGTGGGGTCTTCCAGGCGGTGGGTGGAGGTGGCTGCAGGCAGCAGAAGAGGTTGACTAGGGCAGGGGAGGAAGGAATTCGTGGCCATGCGAAGGGGTTTCCTTTATTTTTATGCCACAAAAGGGGAACACCGAAAGACTTAAGTGGACAGAATGAAATGATCAGATTGCACTTTACAAAAATAATCCCGGGGCACTGTTATCGGACATGGAAAAAACAATAAGCAAAAAAAACCAAGTGACAGAGGCGCCTCGGTGGCTCAGTCATTAAGCGTCTGCCTTCGGCTCAGGTCATGGTCCCAGGGTCCTGGGATCGAGCCCCGCATCGGGCTCCCTGCTCCGTGGGAAGCCTGCTTCTCCTTCTCCCCCTCTTCCTGCTTGTGTTCCCTCTCTCAGTCTCTCTCTCTGTCAAATAAATAAAATCTTTAAAAAAAAAAAAAAAGAAAAAAAAACAAGTGACAAGGAAACCAACTGAGAGAAAAAAAGATGAAGGTCCTAACTCAAGCATTACAGTATGGTCAGAGAGAAAGGATGCAATTGTTCTGAAAACTTAATGAATTTAGTAAAATATATTGAACTGCACTTGGTGATCCGTTAGGTTTCAGTGGAAAGGGAGGGAAGGAGAGAAACACGGGCACTTGAGCTTGGATAGTGGGGGGCAACCGTGCTAAGAGCAAAGCCACAGAAGAGAAGGAAGGTGTTTGGTTCTGGACTAGTAACACGTGAGGCATCCACAAGGGACACCCACTGGACAACCAGAAACAGCGGTCTGGCACCCAGCTGCGCCAATGGAGCCTGAACCGTGGATCTGGGAATCACTGTTGGCATACGATATTTGAAACCTCCAAAGGTACGATTTCCTCCCGAAAAGCAAAGGGCAAGATAAAAGAGCCAAAGTCATTGCTCCAGAAAATGCATCAACACAGGGCTAGCCAAAGAAGGAAAGAGAGTGGTGCCAGGCACTTTAATTCATCATTTCCTAACCTCCTGTTATGGGCCGAATGGTGTCCTCCCCAAATTCTTATGTTGAAGACCTAAGCCCTCGTCCCTCGGAATGTGACTGTATTTGGAGATCAGGTATTTACGTGGCTGATTAAAGAAGGCGGTCTTACAGTGGCCCTAATCCCACGGACTGGTGTTCTTCATAAGCAGCAACAACTAGGGTACGGGCGTGTCCAAGGGAAGACCAAGGGGAGAGAGAGGAAAGACCGCCATCTCCAAAGGAAACAGAGGCCGCAGGAGGAGCCAACTCGGCCCACACTTCAATCTTGCACGTCAAGCCTCCAGAGCTGTGAGACAACACACCTCTGTGGTTTAAGCCCCCCAGTGTGGGGTACCTCGCTATGGCGGCCCCAGGAAGCTAACACACCCTCACGACACCCTCTTCTTACACGTGAGAACTTGAGGCTCAGACACATTCACTGACTCGCTAGCTAGAGGCAGAGCTTAGATTCAAACCCAGGCTGAATGAGGCCCAAACCCAACCTTCTGCCTCCCTGGCTGATGGCGTCATAGCAGACCAGCAAACGAATGTCACAGAGGATGGAGTACAAAGGCCAGACTCTTGGAAACTGAGGCAGGACAGAGATTTGGGAGGGTGTGGTGGGCAGGGTGCACTGGAAAGAAGAGACGAAGCAGGATGAGCTCTACCAGGGGGCCCAGGCCTCCGTGCCCGAGGAGGGGGTACGGACGTTTGGGAAGTGGAAGGCACGTTCCGTTGCAGGGAGAACAACAGGACAATTGAGCCAGCCCAGCCAACAGAACCTGAACAGACCCTCCCTTCTGAATTAAAACCAATGCTTGGGAGAAATCTGGGTGACCACTAATGGTGAGACGAGTGCATTCCCAGACCTCCTTCTGTCTTCCTTAATAATCCTGATGGTCTTTTGCACAGATCAAAGGAGACAAGGATCAGAAAACGGAAGGTCACATTTTGACAGATCCTTTGGCTTATTCACTTACTAGTTGCTTGGGTTTTTACCTTTTTTTTTTACCTATTCAGGAATATAAGAAAATGGTACTTTATTAAACTCAAGAGTATGTGATGAAGGATTTTAAAGTAAGGGGGGGAAAACCCCAATAACTACCTCAGCCAAGACAAGCTCCCCAGGAGACCTGCCTCCTGGGTGGCGACCTCTAGGGACAGAGCAGCCTGATGTCTCCGCGTCACAGGGGAGCAGAGAGGAAACGCCTTACAGCCAGTGCTGGCTGTGCTCCTTTCTCCGTCCTTTCTGGAAGCTTCTGAGTCCCAAAGGGCCACTGACAGAGTTCTCCGATTTCCTGTGGAGTTAGGAGGCTGCTGGAACCCAGGACAACACTGGTATGTTCAGAATGGAGGCCCTTCCACAGTCTGCTTACTCAACAACCTGCTCAGGGCTCACACCGCGGCGCGGCCACCTCTGAATTTCTACTCCATGAAAGAGCTATGATTTTGGAAACACCGGGCTATCGACCAAAACACACCATGTATAGGTTACAGGAGTTTCGCTGGCCCACGAAAACCCACTCCCCTTAGCAAGCAGCTATCTCCATGGCAAACACGTGTTCTTCACCACCACCCGCTCCTGTCCGCGCTCCTGTCACCCCACTGCCACGCTCCTGCTTACTCAGCTCGGACAGCCAAGATATCTTTGCTTCATCCCTCTCCTTGCCCTCCCTTCTGTCGTTCTGCTTCTCATCCTTCTCCGATTCACGGCTGAACCTCTGATTACAAAGGGTCCAACCGAGGCCTCCCATAGAAAGTGAGTGCTGATTCTCAAAGGCAGTAGCAGTGGACGCTAAGAGTGTGGAGGCTAAGAGTATGGCAGCAAGGGGACGTGTGTGATTTGAAAAAACTTTGCTGGCAATACATCCAGGACTCCCTGGAAGGCAGGGGCAGCTCCCTCCTACGCGAGAGTTAGGCCCGTCTCTGCATGCACACCAGTAGTCTCCTAGGTGAGCCCCCCATTAACACAGGCCTCAACGGGGGCCTCCCCACGAGCCCTCGGTTCTCACTGTCCCGGGCCCTCCTCTGTTGCCTCTAGGCGACCTTCCTGAAATAGTCTCATTTCCCTGTCAACGGCTCCCCATTTCCTATACAGTTCGCACCCCTCGGCCAGGAGTCCCAGTCCTCCTGACTGTCATCTTCCTTCCTTCTGCCCCTCACGGCCCCGTGCTCAAGGCAAACCCTGCCTGAACTGTCCCCCACCAGCGCTTTGCTCTCACACGGTGTCCTCTGCCAAGAATGGCTTTTCTTGCACCTCCTCCCACGGAGATCCTGCTCACCGTTCCCGGCCCGGGTCAAATGCAGTCCCAGATCTCTCTTCACGAAGCTTCCTGCTTCGGCCCAGGCTAAGACTACTCTCGCCCGCCTCCGTGCTCAGAAAGTGCACCGTCCGACCTTCTGCTGGAGCACTCAGCACCCTCTGTGACATAAGTTATTTGCAAGTCTGTGTTTCCCCTGCACCCCTAGTATAGGTGGGAAGGTCCCGCAGAAAAGCAACCGCGGTATCTTTAAAATCTCCCGCAAGGCCTAGGGCAGTTTCTTACAGACAGAAGATGGCTGAATTCCTTGATCTACTTATTCAGTCAGTAAATATTTGTAGAGCAATCACTACCTGCCAAGCATCAGCATAGATAGAGATGATCGCATTCCCATTAGGTGCCAGGTAGCAAGATGATGCCTATTCCCGCAGCAGAGGGCTAGGTCGCACAACCCTAGAACGCAGGTGTTCTCATTCTTCCTTCCCGAGAAGAAGCCGAGGCTCCGGCCACACGTGCCAAGAAGGGGCAGAGTGGAGATTTATACCCAAGCCTGTCCAGCCCCATAGATACTGCTTTTCACATGGGAGCTAGAACCTGCAGGATGAGGTCTCTCTCACCAACCACAGTCTGACTGCCAGTACCCATTCTTCATGGCCCTGTTCGGTCACCGCCTCTTTGACCTTCCTCACTTGTGTGCACAGTTTCACCTCTGGCCCACGGTATTCACTTGAATGAGTATTTAACTACAGTATTCCAAAGGACCTCTGGATGTACGCAAACTCAGAATGACCCATGTAGGCACACAGATGCCCTTTCCGAAGTAAAAGATAGGGCCATCGACATGAATAATGATATTTTTGTATATTTTTAGGCGTCACATAACAGGAAGGCAACATCCTCATGCATGGCTGAGTTTCAC
Organism: Phoca vitulina; assembly: GCF_004348235.1. NCBI lineage: Eukaryota > Metazoa > Chordata > Mammalia > Carnivora > Phocidae > Phoca > Phoca vitulina. Next base: position 82,400,878 of record NW_022589707.1, read on the forward strand.
TTCTAATGGCCAGGCTGAGCTTGGCCGCGGTTAATGAAGGGAGGAGGCGCAGTGTTGAGCTGCTTAGTAAAAGCCCCTGCCTCCCCCAGTGTCAGGTGTCACAGTGGGAGCCTTCCTCTCTAGCAGCAACAGCACCTCTGGGGTGGGGGGTGGGGAGGCTTGGCAGGGGGTAGGGGCTCAGGCCTGGGAGCCAGCAGTCCACCATCCCTCCTAGTCATGTTCTGACTTCCATGCTCCTTGGCCTCCCAGGCTTTGGTTCCAGGCACGGTAAGACTTTCTCGGCTACCCACACACGTGGGTCAATCTCTCCCTGGCACCTCTTCCTAACCTGAGAGGGTGCAGCTAAGGCCCCCGACTCCAACCAAAAACTACCCAAAGCGATTTTAATCTGAGAAGCCAGAGGTAAATTATGGGTTTTATGTGCATCAACGTGTACTTTAAGCCATGCGAAGTCTGTCATTTCCAGGCAGCTGCTTATGAGGAAACAAAGGGACTTTGTCCAGAGAAATTCCCTAGCCCCGGAGTCATTTTACATCTCTAAAAGAAAAAGGATGAGAAAATCCACATTTAAGAAGGCATACGCATTTCTTAAGGAACCGCAAAACTGTTCCCACAAATTTTGCAAACCCTTGAAAACTAAAGATAATACACTTCCTTTGCAGTTACCAAGCTCAGCATTAAAACATCAACACAAGGGATCAGGGATTTATTTTCCAGATGTTTCATTGTGGTTTGGGAGAGTCAAAGCTGCCTCTCTCCGTGGGGAAATAAAAAGACATCTAATTAAAAGTTTACAGTTGAATTACCTTAGAATAGAGGCTCGCTCTCTCCTGCTTGCCATGAAGATAGAGTATTTGTTAAACATAGTTATTCATGCCCATCTTTAAAAGCTGCTCGATGATCCCAATTTATGGCAACAAGAATATTTAAGTTCCCATTTAGGCCAACTCACAACAGACATCCATACAGAAAAGGGAATGACACAGCGCTCTCAACGTGTCATTTGTGGGAAAAGTGACGAATTCCTTACCTTGAAAGTCATTATGAGATGAGTAAAATGGAATTCTGCTTCCAAATCCAGTTGGATTGTTACATTTTCCACGCCTATAGGAGATTGTTTAGAAAGAAGAAAGGAAATAGTAAGCTAAACAGGGCCATCTGTGAAGAGTTGGGACTGTTGTCTTAAATTCTCTTTATGCCCCTCATAGAAATCCTCCTTGCATTCTATCTGAAAGTGAAGCCGAAGACAAGAAACCTGCCTCGGGGTAGGAGGTAAGGCACAAATCAGAAGGATTCTCCAGTTTTCCACAAATCGTTCGGGGAGTTCGACATACTGCATCTGCTCGGTGGAAAAGGCCTCTGGCAGAATGCCTCTAGTTGCTGTCAAGAAAGGCAGCTTTTGGGGGCGCCTGGGTGGCTCAGTTGTTAAGCGTCTGCCTTCGGCTCAGGTCATGATCCCAGGGTCCTGGGATCGAGCCCCACATCGAGCCCCACATCGAGCCCCACATCGAGCCCCACATCGAGCCCCACATTGGGCTCCCTGCTCCGCAGGAAGCCTGCTTCTCCCTCTCCTACTCCCCCTGCTTGTGTTCCCTCTCTAGCTGTGTTTCTCTCTGTCAAATAAATAAAACCTTAAAAAAAGAGAAAGGCAGCTTTGGCTTAGGAGAAAGTAAAACATCTTCCCAATCCTCTAAGCCCAGTGACTCTCCGAGGGGAAGGATGGGGTCACTTCCTGTGCACAGTAGGGGTTCAGCTTGCAGCCTAAAGCAGGAGACCTAATCCTCCCCCAGGCAAATCACAAGTATTCCTTTTTTTAATGCAGCAGCAAAGAAAATAAATAAGAGTCTACCACGCATGTTAGTTATGCTCCCGTTTAGAAAGACCTGTCCCTGATGGGGAAGCCTCTGGATGCATCACCACAACCGAAAAACAATGCCAGAGACAAAGAATGGGTCAAATAAATGAACCGGCCCAGAACAAATACTAACATCTTCCCTTTCAGGGGGAAGCCTGAACAAACAAATGGGCATTTGCACCATGCCCCGAGGGTCGGTCAGTCCCACGTTAACACACTAAAAAGGCCACTGGAATTCTAGGGATGGAAAGTACCTCCCTCCCCTCCAATACCTCGGGCCCTCCAACCTGCCTGTTTACTAAAGGAGACCCCTCCCTGTTTCCTGGGCTCGAGAGAGCTCTGGGGGTCCACCTTCTAGAGCAAAAGAAGTCTTAAAGGCAGGAAGACAGGAATGTGTCAGAATGAATCATGTCACGGGCTGGTGTATTTTCAGGAAATCAGTAGGACTTTTGAAATAAACTCTCCCACTGGAAAACCGCCAAGCCAATTGTAGGGGGTGGGGGGTGGTCACTGAAACGGATATGAGTTAGTTGGAATGTTAAAGAAAAACATTATAATCACACTAACCAGCCTTATCTAACTTATTAAAAAGAGCATATTATAAACCGACTCTGGACATTTCAGCGTGAAATGCTAGCTCAGCCACCATGTGTCTCTTCTCTCCCAGGCTTTTTAAAAGCCTACAATGTTTGTTCAAAATGAAGAGATAACAAAATAACGTAAAGTACAAACAAGACCAGTACCCTTTCTGTAACATAAGAACATAGGCTGCAATGTGCGCCCTAAAAGCACATTCCATTTAGATTTAGAACCTGATAAGGCATTACAGTTGTTATTTTTTTTTTAATAAGGGAAGAAAAATCCACAGAGAAAAGAAACAAGATGATTCCTTTATGGCATATTTGATTTCTGTTGGACCTAAGGATAGATCATTAGGAAGGGTAAGTGAAAAGTAGCTGCACCCTCCGAGCCCGTTTCGATGCCTGAACACCGATAATTTAATGCCGCCATCTAAAGCTCAACTTGGATGAAACCCACGGAAAATGGATAACATCACATCCATAAAGAACGTCTTTAATGATGAGCTGTTGGACACCAAGGAGAGGACGGGGCAGTAACCATCAGTCTGACTTTCTGAAGACTAGGCTTCAGCCTAACCTCATCTAATCTCTCGTGACAGAGAATGCAAGCCCCTCGACATGAAAATCTGTCTTTCTGGCATTTGGCCTCTCTTGCTCCACAAATTCAAAGTTGCAGAAATTGATGAACTCCTGATGTAACCAAGAAAAACCCTTCCCTGGAACTACAGCACATGATGAACAATTTTACTGTCTATCAACTTGATACTAAAGTTGAGACGTCCTTCTAATGGTCTTTTCATGTCACGGGAAGAATGTGGGCAGTCGGGACATGCTCCTATTTGTAAGCAGCTCTCTGCTATTTCAGAAGTCCTTTGGGATTTGAGTACACTTACAGAAACCTCTCTTTCACACTAACTACCAGCCAAGATAACCACCTCTAAGAATTGATAAGGCTCTAATGGACACATGCTTTTTTGAGGACCAGTCTGTCTCAATCTGGTAAACAACGCAGTCCCAAGGCTGACCAATGAAAAATCAATCAACCCTCCCCCAGAAACCAACAATCTTCTGGAAAGCAAGTATAATTTCATAGTCAATGACAAGGAAGTCTAGTAAGGGAGCTCCTCTTTATAGATTGTTAAATGACAGCAAGCCTCTGAAAGCTTCCCAGAGATAGGGCATATATAATAGAGAGATCTAGTCGAATCCATGCTCTCTATGGCCAAGCCTAGGTTCACTTCTTTGAGAGCCAGAATTCTCATAATTTTTTGCAACATCTAATGGTACCTTGTTAATTAAGAGACACAATAACTCTACCTTTATTTCCCAAAGTTCAGCATTCAAGTTTGAAAAAAATGCCAAACTAACTGGGGCTTAGTTTCCCAGTGAAGTAACAACAAATTTGATGAATTTACTAAACCCAAATCCCAAGGCAAATAAAGGAAAAGGGGGCTGGGTTCACATACTCACTAGAGAAACTGAGTTGGGGTCATATCTAGGTTGACAGAGTCCTTGAAAAATTAACATCTAGTGCTGATTCATAGTACTATTACTGAATTTTCTCTAGAGGGAAGGACGGCGATGGTAGAGGTGGGGGCTGCTTCTGCCCTTTCCTTTGGGGTTGATCAAAATGAAAGACGCTGTATTTTGTGGAAGATTCAGGGCTGTGCAGGGCCTTCCCACACCCCCAACTGATACACCCCATCCCCGCAGACTCCCCTCAGATGAGGACTACGAAATACCCCTTTGGTCCAGCATCAAAGACTGCTTTCTTATAGAAAGTGCATGCTTCCGGAAAAAAGATCAGATTTTACCAAGAAAAGTTAGTGCTAGGCAGTAAATCTGCTAAAGGCCATAATTACCGGGCAGAGAAACCAATCAAGATTACAAATACTCAGGAGTCTATAAACTCCTTCCAGGTGACCAATCACACACCGTGGAACTTGTTCCCACACCAACCACATACCATTTTCGGATTGCCACCAAATCTTAAGGCGGTTTGGAGCAAATGTAGTGACCACATTTTCAATGAGATGACTGTCAGGATTGAGGGTCTCATGATAAGGATCTTGTGAATTGCAGATGAAGCATTTTTTGTCTTCCTGAAAGGAAAGTTAGTTTCATGAGTCTAGGAAGCAATCACACACAGACAGACAGACACACACGCACACACCAAAAATTAAGCCCACAATACAGAAATCAAATCTACTTGCTTCAAGAAAAATGCATATGCCAAAATTACTTACGTGACACATAATATGCCTTCTGCTTTTTAACTTATGGGATATGAATTACTCCTGAAAATTTCCTCCACTCTTGTAAATTCAAGGTCAAAAGTCAAAGGTGGCATTGTTTCCACAAACTATTAATTTAATCAAAATGAAATTTCTAGGCATAAGCCTTCATCTCAATGAATAGCTAGAGAAGCTTACTCTTCCAGTAAAATGCAGAAGAGGTATTAGAGAATTTCTGCTGACATAAAGCAAACTGAAAAATGAAAGGAAAAAAATATTCATTCAGCCTGATTTTCTAAAACCTCACAAGACAGAGGCCAAGTATTAGGCAGATGTATTTAAGCAGCTTTGGGAAATACAGAACCAGTTTCCTCAGCTTCTGCTCTGCCCAAGCAGTGAACTCATGGCGGCAGCTTGCAGGCTAACCTAGAAACCGCACAGAATATCTGGGAAGTGGGTATCATGCTGTGCTGCTTTGTTGAAAGCACTGTATCCTGAGACTAACTCAAAGAACGCCAACATGGACCCTAATGAAGCTGAGATGGCCTCTGTGGAGATCCACATACATCGAACAACATTCAAGCAGTGGTAACATTCTCATAAGGACAGTACCAACAGGCTGTACTCTTATGTTTGTATTTATTTAGCTATTAGTTATCCCCTTCCTCTCAAAAGGATTTAGGGACTAGCAAAATATACTAAGAAAAAGAGAGAGAACAGAAGTCAGGAATGCAGTGGGACCCTGGACAAAATACTTAAGATTCCTGCCTCAATTTTCAGACCCATTAAATGTTTGAGAAAAGCGCACACCCAGTCCCTTTCTTTAGGCTCTGATATCTGTAAAGAGCACTCCACACTTTCATGGCTAATCACGTAAACCAGTGAGTTTGCCTCGACTTGGCTTTGAAGACAATTCAATTCTCATTCTGGCCAAAGCCAGTTTCAGAATCTAGTGATTCATTTACAGGATGTCCTCGCCTCCGAGGTAAATGTTAACACAATATTTTAGGTAAAATTTACATGCTAATATTAGAAAAGGTACCATCGACTGCCTTCATAAACTTGTAGTCAAGGAAACTAATACTGAAGAACAATGACCAGAACTTAAAAAAAAAGTTTAATTACAGCCACCCTTCTAAGCAGGAGGAAGCAGTCTAGACATCTCTGTATAAACCTGGAAGCAAATGAGCAGAATCCACTTTACCGCATTCCTTTGGTTTAATTTATCAGGTCTCCAGGATGGGCGCTCTCTTGGCTTTGTAAAAGTGAATCCAGTTTAAGGCCTCCGCCGTGCAAACTGCACAGCATGGACCTCCTCCCAAAGGGCAGGTGTACAGATAGGGGAAGGGACCAAAATGGAAGCAGTTGGCTCTGGCCCAGCTGCCTTTTGCTTGCTTTAGAGGTCAGAAATATCAGTCTACTTAAGAAAAAAAAAAAAAAATCAAGCAAAAGGCTTCTGATTCTAGGTAGTTGGTTTTGGGTCTTTTTTTAAAAAAATTAGTTTTAGGACCCCTGGGTGGCTCAGTCAGGTTAAGCATCTGCCTTGGGCTCAGGTCATGATCCTGGGGGTCCTGGGCCCCACATGGGGCTCCTTGCTCAGCGGGGAGCCTGCTTCTCCCTCTGCCTGCTCTGCCTACCACTCCCCCTGCTTGTACCCCCTCTCTCTGAAAAATAAATACAATCTTTTAAAAATAATAAAATAAAAATTAGTTTTGACTTTGTAAAAACGTGACCTTTGAAATCTAAGATCCTGGCCCACTGTTAGAAGCAGCACCCTGAAATTTCATTTTGGTCCTTCTCTATCAGGGTACCATGGCAACCAGGGCATTTTGAAAAAAGTATCTAATGGAGGTAGATGGGGAACAGCACCACAGGAGAGAAAATCAGGTTCAGTGATTACAGCGACCTTGCAAGGTATCTGTCAGTGCTGCCATACCCTTTATCCAAGTGAAACGGGAAAAACCAAAGATCACTACTCAGTATAAGAAAAAGAGCATAAACTATCTTTTATACACATTTCCAAGGAGGACAGATTTAAAATAAAAACAAAACCTAAAACACTCGGGACTTTTGAAGGCTCCCGGTCAGGATCCGGGGCAGGGACCAGGTCTGCCCGCAGCCCTGCCTTTCCATGCGGACTGTGCCGGCGGTGGAGGCGGCAGGAAATGTTTGGCGGATACAACTGTGAAAACCGAGATGGAGCAAGAAAGGGTGAGCAACCAGTCCAATCCCGGGACTCCCCGACTGGCCGCGCTTCCTACCGCTGGCAGGATGTGGAGTCCCCAGGGCCTGGCCCCTAGGTCTGGACCGGAGGAGGCGCGCGCAGAGCCGGGAGCTGGGATCTCCGCCCTCACCTGGAGGTGGCTGACAATACAGTACGGCTCAGGCTTGTGCAGCCCGCACGTCGAGGTCACCGAGAGCTTCTGTGCCCGGCCGATGAGAAGGTCGCCCGTGGCGGGGTAGCAGCTGCCCTCCGCGCAGCCGTAGCTGAATTCGGGTTCTTGAGCGCGCACTTGGGCTCCGCACAGGGCTGTGGAAAGGGCAGGCGACCGGGGAGGTGGGGAGGAGGGCACAAGCAGGGAGCGAGCCCGAGCAAAAGGAAAACAAGCAGGGGCGGGAACAGAGTAGGTTCAGAAGAAAGCAGAACGCACAGAAAAGAGGCATAGTGGAAAGACGAGCGAAGGGAGAGGCCGGGACGTGGAGAGGGTTCGGAAAGAGACACGAGATCACGTTGGTCCGGCAGCCCAGAACATCATTCCCGGGAGACCCACAGACACTCAAGCCCACCCAGATCTGCCTTGGGGAAGCAGCTCCAGCCACAAAAGGTAGATGTGCAGACCAGCCACTTCCATGTGCCTGTGCCTGGACCTGAGCGCAGGGACGCGAGAGGCCAAACACCCATGCGCGCGCCGGTAGGTGGGTGAGTGTATGAACCTCCGTGCACGCGGCAGCCTGTGCATCCTCAGTGTGAAACCCTGTGTGTGCGCGCGCGTGGAAATGTGTGAGTGTGGGGTTGCGAGTGTGTGTGCGTGCATGCTGGGAGGTCCCGGGCGCTTCTTTGGGGGCGAGGCAGCAGGACTCGCAGGGGGCGCCGCCTTCCCAAGCAAGGGGCGAGGGGACAAGTCCCTGCGGCTTTGGAGTGGCTTCAACGCTTCGTCATTCCAGGGAAGCACCCGGTCCAGCTGTTTCTGGCGCCATCCGGGGGCAAACAGCGATGGTTAATTGAAGCCACATGGCTCCAATCTGTTCCCAGGACTAAGCCTGCGCTCAGCTAGAACACTTCGCTGGGAAATGGGCTCCAGGGGAGCCCTCCGCGGCAAGCCCCCAGCCCACCCCAAGCAGCCTGCCCCCGCAGTGGAGAGACTCACAGTGAATCGGCCGAAGGTGCAAAGCCCGGAGCAGGGGCCGGGGATCCCCAGTTCTGGGCACAGAGCCCCCGGGTTGCGGGTCCGCGGCGATCCTCGCGCGCACTCCCCAGCCGCCACCGAGGGCGCTGGCGTTTAATCCCAGGGCACGATTCCCACCCCAGTCCCTCGGCGGATCCTCCGGGCTCCCTCGAAGCCGGGTCAAAAGCCTTCGCGGTCTTCTTCCCCATCCAAGCCCACTCCTCCTCCCACCCTCCACCACCCCACCCCCCACCGCGTCCGCGGAATTACCTAAGAAACTGAAAGCGAACACCTGGAGCAGCCCCATGGCCAGTCCCTGTAGCCGAGGGGACAGTCCTTGCAGAGGAGGGGAGCACGCACCCGCCGAACCGCCTGTCCTTTTTTCCCCCGTCTTCCTTTCTGGAGAAGTAGAGAAAAAAAAAAAAGCTAATGTTCATAGAGAAGAGAGGGGCCCTTCCATTTCCTGCCGCTCCCACGGAAGCGGGGAGTTGGAGGGTCGGGAGGGGGAAAAAATCGCGCAGCCACTTTGTCCTCCTCACCGAGCGGTGCGAGCGCTCTCCCCGCCGCCGGCAGCCCCGAGCCCAAAGAAGGGAATCAGAAAGTTTAGCCTTGGGAGGAACCGGGGGAGGCGCCTCCGCTCATGCGCACACGGAGAGCAGGGGCTGAGGGGGCGGGCGGCCACCGCAGGGCGAGGAGGGGGTGAGGTCCGGGTCCCACCCTCCCGGGGCGCCTCTTTTGTTTTAAGGCCGCGCCTGCGGTCGCCGCGGGCTTCGGGCTCTCCCGGGTGCCGGCGGGGCTGCGGGGCCGCCCCCGGGGGCGCGGCGCGGGCGGCGCGCGGGGGACGGGCGGCGTCTGGGCTGGTCGCGGAGGTAGGTGTGGGGATCGCGGCGCGAGGGGGCCCGGCGGGACCTACCGCGCGCTCGGGCGTTTACATTTGCAAGGAGTGAGTCACGGAAGGGTACCCGGGGCCACAGACTCCCGCCCCGGGCACCGGGGGAGGCGGGGGAGGGAAGGCGGGTTAACCCTTAGAAAGAGGGTCGACCTGTCAGGTTTGTTGCCGGGAAGGAAGGGAATCCGGTATCACTGAGCTTGGGCTAGACTCGACATCTCGAAGGTGCCCACGCGAAGCCAGGAAACTGCTGCTCACTCGGCTCCCTGGGCGCGCACATTTATTCGGGACCTGCCTTTCGTCCCTGCCATCCAAGTGGCCACGGCATTGAATTACCCATTTAATTGTTTTTATAAAATCTACTTCTTACCTAAATCCAGACGATGGCTCTAATTCAGGTAATTTCTCGAATGACGCTATTGTTGGTGAGGCTTTTTCCCATCTCACCGTGACAGGGTCGGTTCAGCCACGAATGAGACACACTTCACCGTCTCCACAAAGCGCCACCTCGGCAATTCTAGAGAGGAACTCCATGGTACACAAATGGTGAGGTGGGGGGAAGGGGAGGGCTTCTAATGGCACCGTGTGCGACCTGTCTGGTTAGATTAGGGGTGAACAGAAGCAGCTCACCCATCTCCTGGGCGTTGGGGAGGTAAGTGAGGCTGGCGGCGGGACCGCCACCCTTCCACTGAACTAGCCCAATTCTGCTGCCTTAGCGCAATGGATGGAGTCAAAGTTGGGGTTTTCCGCAAAAGTGCCCTGCACGAGGGGAGTACAGTTATTTGCTAGTCCAGCCTGGAGATTTTGCTTGTTTTTAATTACCCCAGGGAGAAGGGTTTAAGTGGCTAGTTGGTCAGCTTTTAACTGAGCTGCAATGAAATAGGGCCCAGGGAAAGTTTAATCATTAGACCACAAAGTAAAGCTGCTTTATGGGTTTATAAACTTCCTTTCTGCTGAGGGAGGCAGGAGCCTCAGGTCTTGGTGATGCATTAATTATTCACTAAATCAGCACTTGCCCTGCTGCAGCCTCCAGAGTGGTTCGCCTCCAGCCAATGCCCAGGATCCTTGGTGCTGGCTGGGCAGCCCCAGCAACACAGAGAAAGCAGGTGCTGTTGTGAGGGTTTAATATTGCAATGGAGGGTCTTCAGAGCTTAATTAAAAAATATTCAGAGGCAAATGCTTTTCCCCTTGTTGAGTTCTTAATACCCTGGGCTAAAGTTGCCTCTTAGTTTTTCATCCATACACATGACAAGCGTCATTCAGTTCTGCCTCTTTCATGAGACTGGCCTCTGCTTGGAGAGCCGCTGAGCCCTCCCTGCTACTCAGCAGTGATATTTCTCCCTGGTCAGTGTCTTCTCATAGATTGCAAAGAGTCGCCTCAGCACTGTTCTAAAGCCCCGTACCCTGACCACCTCACTCTCAGGAGTAAACTTAACATTACTGAGAAAATTAAGAGATTTGTTGAGGGCTTTTTTTTTTTTCTTTTTAACACATACGTGCAGGGAATAATGTATAGAATACGCATTCACCCTCTGATCATTCCATCTGGGAATTTGTTGGTCTCCATTCCCCATTCCAGAATGTACTTTTGTCCCGGAAGTATGTGCCCTCCTCTGACCTGCTAAGGATAAGGCTCTCACGTGCATATCTGCTCAATTTCCCCATCTTAAGAAAAAAAACCAAAACGCTTCTCTATTCTCTACACTCTCAACTCCTTTCCTCCTTTTGATTTCCTAGCCCAAGTATTTGAAAGGATGGTCTGCTCTTATTTCTGTTTCCTCTTGGTTGCTCCTTCATTCCATTATAATAGGACCTCCATCTCCACCACTGGTCTCAGTGATGACCATGGACCCTCTTACTGTCAAGTGCAATGGCCGTTTTCCCCACTGGATCTCTTTGTGGCTTATCTCACACGGTCACTCCCTTCTTGAGACTTTTTTCCTTGACTTCCAGGACACAATTCCAACATTTTCCCATAGGACTCTAACTCCCCCCTCTCCCGTTTCTCTTTCCCCTCCCTTTCCCTTAAACGTAAGTGCTCCCAAAGGTCTGTCTCCAGCTGCTTTTCCCTCTGAACACTCTCATCCATACCCAACCTCTCCACCACTTTAGGCTTGGTACTCCCTACATCTATAACTCTAGCGTGTACCTTGCGTGGAATTTACATCCAATTTCTAACAGCCTATTGAATAGCTCTACTTTGATGGCCCATAAGTACATGCGTTGCAAAACTGACCTCTCCCCACCCATCCCTCTTAGAACAAAATGTGTTCTTCTGTTTCCAATTTCTATTATTGGCAAGGTGATCCACCTCTGAGCTCAGGACAAGCCTGGGAGCAAGACTAGCTGTAGGATTTGCAGGGCCCAGTGCACAATGAAAATGAGCATGTGGGCCCTTTGTTCAAAAATTAGTGGTTTCAAGATGTTGACAGAGCATTAAACCAAGCCTGGGACCCTTCTGAGACTCTACAGATCCCACATCCTTAAAGCAGGCCCCATCTGGGACTTGTGTTGGCCATTTCCCTCTCCTTACCTTTTCCAAAACTAGCTCCTGTCCTTTCTACTTTACTAGCAGCTGGCCACCATGTTCCCATTGCTCCAATATCATCACCCTAACTTAGTTCAGTCTGTCCTCAAGTCTGGTCTGAACCCTTGCAGGAGCCTCCCCCCCCCCCCCCCCCCGCCCCTCCTGCCCCGGCTGCCATATCTATTCCAAACTCTCCCCTTCTCCTTGTCCAATCCTCCCTAACATCACTAGAAGGATTTCTGAGGCACACCTTTGATTAAGTCATTCTCTTGTTCCAAAGCCTTCAATGGCTTCCCTCTGCCTATATGAGCTTCTTGAAGTTGCCTGTAGAGGACATACTTTATACTTTTGCCCTCTCCTCCATGGACCCTCATTGGACTCATCACCTTAGTGAACTACCATGCATCTTTAAAGCTTCCACTTAAACAGAGTTCCTCTCTTCCCTCTCTCCACCCCCAACTCTGTCCACCAGCACCTTGTAAAAGCCTGTTCCAGTGTAAATGACATAATGCTGTAACTATTTGTTTATGCCTTATCTCTAATAGACAGTAAGACAAGGCCAAGTATTGTGCAACATTGATTTGTGCATAAACATTGCCCAATGTGACATGGGCACATTGTAGGTGCTCAATAAATGTTTCTTGAATGCAACTAAATAAAGACTAGTCTCCATGTTCTAAACACTTCTTTAAATCTTAAATGTCCACTTTCTACGTAACATGTATTTCTAGTCAAGTAGGAAAAAATATCACCAGCCTTGAGTTCAGTTTCGGAATACTTCCAAATTTCACTCATCAACAAATTCTTCCTCTCTGTTCTATTTCATACGACTTCCTCTGGTTTCTGAAGATGTTACAAATTTGGGAGGAATGAATCACTTTTGTTAGTGGAGCTCGTCGAAGCTTTACTCCTGCTGATATGACCCTTACCTTCTTATCCATTCCACACGTGTCCTCACCTGGCACGACGTGCTTCAGCATAAGGCAGTCTTTACTGGAAAGTTCTGCAGCATTTTGAATGGCAGGTGGGACTGCAAATTGTTGGCTGTTCTGTCTCAAAGAATATGTAACATTTGTCTCTCTGAGGCATTATTTGTTTGAAGGAAAAAAAAACTGCTTTCAAGGTCACCTTCATAGTTGTAGAATGCCACTTATGTATCTCATTTTAAATCCTGGATTGATGTAAAACAAGGATGGCACATTCTAGACTTTGACCTTTAGGTTCTAAAACCTGACTGTTTATGTAACATCGTTCTCATTTGCTGTGGAAATTAGATTTAAATGTACTTTGTGAGATTCGGCAGTGAGCTAAAAAAGAATGTTCAATGACCAGGAAAATTCAGAACAAATGTCACATAGCACTTTCTACATGTCCCTTTTATAATATGTGGGACAGGAATTTGTAATCTTGTATTAAATGCCCTTGCCCTTAGGAGCTCTTTGAGGGCAGGCATTGTATTTTATTGGAATTTGGATTCCCCTCCAGTGGCAGAGTTTTTGGTGTACAGAATACACTCAAAATCTGCTTGCTGGATAAATAACAAAAATTGAATAACCCTTTCTTATAACCATTAAGAGAGCACGTAGGGGTGCTGTCACCTAGATTATGGAAAGCCTGAATCAAGCAGGGAGTCCTGACATTTTCAATCTTGGACCATAAATAGAAACTGCTATGTGGGCTTATCTTAACATCCCTTTGTCTGGTGACAGCACCCAGAGTTTTTTTGAGGGGACTAGTCCCCTGACATTGTCAGCCCACATAATTTGGATGGGGCCACTCCCTCCATGGGCTCCAGGCTTATAATTCAGTGCATTTTCATCTCCTGCTTCCCAGTATTTGGTTTAGGGATGAGTATACAATTCAAATTTGCAGTTAGGTAACTTCTGGGATTTTTTTGTGGGAGAGAAAATCTCTTTCCCCCTGGACTTAGAGTTATATGGATGGAACTGGTAGAGGCTGCTTGAGACCGGGGCTAACCACAGAGGAAGGCTGAACAGAGGGAAGCAAAAGGGCAGATCCTTAAGGACCTTCTTGGAATATCTTGATCCAGCTATGCCTGAAGCCAGCAGACATTACCCAAGCCAAGACATTTTCCTGGATACGCAGCATGAGAGTTATAAACCTTTGCTGTTTGTAGCCTGAGATTTGGGGGGGGGGGGGGGGGGGGGGTTGTTTTAAACTGCAACATGACCTAGTTTATCATGATTCAAGCAGGTCTTTAGCATTAGTGTCTTAAAAACAGTCATCTGTCTATTCTTAAGTATGTCAAAAGAAAGGTCACAAGTGAGGACCCAAGTCTGTATTTGAATGTTTTAAGATGGTCACTAAAGTGGTATAAGGTGGTCACATCCATGCTCTTCATAGGCTTTCTGAAATGCTGAATACCCATCGAATTTCACCTCCCACAAAGGTGGCAAGAGGATTCTTTAGATCCTGCTGGAGGTAGGGTGACACTTTGTACCCATCTATGCCCGTGAATTCCAAACCTCTTTAAAAACTTCTTATCTATATTTAACAAGAATGCCATAGAAACAGTCTAACTGGGACACATTTTCGGCTCACTGTTTATTCTTTGTTTATGGATTTTAGCATCTGGTTGCTAACCCGGCACTTTAAAAATGAGTAGGAGAGAGATTAATGGTTGAGGTAAGACTCAAGAGCCTTAGCAAAGCTCTTAATTTTTTTATTTAATTAGATTCGTAGCAGGATTAACCTAAGTGTAGTCAATTAAACATTTTAAGACTTGATTACTCGTCATAAACTAGTTTCATTTTTCTGGCATATCCTATCTTTACCTTCGTTCATGAGTGCCCTACCGAGAGGAGGGGCAGTAAGAATGTAAAAAACACAAATTCTTGCCAGTTCACATATAATAAAATTTAAGACCTTTAAAAGTAAGGGTTTTTGTCTCTCTGGTCAGCTTTTGGCAACTTTGATAGTTACCTTCACAAACATCTGTAGAACTGGAAGTTTAAGAAATTATTACAGCTACTTACTTTAGAAATACTTAAAAAGTATTTTTTTATATGAGCTATGTGCTTGGATAAAATACATTGGCATCTAAAATTTGAGGCCTGCTTTTTGTTTTAAAACTGGTGCTTGAAAATCACCAACATCTGATTAACTATCTGATAGTTAAGTTTTAGAAAAACTTTTAATTAAACTCTGTTCACCTCTTATAGCAATCTACCTAAAATTGTATTTTAAAGATTTTGAAAATTTTATTTCAGTTGATGGTGTTACTGCCCTCAGCTTTGTAATGATGCTGAAATTCAGTAATAGCCAGAGGAGGAGAAAAGGACTTTCTGTATTCCAGTATTTTAACTTTTTCACTCTTCCTTTACTCTTTTTTAAATCTAGATTCTGTCTTTCTCCATTTGAAATGTCCGGTTCAGTTCCCAGTGAGCCCCAAAAGTCCTCACCACATTTCCCCGTGAGTTCCCAGTCCCATGCCCGGCACATGGTAGGTCCTTAGGAAATGCTTATTGAATGAAAAAGCATTTATTGGGGTGCCTGGGTGGCTCTGTCAGTTAAGCATTGGGCTCTTGATTTTGGCTCATGTCATGATCTCACGGTCGTGAGATCAAGTCCCACGTCCGGCTCCGCGCAGGGTGTGGAGCCTACTTAAGATTCTTTCTCTTTCTTGCTCTTGCTCTCGCTCTCTGTCTCCCCCTCCCCACCCAGCTTTCGCCCATGTGCTTGCTCTCTCTAAAATAAATAAATCTTAAAAAAAAAAAAAGAATTTATTTAACTTCTATTTTGAGTGTAGTAAGGTTCAGGCAGTATCTTTGTACCAGAGGCTTGAAATGATGGTGTCAACTACTCTCTTGCCGCAAACCTAGCTCATAGATTTGGGTTATTAATTATTACCTAGGGTGATCCAGGACACTAGGTTCAGTTAGCAAGTTAAACACTCCACTACTACTCATGGCTTGTACTTGAGTAGATCCTAATTTCCGGTCCAGTATTTTTACCCTGGGTAGATGCAGTTTTTGATCTGAGCACCTTTCAGAAGTGACGGAAAGGCTAGTTAAAAGGCATCCCCTCTCTAAAAACCACAGTCCTGCCTCCTCATCCCCAGCCACAGTGCTGTGGGCCTTCTAGAAGCATTAACTCTACAGCTGCAACTCCTCTAGAAGAATAAGCCTGGTCTTCTGGAAAGAGCATTTATTTTATCAAGGCTGTCGCGCCTGTGGCTGCCACGGCTGGTGATCAGATTTGGGAAGGCCAGCCCACCCAGAGCCGAGTGACTGCGTTTTTATCACATCGTGAACAAGTCAGCACTAGGCTTCACTCCAGGAGTAGGTGCTATTTCACATATTGGGCTATTTGCCAGACAAAGAAGTCATAGGATGTGTTTGCCCTTTCCAAGATGGCTAATGGAATGTTGCTATTAACCTGACTAAATGATGTCTGGAAAGCATGGAATATGGAGCTGATGATTCCGCCATCTGCTCAGGACTTTTTAATCAAAGTACTGACCACTAGTTGATGGCCTTGGACTTTGGCAGCTCCAGTTATCTACCTAATTAGTACCTTAAGCGTTAGTAGCAACCTCTCTCATTCTTTAACATTTCTTGAGTGTTTTCTATGTGCCAATCACTGCTATGTACTAATGGTATATGTTCTACACGGAGAGAAGTCCAGGGTTGTCTTGACATGGGTACACTATTGGTAAGGAGACCCACAAGGGTTAAAGTCGAAGATGAAGGAGGAACATTACAATGCTCTATTTCTATAAACATATATACACATACATACAGGATTAGACAATGATAAAATTCTAGAAAGAGGCAGAGCAAACAGATGATGGTGGGTACTCTTGGGGAGGCTACAGTGATTACGTTTGGGATGGGATGAGGTTTTTTTTTTAATGACAATCTATTTGTCCGTAACTGGTATAATTAGTAGCAAAAAATTGTAATCCAAAGTTTTTTTTCTTTTTTTTAGGTATCAGTGTTTGTTATACTTTGAATAAAGCATATGATAAATGTTGGCTGAGTCTGGGTTTTTACCTTAAAATACAAATTCAAAGAGCTAGGAAATTAAAATTCATTATTTCTAGTCACCAATGATTTTACTAAATGACATGACAGGGCTCCTCAGTCTCATCGTGAAACAAGTACAAAGACCAGGTGTCTTAGCACACTCTATAGGCTCTTGGAAATCTGGCCCCTATGTGATTACTCTCACTTCTGCATTCTCAGCTATCAACCTCCACTCCCTCCAAGCTCTTGCCTGCATAGACGCACTGTTCTCAAAACCTAAACCCTGGTTTTTGGCTCATCCAGTTCCTTCTGCCTGGAATGCCTTCTCACTCTTCGCTCTTCTCTGCCAAGACAGCTTCTACTTATGTTCACGTGTGGAAACTTCTCAATTCCACGGCCCAGGTAGATTACTTGGACATACACCTATTGGAAGAGATCTTTCTGGATTGTTCTAGACCAGCTGTGCCACACACAAGGCCAGGCACTTCATCTCTCGCCCTCCCTGCCATATCCCTAACACCAACACAGAATACATCATTGGTATACAATGAATGCCCACCAAACAGATTGTTAGTGTAGGAGTATATTTTCTGTGTTTGCTCAATTTCAAGTGCTCTGAGAGCAACCTAATTTCCCCAGCACTGAGCACAGAACTCATCAGATACTTACTGAATGCGTTCATTCAATAAATGCCTGGAACTATGCCCATTGTGCTTTCTGGGGAGAAATAATTCACAGGTAATTCTTTAGCCAGAATGAGTCATACCCAATATACATTAGTACTATGTATTTATAGCACATTTCATTTTATTCCATGGGAAATATAAGCAAGGAGTGTTCTGTGAAGTATTAATGAGAATACATAATGTTAACTCAGCATAAACTTGCTCAGTCACTGCTCTACACTGTGCTGTGGAGAGTGTAAATCCACACGAGGTTTACCAAGAAGCAACCATACTTTCACCGTCATGTGAGAAGCTGCAGGGTGATGATGATCTAATGGTAAGTCAAGGTTCCCATGTCTTCTGGTGTCCTCTGTAATGAGGTCCATAAGGGCACTAACATAACTAATTGCTACGAAGGTAACTGTGTGCCTTTCTGGAGGGCAATCTGAAATATTAAAATTTAAATTACACATAACTTTGTGGGAAAATATGCCAAATTATGCAGATAAAGAGGTTTACACTATCATTTTTAAATAAGAGAAAAACTGGAAATGACTGATTGATCCCTTATTGATGATCGTTTAGGTTAAGTAATTATGCTAGACCCCTGTAATAGAACACTAGACAGTTGCCTAAAAAGATGGGGGCCTATTTTTAGGATATAACTGGGGGAAAGTAAGCTCCAATTGTGAAAAAAAATATGTAGATGTATATCATATTTCTTGAGGGATTAAAAAGGGAGACCACCCAGGAATTGCCTACATTTCAGCCCAAAATATTAAATCATTGTTTCCTCCTTATTTTATGATTTTTTTCCATAATGAACATGTATAGCCCTTGTTCTAAAAATTTTTACATTAAGATAGTTTCCTGTGATTGCATTCTCCAAAGTGACCTTTGATGTTCAGAAGTGAAGTCACTTTAATAAACTCTGTAACCTAGATGGAAGCATTGCCATGTTCACATCCCTGAGCAAAGAGTGTCTCTGCCCAGTCAAAGTCAAGGAAAACAGATCAAGCTTGCTGATATCCCTAAAATATGTGGGTATTTCATAGAAACTTGAGTTCCAGTAGGAACTGTTGCGGTCTATTTAGGTCTGAATACAATGTTGAGTAGCCATGATTAATTTTCTGTAACCACTTCCTTTGCTTTTATGTTCCAGTCAAAATATAGTTAGCTGTATTCACAGTGGAAAGTTGATTTTTTTCTTACAAAGAAACGTGTTTATCAGTGTTTAAATCTTTCACATTGTCTGTATATTAGAGTTAGCCCCCAAAGTGGATGGAAGGAAAAATGGAGTTTAAGGAGAAATTTTAGAATACAAATCTCTATATATCTGGTGTGTAGAATGTATGGTGGTGGTCTGAAGAGTTGGACAGAACTGGGATTTTAAACGAAAATTGCAACTTGAAGCCTATCCTATCTGAATAGATTAACTTTTTTACATTGGTTTGTAAGAAAGTTTAGACCGCTTCCCAAATGAAAGCAATGGTTCTTTTAATCCCAAATATTTGACCTTTTCCATTAGTATTTTGCTTCCCTAGATGAATCATAATGCAGTATGGCCAACACAAAGCTAAACCTGAATGTCATAAAGATCCCCGAGTGTTTATCTTTAGATATGGGAGTTTATACAGCCTTTCCAAGCTTTGAGCTTCTTCCCATGGCACGAATCTCTGGAATCCTCAAACACTAGTTCGGCTGTTAGATTTTCAGGCTCCATTTAACTTCCATTCCTACTCCTTTCTAGAAAGTTCACAGTATAGTGATGCTTTTAATAGGCTCAGTTGAGAACCAAGAAAAAAAAAACTTGGATTAATTTAAATATTCACTTTAACAGAGCTAATAATGTAGATAGCAGTTATTACGGAGTCCTAGAAATTGGTTGCATATCTTATAGAACCACTGTACCCAACCAAATAGTTCTTTATGTAGGAAAACAAAATAAACCTAACTACTAAAGCAAATGAATGTAAAGCAATACACATATATTGTAATAAGTTTTAGATAATGGAACTTAACATTTTAAATTTGGCCTACCTTTGTTATTTGTTACACTGTTGCTTTGTTTTTAAGAACTACATGGAAAGCTTTGAGGACTGAAAATTCTGCTGATTGTGTTTGATGAAGACTATATGCTCACTTAGTTGGCTATTCTTAAAAGACCTCCTAGTCCCACAAGATTAGACATGTTTGTTCACTAACATTAAGGATAAAATATTTCTATCTGGTGAGCCACTTTGACCTTTGTTTTTTCTCAAGCAGAATTACTTTCTGTGAAATCCTTTCTAAGATAGGCCATTTATATAAAAAATAGGTTAGTCAATTGTAAGAAAATGTTCTCCTGTATTTGATGGACAGTTTAATAGAGCCTAAGACCAGTTAAAAAAGCAAGTGGTCTTGAAAGAGAGGGTTCAATAGAACAAGTATTGTCCTGGGAGAGGTTTTCTATCACCCCCACCTTGGCATTTCTGCCAACGAGCTGTGTGACCCCGGCTAAGGTCATCTCCATGCTCTTCTGAAAATGAGGGGGGTGGTGAGGGAATTCTTTAAATCTCTTGCACTTTGGATTTCTTAAACCTCTTTCATGAAGGAGAGTCAAGATCGGGGAGAAGAGCATGCACAAAAGCTCCAGAGAGATGCCTGCAGCCAGCTCTCTAAGGGTTTGCCTAGTTCTTTCTAGAACTTTTCAGATAGTCATTTTATAGCTTTTCCCATTAGAGGGACTATCTTCCACTGACAAATAAATAAATAAATAAATAAAATCTATTTCTTTTTCTTTTTTTTTTTTTTTTTACTATGAACGTTCTGTGGGCTATTTCAAAGTCTTCCCTGCGAGCAAGTACCAGTACTAAAGATTAGATTTTAATTCTTGGTGCCACGTAGAGAGGACCAGAGGGCTTTGAATGCAGTAAACTTCATCTGTTACCACCTGGAGAATAGAAGATAAAACATGGCCAGCCTTCTATTTCCTAGACTTTGGTGTTTGTCATCAAAGAACCACGGTTGTGCATGGAATGATGTCAATATGGCTATGAAGCAAACACAACCTTTAAAAAAACAATTCATATGAACAGGAAGAAAACACTGTACTCCAAAATCCTGTACATTCTGATTAATATGTTTAATATAGATTGTGGTAAGCTTGCTTTGCCTAACAAAGCTTGTTCAGTGAGCAGGCTGAGTCAGAGGTGGACTGGTAGGGCAGAAGCAGCCTTCTAGAATGGCCAAAGCATTTAATGAGTAAAGCTAAAGATTATAGGTAGTTTCAAGCTATTTCCCAGTAGAGAAAAGCTAGATGCTGATGGATAAGCTGGTGTTAAGAGAAATCATGCTTCGTCTGCTTTATGTTGGAGGCTGGGGGGGGGGGGGATGGAATGCTCTCTCAAGGGTTGAGGGCAGGAAACCGGAGAGAACAAACAGGGGACTGTCCTCTAGTAAAGTGTAAGCAGGCATCTCTATTCCTAAAAGCCTTAAAAGCTTATAAATGGAAAAAGCCTGTGAAAACTTTGGTCACCAAACTTTGTCATTTTTCTGAAGCGTAAGAATCAGGGCTGGCAAAGAACTTTTAGTTAGAAGCATTAAGTGAATGAAAAAAGTTCTACTCAGGCTTGTTTGGGGGGATTGGTGGTAAGAAGAGACGAATAGGTAGGTATGTGTGTGTGGGGATTTGCATGCAGGAGAGTTTGATTAAACTAGTTTGTTGAATGGCTAAGGATTACCAAGGAACCTAAAAATCATAGCTGTATTTACATAAATTTTGCATAAATCTTATATGTAAATATATAAGCCTTTATATTTATATATAAAAATGTTTTTCACATGTGTTCTTTAAGGTTTTTTGCTTAGCCACTTAATGCAACCGCTTTCTCTATGCAAAGCCTAATTGAATGCAAAGCAAGGAACTCCTTCCCTTTGGCTCAGTGAACTCTGCCTGGGAAGTGTAGCTGTTGCCTGCGAGGCCATGACCTTCGTTTGGGAGTGGCACACCCTAATTTATAGCCCAGGGGCTTGGAAAACATCAACAACCTTGTAAACAAACATCCAGGGCGGCGAGGAAAAGAGAGAGTGACCAAGGGTAAAGGGAAGAACCAGATTTGAGAGGAAAGAGCAGGGAGCTTGGTTTGGGGAGTTTTTACAGCCGAGAAGTTTCCAGAGGGATGATTTTCAGTAGCTGCTATAGGGTGGTGGTTACAGAGAGCTGGGGGGGGGGGGGGGGGGAGATGGGGAAAAGGATTTCTTTTGTCCTGTGCATGGATTGGATTCCCATTTGACATGGTTTCCTCTACATATGGAGTTAAAGACTTGCATTGTTCTCAATTACATTTTTTAGAGGGGCCAACCCATATGGCGAGCTGGTTTCATGTTACAGTGGAAAAGTTTTTCATTCAGGGATGGTCCCAGGACTGTCTGAGTTGCAACAATTTGGAGTCGATTTATGGAACTAATATGTAAGTGAACAAATATTTAGAATGTTCCGCACGGTGCTAAGTTCTATAAAGGAATATGGAAGTGGCTGAACATGTGTTCTACATCCTCTCGTTTGTTACTATCTGGTTAGATAAGGCTTATCAGCAAACTGGCGACGTAAGAGAAGACTTCAGAGAAAGTGCAGCTAAGCCGGAGAGACATGACTTCGGAGGAAGGGAGGTTTTCCTAAAGGAAAAGTCAGACTTGGTGGAGAGACAGGAATGAGGCTTTTAAGGCCGGCAACGCGGCCGGAGCGCCTGCGCACGTGGGAAGTGCGGCTGTAACACAAGGTGACTGCTAGGAAGCGGGTCTCGAAGGATTTCAGGAATACCTTACGCTTCTCCTAGCCCTCCCACCTGGGAGTGACCCTGGGCGGTAGACCAGGCCTAGTCCTTAGCATTTCACAGCTGAAGGAAAGAAAGGACATGAAATTCAGAGACTGTGAACCGCGTGAGGTCATGTAGGGGACAAGCCAGAATTTGCACTTGTCACCTGACCCTTGGTGCCACTGTGCCCACGCTGTGGGACAGAGAGGGACTGTTGTAGCAGTCTGGAGAGGGATTGGATGCCATTAGTGCCCCAGAGATATACAGGGGCCGTTGGTTCGGCAGTTTTAAAGGAGACTGATATCACAGTGACATCACACGAGACGTTTGCTTTTCTGTCCCGTGCAAGTTCAAGCCGGCAGGCAGTCCAGGAAACCAGGCGTGGACAGCTTTAATCCACACGGTCCCCGTGCGGCCTCTAAGCCCCAGGAGGCTGGTCTACGTGGCAGCATCAGTCTGGGGTCTTGGTTTAAGGAATGGGAAGTGCTCACCAGAGACTGGCTGGGACCGGGGAGAGCAGCACCAGGGTGTCCCTGCCCCTAGAGCCTCTGCAGCTTTGTCACAGCTGGTGCGTTCCCCGCCAGTGACCACAGGTCCTGGTAAGTGGCCTTCCTACACACTCCCTTCGATTCCCAGTTGTCACCCGCTCTCCTCGGCCAAGCAGGGTGGCCAGGCATGGTGAGGACCCCCTGTGTCGTGCTGCCCTATCCTTTATAGCTTTCCTTCACCCTGACCACATCTTTCTCCGCCGTCCCCTTATTAAACAGTTCCAGCTTGTACCCTCTGCGTCCTGCCAGGACCCTGACTGGTAGCCAACTAGGGATTTCGGTTTCTTTGGCCTTGCTTCACCAGTCTTATCCTCCTCTACATGGTTATACCTGACTCGCCACATTCTGGCTCACTTGAAGGGGAAAAGGACAAATGGAGAGTCTCTTCGTTTTCTATTGCTGCTATAACCAATCACCATAAACATAGTAGCTTAAGAGGACACATCTTTAGCTTACAGTTTTGTAGGTTAGAAGTCCGACACGGGACTCACTCGGCTAAAATCAAGGTGCTGCATGGCTGTGTTCTTTTCTGGAGGCAGTGGAAAATAATCCCTTTCTTTGCTTTTTCCAGTTTCTGGGATCCACTTACGTTCTTCTCTGTATTAAAAGCCAGGAACATCAGACCAAATCCTTCTCGTGCCGGGACCTCGCTGACTTTCTCCCTCTCTCTCTCTCTCCTGCCTTCCTCTTTCACTTTTTTTTTAAAAGATTTTATTTATTTATTTGGCAGAGAGAGACACAGCTTGAGAGGGAACACAAGCAGGGGGAGTGGGGGAGGGAGAAGCAGGCTTCCTGCGGAGCAGGGAGACCAATGCAGGGCTCGATCCCAGGACCCTGGGATCATTACCCGAGCCAAAGGCAGATGCTTAACGACTGAGCCACCCATGTGCTCCTTCCTCTTCCACTTTTAAGGACTCTTACATTACATTGGACCCACCTGGATAGTTCGGGCTAATTGCCCCATTTCAAGTTCAGCTGATTCAAACAGTAATTCTATCCGCAACCTTAATTTCCCTTTGCCATGTAACATAACATAGTCACAGGCTATGGAGGTTAGGACATGGATATCTCTGAGGGCCATTATTCTTGCCTCCCACGGAGGTTGAACAGCTTCCTTTTAAAGTTGTGTCCTTGAAGTTGCACACAACACTCTCACGAATATCCTCCCGGCCAGAATTCAGTCACATGGTCACACTGAACTGCAAGGGAATTTGAGAAATAGTTTCTCCAACTAGGCAGCCACGTGCCTGTTTAGAACATGGAGGAACTATTCCCAAAAGACAGAGGGAAGAAAGTAGATATTGGACAGCAATTCTTTTGGTTGCCCTTCATCTTGCCACCTTGGTGCTGTGGGCTAATGGCACTTAACTCCTGGCCCCGAGCTGCCCTTCACCTGAGATTGGTTTCTAATTCAGGAGAAGATAGAATTGTTTCCTTAATGGACCACACTGGCTACCTCACAGTGATGCTTCCTGATCTTCATAATGATTTTCTGATGAGACCAGCTGGTTGGCCGGTGTCTCCATCTGACCTCTGGTAACAGGGCTCCCTCACATTTACTGGCGCGCTGTCCACCATCTTGCTCTCCCTTCCACGGTCACAGTCATAGGTCCCGTCTACTGACCTGTTACTGAGTGTCGCCTGTGTCAGTCGCTATAAGCCTGGCCACCACTCTCGGTCTCAACCTTGGCTCTCTATCTGCTGCCCTTCACTCAACCGCTGCTCTGAGACGCATGGAGTTCAGTCTAGACTTCTCTATGCTGGTCCCTCACACACCTCAAGAGACTTCCCAGTGCCAGGCAGATGGAGTGTTCACTCAACAAGTTTAGGAAACTGTTAGAATAATTATAACAGAAGCAAAGAAAATGAATTCATGTTGATGCAAGGCAGAGCTGTGCGTTCTTCTGTGAAAACTGATGGAGCCTTCTCGATGCAGACTACATGGATCTAAAACCAAGAGAGAGGGAAAATCTATCTGACACTGTTCACAATTATATCCAAATGCCTCAGAGGCAAAATTGTACTTCCTATACCTGACTTTGGGCTCCGGTGTCTAAGGAAGTAGGTTTTTACTAGATGACACACTAGTTGCACCACTGGATTGGAATACATACCAATACCCAGCTCTTTCAGAGTCCTCATGCTAACGGATAAACAGGCCAAAGAAAGTGGGGAGGGGTATCATTTTGATTGGGGTAATTGATCTCAACTCTTAAAGAGAAATAGAGCTTTTGTTACACAGTGGCCGCAGGGAGGGGTATGACTGCAGTCTAGACAATCCGGTCCTGCCAAGTCCAAGCACAAAATGTAATGTAAGCGCACTCTGCCTCTGTACTTGCAGGACCTTCAAAGACAGAATCCCCAGGAAAGAAGGTTTGGGTCACACTAGCTGGTAAAGAGATGCTTGCTGAAGGCGGAGGGAAGGTGGAATGACTAGGAAAGCAGGATCATTAATCCCAACGCAGCCTCTTGAAGAGTTAACAGAAATGAAGCCTGCAATCCCAATCTGTGTTCCTCGTGTGATGTTTTGTATGTATTTGTATTTTTTATTATAAAATATAAAAATATATTTAATTTCCTTTTTAGTTCCCTTCTTTCCCCCACGACTCTATACTCGATGTGTGTTGGTGGTAAACTTTATCATTTGGATCGTAAGTTGTGGGACATTGGAGACTGAATCGTAACAGAAATGGAAAAGGGAGAGAGCACAGCTGGATGCCATCAGCAAGTGATGGGACTCTGGGTTGGTTTCCTTGAAGACAGGGTGGATGTGCTTCCAGAAGGCTGAGTGGATGCAACACTGTGTTTGGTGGAAGGGTTTGTTTTTGTTTTAGAATCAGATGTGGGATGAATGTATCATGATATCAGGAAAAGGTGGACTATGATGGAAATTTGTAATTTTTTGACGCTTGCCATCAAAACACTTCCCACCTTGGAAGATTCCAAAGATAGGTGGAGACAAAACTCTGCTCCCACTACCAAAGCTAAAGGGGGCAGATGTTCTGTCTTCTCTCTGGCAGCCAGGGCACATGAAGAGGTCAGGCAGTTGGATATTTCTCCCGGGGATTTTTGAGTCATGGGAGAGGGACACGAGATGCAAGACAGTTGAGAGTTAACTGGGTGGTCCAATAGGATGAGCATTAGCATCCTCACCTGAGTGCTCCTGGGGTGGGATCTTGGATATATTCCCAGATGCATAACTGTCCTTGGTTACATTTTCCCCAGTCATTTCTTCAGCTTTATGTGCTATGAGATTACCTTTAAAGAAATCCTTTCCTGCATAATAAGCTGTTATTGTTTGCATATGTCAGTGTTTGCATCCAAGAACCAGACTGGTAAAATCATAATATTTAATTGGTTTTTTATTATTTAGATTATTTGCATTTTTAATATAAGCAGTGCTGCAATGAATTATTCACAAAGCTTTTCTCCCCCTGCATTTAAGATTATTTTCTTAATATACAGGTTCAACTGGGTCTCAGGATAGATCTTGCTACACATTTTCAGAAGACTTTGCAATGTATAAAAGATACTGTTTCACCAAATCTTTGCCTTGGTCACATCTTGAACAACGGATACAGCAAGTAATAGAAGTTAGAAATGATTTATCTGAGGAAGAAGATTTTTCACATAGGTGCATTTTTTAAAGACACCCAAAGTGTATCATTTTATACACCAAAGTTTAGAAAGCATAACCACTTCTTAATGACAATCTTTCCAAAGTGCATCACATCCTGCCTGGCCTCATCAAACTGCGATCCCCGAGGCCCAGAGGAGATGACGGGTTTATCTCACCCTTGGACATGATTCTCCAGATTACTGCCCTTTCCTTAGGGCTGGGGAATTTTTCTACCCCTGGTGACCTCAACAGCCTCCTGGTCAGAGGACAGAAACTTCTCCCCCTTTAACCCTTTCCACACTCTCTGGCTGTTACTTGTATAGTCTCCTACCACTGCAAGGCTAGAACAGTTGAATGTTGCTATTGCAAACAGATAATCATGCGCGTCGAGTTAAGTTTATCAACTGTGCATGAGTGGAAGTCAATATCCTGGTGGGAAGGCTGGAGTGTCTTCTACCCTCTACACTGGAGTACACAACTTAGATTTTGTGACAGTCTGTGTTTCAACTCTGGTTCAGTTTGTGTGTCATTTGTTGGTAGAAGTTTCCAGGTGTCTTAAGTGCCGGATAGAGAGAGCATTGCAATCGTGCATTTCAAGAGAGATTTCTGATGGGCTTTCTGGTAGAAAAATTTCATTTCATTCTTCAGGATCTCCAGGGAAACTGCAATTTTCCTAAACAACGTATGTTTTAAGAAATTTCATATTTATGTGTAATCCTAAAGCCCCTTCGTTGAATTTTTAGACTCATTTTTTACGAGTCAGTCCTTAAAGGAGATGGCTCCAGCAGCTTTCCTCTTTCATACATCAGTGTTGGTGTCTATTATTTCTTATTCAAAAATGTGGGGCAGAATTTCCTTAAAATAATCCCTCTGAAGGATGGCTTTCACAAACAGAAGCAATGGTGCTCGGTTATATATCATACATGCAAAAAAAGTTAATGTGAAATCATAGACCCATTTTGAAGGGAGACAATCTGATCTTTCACACTAAACAATAACAACGGAATTGCTGGTCTTTCAAAAATCAGTAGCACATTTTACAGCAAAACTGCTTACAGACAATTTAGGAAAAGTACTTCAATATTTATCTTTTTGAATATTGTTCCAGTGCCGTTTGGCGCAGACAGAATCCTTTGGTTGAGAGAATGAATATAGAGGGAAGTGGGTGTAAAAACAAGTTACATTTTGAATTGTATGCATTTTATTCAGAATAATTGTTTTATAGATAAAGCAAATCCAAATAAAAATAAAACACAGGACAATCTAGCACATGCCATCCAGACTTATTCCATCATAGTGTTAGAGACATTGATATATTTTAGCTTAATTTCTTTAAATTTATTTTTATTTTGTTTTATTGTGATAAGAACACTTAAGATGAGATCTACTTTCTGACCACACTTGTTGACTTACATACAATCTATAGCAGAACTCTAGAATTTATTCATTTCGCTTCACCGGAACTTTATGCCCATGGATTAGTATACATTTCCGCCCTGCAAGCCACCCACCCCCACACTGGCAACTGATTTCACACTTAGGTTCACTTGATTGAAGTGATGATTAGTAAACAGAATACTTATTTATTTTGTACTTATCATATGTAACACATTTTTTTTTAAGGGAAAGGGAAAGGAAGGCAAGAGGAAAGTTTTCTGAAGCGGGAGACGATGTCTCTACTTCCCCCTTTCTATTCCACGTGGAACAGCATTTCCTTGGCCCAGCTCAGATCTTTGGCTAGGAGTGAGCTCCGGAGGCGGAGGAGGTGGGGCTGACCATTTCTGTTTCCCAAGTTCAGCACAGCTCCTCAGGCTTCCTCGTCAGAAAAGAAGGCATGGGTGACTTTGCACTTTACCTCTGCCTAAGTATAGCAAGTAGCATATTTATTTTCTTGCTCATCAATCTCGCTTTTAATGGCAACAACTTGATCTTCCAATTGTTTCAGTTGGTCAGCTTTTTCTTGTCTACTCAGATTCAGATCTTGTATCTTCTTTTCTAAATCTGAAACAAGAAAATGAAGAAAAGGATAGATTTGGTTTTGGTGGATTCTTCCTGGATACCCACCTTATATGAAACACAGGGATTTCTGTACCTCTTAAAGACATATTTAGCTTTGCATTTTGATTCAACAGACAAAACATTTATTGTCACCAGGCTCCTCAAGGTTTTCATACAAACCAGAGCAGACAAACTGATGTTTTTGTCTAAAAAGTATTATATATCTAGTGGCATTTATCAATGCCAGTTGAAAGCTAGTTAGAGTTTGTTAGAAATGAAAAGATGGATGATGAGCCTTGATTGGACTTGGTGAATATTTCCACAGGTTTGCTCTTGCTGTTTTAACTTCACTTTTTAACATGTGTTCATCACTTTAGGGGTCCTCAGTCTTTCAGTAAAAAAAACACTGACATTTTCATTTCTTCATTCTGCTCTGCTGATATTCCAGCCCCTGAACAGGAAAAGCAAAGTGATGCCTTTCACTCTTACCCATCCATCCTTCCTTCCTTCCGTCCTTCCTTCCAACCATCCATGCATCCATCCATTTATCCATACTTCATTCAAAAAATACCTGGGAATTATAGTAAACCCCAGCAAGGAGCCCATAGAGTAGTGGATAGAAGAGGTAGAGAGGGCCACAGTTAACAGTGTGAAGTGGCCTTTAGAAAAAGAAACTGCCCTTAGGTTGAAGCGGAACTTCTTAAAGAAGGAAGGTAAATGTCCCACTTCACCTGGACAGGTCACACCTGGATCATCAGGAGGGAGTTGTCAAACCAGCCTGGAGCGTATGTTTAGAGGAAGGAATCGGATTGCTGAAGAAATATGAAACTATCCAGTGAACAAAAGACGAATTAACTGATGATGTTTTATATAGAGAAAGAAGAAGATTCAGGGCATGTCCTGTAGTTATTTTCAAGTATTTGAGGCCTATGGAAGCAGAGGAAATGTGTTTTGTCATCCTGAGGAAATAGACTAAAACCAGCAGGTGAAACCTCCATGAAGGAAGACTTTGTCTGATTATAAAGAACTTTCTAGCAGTCACAGCTGTTCAAAGAAAGAGCTGCTATGGGAGGTGGTGAGCATTCCGTCTCTGGAAACTTAAATATAGATCATTTGGGACTGAAAAGGAGACTCAGCACTGGAAGTGTATTTGTACTAACAAGAAAAAAGACCCCTGCGCTTCTTCCTTAGCAGTTAATGAAGCTGTGCTGGTCCCTCTTCGCTTGCCTGCCCACATCCATCCTCCGTCCTGCTCTGTCCTGGAAAGCCAGCCTCAGTGGATGACATCATCTGGCTCCCAGGATCTCTGGAGCTCGTTCACACTTGGCCACTGGACAGTTCAGAGAAGTGACCGGGGCGGGGCCGGGGTGGGGAGAGTGAACAGGCTGTCCCTGTGGAGCCGAAGGGTTCTGGCAGTTCTTACATCTCTCCCCTCAGCCTGCAAGGTGGCCTCTTGCCTTTGGCTCCAGCATTCCGAGAGCGCCCTCAGAGCACCGGCCCTCCCGCGGCCCCTGCTCCTTAGGGCCCAGGGATGCTGATGGCTTCTCACCACGGCCAGTCACGCAACACGTCCACACCCTCAGCGGGCTCTCGGAACTCCTGTGCATTTTTAAGAGTTCCTCCCATCAAGAAGCAGAGGCTATTTGCCCTGTCCCCTCAAACCAGGTCCAGCTGGGCCTGTTGTGTTGACCAACAGAAAGTAAGAGAAATCAGTGCGCAGGACCTCGAGGGCCTTACTCCGCTCATTGCGGGGAACCGAGACGCAGGCGAGCTGTAAAGCAGCCTGGGCTGGAAGAGCCCGTAGAAAGAGGGCCAGCATCTCAGTCAAGCCCGGCCCCAGGCGCACCAGCCCGTTGACCCATCAGCTGGGAGCGGCACAGACCTGCAGAAGAACCACCCAGGAAACCCACAGAAAAATCATGCATGGTTGTTGTTCTAACCCCCAAATATGGGGAGTGCTTTGTTGCACAATGAATAGATAACCGAGCCAACTCTGGCTGTAACTACGTGATCCAGAATTATCTCCAAGCGTGCTGCCTGGTTCTCGCTGGGACCCTGACTGGTACAAAGTTCTGTGGAGGGATCCTGGCTGCAGACTGGGGACATTTCTCCACTCTCTCCACTTTGACCCTGCCAAGGTAAGGAAGGGCTCCTTTCTGGAGTCCCCTGGGCACTTCTTCCTACCAGGTAGAACTAGAGCGCAGCCCTTGTGGGTCAGACCCTTCTCGAGCGGCAGAGTCAGGAAGGTGGCCAAGCCAATATCTTATTTTCCTACCTTGCTGAACTATGAAAACAGCTTTAAAAAGAGAGCCAAAAAAGTGGAGAGCATGATTTTAGACCTCGCTTAGAAGGAAGGCCTCTAACTTCTCTTCTGACCTAATTTCAAAAACTGTGGAAGTTCTAGTCTATGGGAATAAGTGGAAACAATTTGGGCCTCGACATAAAACACAAGACAGAAAATATTCTCCCCATGTTTCTGCTCCTATAGTTACAGCAACTGATTTTCACGATTATTACCTATGGAGAGTAAACAAACAAACAAACAAACAAACAACAACATTCTGTCTTTTTGAATCTTTCCTAGCAATTCCTTTTTAAAAGTATTAGGAAAATACTTAAAATGACAGTAATGTAAATCATATAAATGTGAACGATGTAAATTATACAATTATATAAATGCAAAAAGCAGTGTTTTCTTCTTCACTCTCCCCCTCCCCAGAGATAAAGAATGTTAACAGTTTGGTATGTATTTTTCCTGACTTTGGCCCACACCAATGTTGCATTTTCATTTTTTTTCATGTCATAGTGGTGATATGAATGGTTCTAAGGCAAAGACTCATTTTATAACAAAGAAGCATTATAAATGAGGAGGCTTGGTTGTTTTAATACCTTGAGAATTACTTATATTCCAAATGAATATGACTAACTTTAAAGTTTTGGAGACAATAAATGCAACCGAAAGTAGAACTAGACCATTCATCATTGGATATTTCTTGATGATTTAGAGGTAGTTGCTAAGGGCATGATGACTACCCAGAAAAATCATGAGCACCCATTGTGGGGAAAAAAGATTCTAATTAACTTTCTGATTGTGTGTATTCCATGTTTACTACACTTGGTGTGCATCAAAATTTCCACTTTTGATCAAAATGCTGATCCAGACTACGGATCCTTCTGGAATGCTACCTACAGATCTATACAAGATGACGAGTGCCTTAGAGTCTAGATCATAGTGACTCCAAAACAGTTATCTGCATGGGAGGAGAAAATAAGCAGCATAGGTTAGGACGGGGTTTCTCAAGTTTCTCAACATCCACACCCTTAGTGCCCTGGGCAAAACAACTGTTCATCATGGGACTATCCTGTGTATTATAGAATGTTTACTAGCGTCCCTGGCCCCCACCCACTCGATGCTAGTTGTACCCCCTAGCTGTGACAGCCAAAATGTCTTCAGACACTTTTGTCCCCAGGGAAAGAGATAAAATCACCCCCGGTTGAGAACCAAGGGGTTAGGAAAAGGGCATTTCCAGTTGACTGAAGGCAATGGGAGTTTGTTCTGATGAAGGCAGAGTAGAGACTCCCTGATACCCTTTGAAGTAAAACCATGCAAGTGGCTTGTTATATTGCAGTCCCAAAGGCACTGACCCAATTCCTACTTCCTCGACCCTGTGGGCTCATAGGTAGCTGAACTGTGCCAGTGATAAGTTGGTATAAATATTACCAGGAAGGTGAAGTATTAAGCTATTGTCAAATTGGTGGAGTGTGTAATAGAATCGATAGAACTCCCATATGATCCAGCAATCCCCACTCTGGGTATATATCTGAAGGAAATGAAATCCATATCTCGAAGAAATATCTGTGTTCCATGTTCATTGCAGCATTCACAATAAACAAGATATGGAAATAACCTGAGTGCCCATCAATGGATAAAGAAAATGTGTGTGTGTGTGGGGGTGTATAAAATTCAACCATAAAAAAAGAAGGAAATCCTGCCATTTGCAACAACATAGGTGAACCTGGAGGATGTTACGCTAAGTGAAAATAAGCCAGAGAAAGACAAATACAATATGATCTCACTTGTATATGGAATCTAAAAAAAGAAAGAGAGAAACAAAAAAAACCAAACCTAGAACTCATAGAAGCAGAGGGAAGAACGGTGGCTGCCGGGGTCCAGCAGGTGGGGGAAATGGGGAGAGGTTGAGCAAAGGTACAGACTTCCAGTTTTAAGAAGAAAAGTTTCTGGGGATTGAATGCTCAGTGTGGGCTGACTAGTTAACAATGTTGTATTGCACTGTGTATGTGAGTCGATCTTAAGCATTCTCACCATAAAAAGAAAACAGTAACTATGTGAGCAGATGGATGTGTTGATTAACTTAATCATGGTAATCATAACACAACGTATATTGTCACGTTGTACACTTTAAATATATACAATTTCACCTGTCACCTAGACCTCGATAAAGCTGGAAGAAAAGAAGAGATACCTGCTATTCTTCTTATCTTGTCCTCTGTATCTATGGCCAGTTTTTCTGCCGCATCTTTTAGCTGCTCCACTTTTTCTAATGTCACCTTTGTCGGTCCTGTAGCGCTGGTCTTATGTTGAAGAACAGCATATTGGTTTTTCAGCTCTGCAAACGCCTGTAACAGAGCAACACCTTGCCATCACCAGAAAATATTTACAAAGCATGTACCCATGCATGATATTTGCCTGATACTGTTCATAAAAGGAGGAAGAGGAAAACCATGATCCAGTCAATATGCTTGAGTCACCCTGATATTTCCAGGCTTTTATTTGCATTTTTTTTTCTTTGCAGGCTGAAAAAATTCTCAGCTTTAGTTAATTAAAAATAAAATTGCTTTGTTATAAAGTAGCAATCACTGTGCGAAGGCAGTTATTTATGGGGCACCAATCGTTTGTCCTAAAAGACTTAAGGTGAGAGATACAGAGGACAGGAGGGACGCGATCCTGCCTGTGACAAACCTCTGGGTCAGCTGGGTGGGTCAGCGGCCAGTGCAGGGTGAAGGGCAGAGGGAGCTGTGAAGCTTTAGAAGCAAGGATGCGTGTTTTGGCGGGCAAGAAGGTAAGAGAGCCGTGAGGCAGGAAGGGAAGTACACGTGTTAGCATGAAGAGCTCCCTCGGCATTCGAATGGAAACCTGGGGGGTCAGCCTGGGTGGCTGACAGTCTAGAATGTGGAACAGCTAGGTGAAGCCCAGGAAGGGAAATGGGGACAGGATGGACCAGAAGTACCTCTCCCAACCTCCCTTCCATAGAAAATGTGCTCAACTCCCAAGTCTGTGGGAAATTACCCAGCATATCAGGAATGAAAAGCAAGAGAATGGACCAATTGTAAAAACACTTTCACATTTTTCTTGTGTTTAAGCGACTCTATTAATGCAACCAACCAGAGATACCCTGCTGAGAAAATGAGTTGATAGTTTCTTTCAGCAACCTAGATGAATAGGGTATTTTCCACAACTGTTTAATTAACTCACTCTGACTTTTTTAACTTGACCTATTCTCTTTGGCAGGTGACTTTCACTTCTTTGTTTTCATGATAGGTTATGTGATTGTATTAGAGTAAAGGGTAAATACTCCCAAGATAGACCAATGGCACAAAATGTGAACGTTTGGAAGAAAGGAAACATTTGACGAGGACACCGCTAGTAGTCCTAGGAGGAGGAGATTTGGGGAGGAAACACCCCATCCTAATTTGGTCAAAGGACTTCTGTCTTCCCTGGAGACAGTCCTCCACTACAGAAGAGGCTTCATGCCTGTCGGGATCACTACTACCACATGCCACTGAGCACGGTCCAGCACTAAGGGGACCGCTGATAAACGGCACAAGGAGCTGAGGTTAGAGGATTATCCTTCAAAGAGGCTCTGTCTGTCTGCTCTTGGTGGCACTGGTGGGGCTAATGACCTGCTCAAGGCCCCCAGCCTGGCGTTGGGCCAATGTGGCCTGAGCTGTCACACGGGCGGCTTGCTCTCGATTCCTTTGCAACTTGGTCTGCAGCCGGGAAAGCCCGTCCTCCAGCACTGACCGCTGCTTTGCTAAGTCCAGCTCATTCTTAGTGTCCTTAGCTTCATTTTCAGCCTGTTGTTGATTTAAAGAGCAGAGAGGAGAAGGTCTTTTTATGTAAAAACAACAAGAAAACAAATGATATAATTACCCCTCAGAAAATAAGCTAGGTGGGAAGGGAAAGTGAATCATTCCTTCAATTTTTTCGGTTCCATTGAAAACAACGTTGTAATAAATATTTCAGACATCCACATGGTTATAAAAGCAACTATGACATGTATCCATGCGCTCAGTGGCCAGTTTAAGAATAAAGCACCTCAGCTAAGGCTCTCCTCACACCCCCTCCCTCCCCATAAGGTAACCACTGTCCTGAATCTAGTATTTGTCACTCCACGTACTTCTACCCGCTTTTTCCTATATCCTACGCAGTCTAACATATGCAGTATTTTTTTTAACTTTATACAAATATATGCTACTTGAATTTTAATTCAAAATTATGCTTGTACAGTTCTTCCTGACGAATTTGCATAGCTCTTGTTTATTCAGTTTTAGCAATTTAAAGCATTGCATTGTTTGGACATACAATTTACATTTTTCTTCTCCAGCTGATGCAGCCGGCTTCTCATTTTTCCTCCTTACAAACAATAATGAACATCTTAGTATTTGTTTCTTATTTCTGTGGCTCCATTTGTCCCATCTAGAAGTCAAATCTGACTAGTCATCTGTTATCTCTTATATCTTGTTCTTGGGTCATACTTTTATACCTTTTTTGATTTTTGTAAGCATAATGAACATTCTGATTTTGTATTTCTACATCCAGTAACCGCCATAATCCGCAGTCTCTTGTCTACTCTTTCTGGTGCCTCTTGCTTGAGGCAATTTGTTCTTTTATGTGTTTTGAGAGACATTTTTGAGGCTTTTTAAGGTGCATTCCTTGGGAGGGGATTTCTGCTGGCCTCTGTCAGGCCTCTGAGGGCACTCTCAGCCCACAACCACTTTAAGTGACATTTTTTAGCTTGGGTTATCGGGGCCATACGGGTAGTGTGAATTCTAACCTCGAACTCGTGTAAGAGCCAGCTTATGGTTAGCAATTCTTAGTGAAGACCTTCCTCCCCCACAGCAAGAGTCTTTACTGGCACTGCCCCTCCGTGTGTGTGTGTGTGTGTGTGTGTGTGGTTGTGTGCACACGCATGCGTGCAGTGGGCATGCAGTAGTAGGTAGTAGTAGTTGAACACTTCACTGAGGATTTTGCCTTTCCATGCAGGGGTCATATTCTCTCCTTTGTTTTCTGTCTCTTATGCATGGCGAGCATTAAAGCCAACAGCTCTCCTACACCAGCGATTGGCGGACACCCTCTGCCTGCCGTCAGGTTCATGCTTTATTACCTCTCTGGATTTGTACTTCCCCGTCACTGTTGGCCTCTGAAGATTTCCTCCATGTCTTATTAATTCAGCTATGTATTACAATTTTAAAAAAATATCCCAGCCAACATTTGGGTTTTTTTTCTACTAGGAGGGTTCCGTGAGAGCCCTGGTCTACCGTATTTGTAAAAAAAAAAAAAAAACCAAAAACCTTCTTGTGCCTTTGGATATGTTTTTTCTAGAGCACAAATCTACAGGCATTTTCTGTAAAGGACCAGACAGTAAATGTTTTATATTCCGTGGCCCATGAAGTCTCTATTACAACCCTCAACTCTCTGCCACCGTGGCACAAAAGCAGCCACAGACAATACGTGGCTGGACTCCAATAAAACTTTGTGATTTTAGATTAAAAAGAAAACAAACAGTGCGCCCATTTGGCCCATGCGCTGTATTTGGCCATCCCCGGGTCTAGCGTATATGCCTCGAAGGGGAAAACCTGGAGGCCTTCTTTGGTTTTTTTGCTACCCTATATTTGAAACCTGTTCACATCTAAGCTTTTCATTTCCTGGTGCACTACTTCCTGTTCTCTCTCTTTCTGCTTTTCTTTTCAAAATGCGTCGTGCGTTTGGATCTATACAACCTGGCTGAAGAACAGAGACTGGGGAGCTGGCATTCTGTGGGGAAGGGGATGGGCTGGAGGATGGAGCCTTGGAGGAAGACACGGCACACGGCTTGGGACTAGGTCCTGTCCTGTCCGCCAACTGCCAGACTTCCTCTCCTGGATCCATGATGGGGGTTAAACCATGGCCGGGCTCCCACCGAGCTCCGGAGAGAACACTTTCTTTCGGGTAAGATATCCTTTTAGTCCTAAGGTACTCTGATGAGATTTCATGCCAAACCTGGCAGTTACAAAAACCTGGCAACAACGAACTTTATTTCTTTGCCTTGTGAGCTTTAACAAGTCTATTACTTTCCCTGGAGTCAGAAGGGATAAACTCCCACCTCAAATCTACCTTTAATTAGCTGTGTGACCTTAGGCAAGTCACTTAACCTCCCTGAGTCTCAGTTTCCTCATTTACAAGCTGGTGGTAGCACCTGCTTCGTCCCCCCAGGAGGGGTCGGCAATGATGAAGTGATGCCGTGGGAACTCTGTAGAACATCAGTTAAACGTATCATAGCACCACCGTTTCATTTTATCCTACAATCATCCCATCAGGCAGGTCAGGCAAGCATGACATGGGCACGCATCAACACCAGGCTGTCTCCACATTCAAAATCTTTTTCAGCTTAGTTTCCAAGAAGATAAATACCTGCAGTACATTCTTTTTAATTTTTGTTATCTCCGCCGTCAGCTGTGTGATGGTAGAATTTACCCGTCCTTGGGTGACTTGAACTCGTTGCAATTTATTCAGCGTTTTGTCAAGATTTAATAGAACATTTGCTGCTTTTCTAAGGTAGGATATTAACGTGTCAGATTAGATAAATACACAATTATTCATTTGTTTCACCTTGGGAGTCCATTCGACTCCACGAAAAGCTTGGCTGAATTATTTATAAAGTAAATTTAAATTGCTCTTAAGCAAGGCCAAGTGCGGTAATCTTTATTTTGAGAAATAGGTAGGTTGAAATGCCCATAACAACGCATATATATGCATATCAAGTAGATACAGATTTCGCCAGGTATGCAAATCAAAGATACAGGTCTTGTTTATTCTTAATTTGTCCTAACCAGAGAGGCTTGATGACCGTCACTGGCAAGCTTTGAACAAAATAACAATCCTCGGCCGATTCCAGTTCCCTAATTTCTCCCACTTCAGCCACACTCTAAATCCTCGCCGGAGCGGGGGTGGGAGAGTGAAGGGGCCCCACAGACAGCAAAGAGAACTAAAAGCCCTCCGTTTCCAGGCTGTGTTTATTCAGGTTTATTTAAGCTCCACTGACATTCTAGCTGCCAGGGGCCCCTTCAGAGGTTAAAATCACAAGCATTCCAACTGATTGTCTATTTTACAGAAATAAGCTCACCTCAAGTCAACACTCACCAGATACTTGGATCTGTGGGCTCAAAACCACCTTTGGAAGAATATACCAAGTGAGTGAACTATCAGATAGACCTTTGCAGAAGGATCATTTGAAATGCGTGTGGAAGAGCAAAACTAGCTAAATTGCAAAACATCCCCTGCCCCACGCAACCCTACATCTCCTCCCAGTGGAGTCTCTCTCTCACTTTTTAAAAAGGCTATTTTTTTAAAGAGCTGTTTTAGATTCATAGCAAAAAAAAGCAGAAGGTGCGGAGAGTTCCCTATACCCGCCGTGTCCACACATGCAGAGCCTCCCCAGTTATCAACCTCCCCGCCAGACTGGGACATTCGTTAGTCAACCTCCCCGCCAGAGGCTGAGTCTACATCAACACATCAGAGACACCGAAGTCCAGAGTGTACATTAGGGTTCACTCTTGGTGGTGTTCACTTGGTGACTTGGGACAAATGTATAATGACATGTATTCATCATTCTAGAATCACACGGAGTATTTTTACTGTCCTAAAAGTTCTCTCTGCTCCACCTATTCATCCCTCCCCTCAACCCCCGGCAACTACTGATCTTTTTTACTATCTCCACGGTTTTGCCTTTTCCAGAATATCCTGTGGTTGAACCATATAATAAGTAGGCTTCCCTTTCTTTACTTCTTTCCCTACAGTTACAGAAGGGGTTCAGGAGGCTTCCCTTCTCATAACACCCCCGCATATCTTTGTATTTATTCTTTTTCCTTTAAATTTTCAATGTAACTGCTTTTAGAGTAAATTGGGAAAATACCTAAAAATAGAAGAAGAAGAGGAAGAAGAAGAAGAGAAGGAAGAGGAGAAGGAGGAGGAGGGAGAGGAGGAGGCAGCAACACACACCAAAAGAGAAAAAAACATATCAGGAAGGGAAAAATTTACCACTAATCTTTTTAAGATACCAGCATATTCTAGCATCTTTGTCCTACAAAATATTTTCTTTCCATGATGGAGATCCTCTTCTATATATAATCTGTTACCTTTTTTTTTTTTAAAG
Organism: Phoca vitulina; assembly: GCF_004348235.1. Lineage (NCBI taxonomy): Eukaryota > Metazoa > Chordata > Mammalia > Carnivora > Phocidae > Phoca > Phoca vitulina. The sequence goes on from NW_022589707.1 coordinate 82,439,397, forward strand.
CATTAACATTACGCTCGAAGAATCCCTGCATGTTATAAAGAATCCTTCCTCAGCATCATTTCTGACAGCTGTGTGATCGTACCGCAGTTACTTCGTCTTCCTGGTTGTAAGTATTAAAACCGGAAGGGGTTGGGCCTACAGGGGAGTCTGGTGCACTTCATTTATACAAGTGGCTGGGGAGACGGCAAAGCAAGCTCAGGTCTCAACTGCTGGGCGTCCTGACGTGATGGTATTGCCACCATCCAACCGAGCCCACAACTCTGACCCGCAGCACACCATGCTCCTAAAAACACCAACATTCCTTGGGCGCCTGGGTGGCTCAGATGGTTAAGCGTCTGCCTTCGGCTCAGGTCATGATCCCAGAGTCCTGGGATCGAGTCCCGCATCGGGCTCCCTGCTCAGCGGGGAGCCTGCTTCTCCCTCTGCCTCTCTTTCTGTCTCTGATGAATAAATAAAAATCTTAAAAAAAAAAAAAAAAAAAACACCAACATGCCTCTTCCCATTTGCTTGGCTAAGTCAACAAGGGCAAAAGGAAGCACGAGTTAATGAACTCCGTGTACCATATCTGTAGTTTTACTCCCGTGTTATTCCTAGGGCACTAGTGTTCGTTTCTTTTACTCCTCACCATCATATCTTTTTAGTGTAGTCTTTTTTTTTTTTTTTAAGAGCTTATTCATTTATTTGAGAGAGAGTGACCGAGAGAGCACAAGAGGGGTGAGGGTCAGAAGGAGAAGCAGACTTCCCGCTGAACACGGAGCCTGATGTGGGACTCGATCCTGGGACCCTGGGATCATGACCTGAGCCGAAGGCAGACACTTAACTGACTGAGGCACCCAGGCTCCCCATTAGTGTAGTCTTTCTTAAAAAAATTTAGATCTTCAAAGTACTGTCTATTATGGTACATTTAGGAAGTAGCAGACATAGGTCAGCAAGAAAGGGAAAAGACACCGATATTCCCACCACCTGTTAAGATATTGGCATACAGCTAGTGTATGGCATTAATTGGTATAAAGAGTAACAGGTCACTGGAAAGGCATTCCAAGTCTATAGCAAATGGGAAACAAGCATTCCTGCCCCCTGCCTCCCAATCCCCCAGCTTCCTGAGGCTCCTGCAAATAGCTTAGCCCTCACCCTGGGCACTGAGCTACTGGAGGGTAATTTCATTCGAACATTAAATAGCTCCTCACCCAGATATTTTTCAGATGGCCTTTTAGGAGTTGGCCTGGGCGAGCAAGATGAGAATATTAATACTGTACTTACTCAGCATCTTTTGCCTTCACCAAAACCTTTTGGGCTTCCTCTGCTGCTTTACATAGCCTGTCCTCATCTGTTCCGTAGTCCTCATAGAGCTGCATCAGCTTCCGTATTTTGTCAAGTTCATGGGTTAAATTCTGCGATGTCATTGGTAGGTGGATGTCAAGTACGCGATTTGCAACCTTCTCTATGTCCTCTGGAGGCACGTTTTCCTCTTAAATAAGAAGGTGGTTTTAGGTCATTGTGTCTCCTTAGTAAACACTGTATCTTGTAAATACAACCACAACGAACTCTAAGTCATAAGTATGTGCAACTGATTATGTGTCCCTAGGACACCGGGATTAGACTGTCTACGTCCGTAGATTCTTCTTCATCCTCAGTTTTCCCTTCTCTCTGAAAGAAACACTGTTCGTGTAGTGTCGAATACACGCTACACAAATGCTTGCTGGAAAACTGAAAAACTACAGACTTGGAATATTGTATATATTCTGCGAAACGTCCTCCTAAGAACCAGTTAAGTCAAAAAGCAATTAAAATGGTTAGATGCCTGTTACGAAGATTTGAATACAGTGAATGAGACACTGGGGAAGCGCCAGGTTTGGACTCAACAAAACTTGATTCTAATCCTCCGTGACATCAAAAGGCTCACAGTTGTTGCTCATCTGTGTAACGGGGCAACTCTACCTGATGCTACCACTCAAAGTCCTATTTTGAGAAGGGAACTTGACAATAGAGAGTAAAGTACCGGATGAATAATGTGTTATCAGGAAACTGTTAAATACACCCATGCCCTGCTTTTCAGGAAAATAAAATCGGCCTTCCTGAGAACTGAAGCGGAAGATGGACTGTTTGGGTCCGGGGTGCTAACACTCTGTGATCTCTGGCTCCTTACTGAGGCATAATGCTAAAGCCCGTGTGGGCAGCTGGAGTGCTGACCATCCAGTGGGGGAGTATAAGCCATTCCATATGAATACTGATCACATGAGAATAGAAATGATAAATAGAAGACGAAATGATATGGGATCCAGAGGGAGGAGAAAATATTTCAGGAAGAACCTCAAAAAGGCACATAAACTGAGCCTGGAGGACAGCAGAGGTTATACCTGTGGAAATGTGGGGTGAAGGCAGGGGTAAAGGCATTCTAAACTGAGCGACCCACAGATGCCAAAGCTTGGGTGCAGCAGGAAGCAGTCCTCGGATCAGTGTTGGTGAGAGAGTCGAGTCTAAATGCGGGGGTGGGGGGGGGGTGCAAGTCCCGAAAGGCTGGGAGCAGAGCACGGGAGCCTCTAAATGTGAGGCCAAGGACCTCGGCTTCTTCTTCAGGAGGCGGTGGGCACCACAGACACCTTTTAGCATTTGACGGACATGACATGAGTATATATCCTTTTGGTGATCATTTTCGCTCTAGCTGTCTTGTTTAAAATAAAAGGAGTATTTTACTTCCTGTCATGTTTTTGAAAAAAAAAAGTAACAAGATTTTTTGTGACTAAATCAAAATCATATTTGAAACAGAATGTACTGTTCTTGGAAGCTGACTTTTGAAAGAAATGGTATTTCATTTTATAAAAAGGGTTCTAATAAAAAGTGAATTTAATTTAGCCACATATTTGTCATTGAACATTTATTGGCACTTGTTATGAGATCATAAATTCAAAATTTTTCTATGGGACTTTCAGGAGAAGTGACACATAACTTCGTTAATGGGGAATTCAGACCCCAAGGAAAATATTAATATGGTCAAGAAGAGTGGAGTAGTGTAGCCACCATACAATTTAATAATACTTTTATTTGGGCTTTATGGAAAGGATAGAGGAAAAGAAATTGGTGAGTGAAGGGTACTGCTTCCTGGTGACCAAGGATCTTGGGGCCCAGATCAGAGACGTTTCTTTTATAGAATAGGATTTTTCCCTTTGCCTAGTCTAATTTTTGTTGTAATAATGGACACAGTTTTTGTTTTGTTTTTTTTTTAACTCCTTGGGGTAATTAAACTTTATTATTAGAGATGTATTCAGCAGCAATGAGAAATGAGACCAGTAAGGGAATAGGCTCTATAACCCAGTGAATGAGGTGGAAAGCAGTAGAACTTGCCTTCTGAGCCATCGCTGGGGCCCAGAAGTGTATCACGCCATTTCGCACAACTGGTCTGGCAGTTTGGTTTTGGTTTGGTTTTGGTGCCTGAATTGACCTGTATCTGCAGAAATAGCTAAGGTGTTCCTTAATCCAACCAGTTCCTGGATCTGTGTCTAATCAATGCTAACTCACTGAAAATTGGCTTTTGAACAAACAAAACATCCAGTAGACAGATCCCACCTCATTCATTTTTACTGATTATTTTGGTCATTTTTATTGGTTATTTGTCCTGCCTCATTTTGTTCTTATTTTGAAAATCAAGACTAGAACTGTTCATACAGTATCTAGAGATATGGAGGTAGAAAAAACAATTGGCCATAGGGGTCTCTTACAAATATTAAACAGGTTCACAAAGTGGTTGCAAAGATGGTAACAGACATCCCAATTGTCAGCTGATTCATGTGAGGAGTATTAAGTTACTGAATCTGGAAGACGGTGATGGAGAAGAAAGCCTCTTAAGATTAATTCCATATAATGTACCCAAGCTGCGTTATTTGCACAGAGTGAGTTTTCAGGTCAATTTCCAGCTGTACTATTTGATTTTTATCTTCAACTAATAATTCTCTGTAGTTTAAAATAAACTTCTAAAAAAATAAAATCAAAGTGAACTTCTCCCATAATAAGGTACAATGAGGGATAATAACATCATAATTATAATAATAAATGGATCAAATTGTACCTTTCGGCCAATCACAGAGAACCAATACGAAACTTGGAAAATAGTCCATAATAGTTAACAACCGATATTTTAGATACCACCTCACTATAGTATTTGGTATACTAACCAAATCTGGCATGCCTTGATCTCACACAGTCTGCCAGCAGAGAAAATCATGGAATCATAACATTAGGAAATCTGATAGAATCATCATGTTAGACTTTTTTCTTAAAAAAAACCACATAACTTTAAGCACCAAGTTCATTTGTTTGAAATTTTAACTAAATTCTAGGACTTTTTACTAAATTTATCTTATACAGATAGCCATATATACATAGATATATATATTTTTTCGTACAGAGTTATTATTTGGGGATTATTTTCATTAAGAAATTTTAAATCAAGGGGTACATCATGTTTCTGATTTAGGCATTTCATTTCCACTTATGTAATTTGAAATTGGTTATGCTGTTTGAGTATACTTTAAAAAAAAAGCAAAGAAAAAGAAACAAAACTAGTTCCAATATATTTTTCTAATTACCTGACAAAAACATTTTCAGCTTTTTGGTTAAAAGACTCATCTTCTCTTCTTCAGATTCACTTTGATTTTTCATATTCCTCAGTTTCTCACTTAGCTGTAAGGCATTGTTTTTGGAGACTTCTGCCAGTTTACTTACATTTTTGAGCTGGAATAAGAAAAAAATAACAATGAGGAAAAAACACAATGAGGCACATTGTGTGATGTTTAATTACTTAGCTGGGCCAAATGAAACTCACTAAAAACAAAATAGGACTATAGAGAATTAAAAGATCATTTTAAGGGATTCATTTACGAGGTGATATTATTTGTTTTCATTATCATTTTTGCTGACTGTGAATTTATCTTGTAGCGCCCGGCTGGCTCAGTGGGTGCCGCAGGTGACTCTTAATCTCAGGGTTGTGAGTTTGAGCCCCACGTTGGGTGTAGAGATTACTTAAAAAATAAAATCTTTAAAAAAATAATGTGACTTTATCTCTTAAAACCATTATTAGTGATCAAAAGTATTATTTGAAAACAGTTTTGACCTAGTGCTAATGACTTTTCCTTATACAAATGTAAAACACAAATTCTGTTTTAATGAGACTTTAGCATTCCTATCACATCAGCAAATTACTTGGGACTACGTAGAGTGGTCATTACGTTTAATAAGTTAAGAGCATTTTCTTTTATGTAAGTTAAAATAATTACTCTTCTTGACATTCCTCAAATTCAAATAATGTACTTTTTCTGAAAGCTAAAAAGAAAGCATTCCTCCTTTTAATAAATGAGTTTGAACTCGGAGCAAGCTACAAAGATAAATTCCAAACTTCTTGTACACTTGGTGGAGGAATGATAGGTCTAAAACTTGCCCTCTAGAAGTGCAAATTCTTAATTATGTGATTTGAGAAAATTCCTGGGCTTTTCTTGAGATTCTAACAAATTAGAGAAAGAGAAAGAAAAAAAAAAAAAAAAACCAGAAAGCAATAGGGTAATATCACCAAGTTGAGCTGTATGGAATAAATTAATTGTGACAGAAGTAGGGCTAATTAGGATCAAACACCATTAGGAAAAAAAAAAAATCTCCCCTTATTTCCCCACAAAAGGAGCCAGCTTAATGTGAGCCATACGGATTTTGTGGAAAAGGATTTAATTGCACTCATTGGCAAATGATGAAACGAAAAAGAAATATTTACATGATTAAAAATATGTATCTTCATTTTTTGGAGAGTTGTCCCTTAATTTTCTAGAACTTTGAAAACCTTAAAATGGTGAGCAGTTGCTGAGAGAGATCTTCAAAGTTCCCATGACAAAAAAATATAACTAGGTGAGGTGATGGATGTTAACCAAACTTCTTGTGCTAATCATTTTGCAATATATACATCTACCAAATTATGTATGTCTGAAACTAATAAAATGTTCTATGTTAATTATATCTCTCCCAATTAAAAAAAGAATAAAATGGTTAGCAGTAAGTAAGAACACGTGGAAGTAAAATGAGAATTCCAGAAATAAATACTCTGGACAGGAAAACACAAAATTATAGAGATGAAATCTGTGTTGATTAGTTGATGCTGTATTCAGAGAGAAAGAGATTGCTAAATTACTTCACTCTTAAAACATCTCTCTGCAATCCATCCTCTGTCACCACTGGCTCCTGAGAATTCTCTCACAATCTTTTCTGGCACTCTTCCCCCCATCTAATCAAGAGGGAAATAGCACACCATTTTATCAACATGAAAAACCCCGCCCCCACCCTTTCCAGTTGTTCATTTACGTGCTGATGAAGCCAAATTCTGCTAGAACATATGTCAGGGACTATCTTTTAAAAGTAAAAGCTTAACACAGGGCTTCTTTAAATGGTGTGAGGTTTCTGGTTTTTTTGAGAAGGGGCAGTAAGGTGTAATTGTTTAAAATTATGTTTAACAATTCAGGATTGTTTTAACCACCGGGATGCAGGACCAGGATTTGTCTTTGTTATGTTCACCGCTGGCTCCCCAACATCTAGATAAATGTCTTGCACATAGTAGGCACTCAATGAATATTTGTTCAAAGAAGGAAGAATAACATACAAGTGAAAACTAGGTAGCAATGCAGAATTATGACTACGTAAATAAAAATCTTCAACATTCCGGATGTATAGGGATATCCACCAGCTGGGCTTATCAGAGGTTTGCACCAGAACTTGGATTTGGGAGCATGTGGAGCAAGGGCTTGGGACCAGCTGGGGCTCAGGCTCATGCAGGAGGCTCAAGGAGGAAACTGCTGTTCTGTGTGTGTGCATGTGCATGCAAGCTCGTGTGTGCACGTGTGTGTGTGTGTGTGTGTGTGTGTGTGCTTGTGATATGCACCATATCTTAGCTGTGGTTCTCAGCCCATTCCCAAGCTTGACCTTCTATCCTCCTGTTGATTCTGAGACTGTTTTTTTCAGGAGTTGGTTTCTGTTGCTTACAAACAGGAATGCTGCCTGCTATAATATTTAACATATATTTTTTGTGTGTAGATATATTTTCATTTAAATAATTTTTACTTAAATTCAATTAATTAACATATAATGTATTAATGGTTTCAGAGGTATAGGCCTGTGATTCATCAGTCTTATATAACACCTGGTGCTTGTATTATTGGTAAAGAAATTTAGCTTTTTAAGAGATTTTTCTTCTTCATCAAAGACTCTATGTATATTGTCAAAAATGGAGCAAACTAGGGCACACATCATCATCTTGTATACAAGATGAATCCAGTGTATTCACAGAATACCTAAACTTGTATTCATCTTTTCCAGGTGAATATATAATGTATTCACACACACAAAAAAACCCTAAGGAAAACTAGGCAATTAAAAATTATTCTCAATGGGGCGCCTGGGTGGCTCAGTTGGTTAAGCGACTGCCTTCGGCTCAGGTCATGATCCTGGAGTCCCGGGATCGAGTCCCACATCGGGCTCCCTGCTCGGCAGGGAGTCTGCTTCTCCGTCTGACCCTCCCCCTTCTCATGTGCTCTCTCTCATTCTCTCTCTCTCAAATAAATAAATAAAATCTTTAAAAAAAAAAAAAATAAAAAAAAAAAAATAAAAATTATTCTCATTTATCAACATGATCAGAAAAATAAATGAAAACATTTCAAGTTATTAGAGACTCAATCATCAGGTACTTAAATATTAAAACCACTGTCTCATGTCTAAAAACACAGGAAGGAGTACAAGACCTAAGGGTGTATTCCTATTAAAATATTTTCTAACATTAAATTAAATTTTAACATTAGAATTTGTATATTTAGTAGAATTTCAAATATACTCTTGAATTTGTACAAATTAGTCTTTACTTTGAGAAATCTAAAGTTTTCAAACCTTTAAGGCTAATAGTCTCCCATTTCTATGTAGTGTTTGCTATAAAAGAAACATCTACATGAGTCTATGTCCTACAAACACAAACTTTGATTTCTTTCTCTTCTCTCTCTCTCTCCACACACACACACACACACACAAATATACATTTACACACATATATGTGATACATATATAATAGAAAATGTCAATATTCACATGTACTTCTAAAGGTACATTTACATCCACATCTGTATTTTTAATCCTATGTTTCCAAGCATAAGAACACGTAATATCTAGAACCTATCCTTTCGCCTCGAAGCTAAATGGCAGTTTTAAACATTTCAGACAGTTTGCTTTTTTCTTCCTATTGCTACAGCTTTACAAATAAAACAAGAGAAGACATATTTACCCGGAGCTTCCAACCCTGGACCTGGTTGCTCAAATTATGAATCACAAACTCTGCTTCCTGAGCTTGCTGGACGGCATCGCTCGAGAGGGGCAGGGGGCCACGACAGCTGGGGCCATCACAGGACGAGAGCACGCACGGCATGTCCCCTGGTTCTCCACACACCTCACAGGAGAAAGGATTCATGTTGAAAAGCGACGTGTGGGCAGAGTTTTGCTAATGCCATCCAGGTTCACTGAGGCAAAGCACTGCTCTATGCATATGTGTTTCTTCAACAGTGGTTCATGCTTAGCGCAAGGATGCAGCCCCGTGAAATGTTTCCAGGTAACTAAATACCTGAATTTTTTGTTGTCAGCGTTGTGTCAATTGATGCCATTTTTATGCTTAAGAGTTTTTGGAGAAAACAGTCAAATATCTAGCATTTCTTGCATGTTAATTTCATTTTTAAAATTTTTAAAAAAGATTTTATTTATTTATTTGACAGAGAGCGACACAGCGAGAGAGGGAACAGAAGCAGGGGCAGCTGGAGAGGGAGAAGCAGGCTTCTCCCTGAGCAGGGAGCCCGATGCGGGGCTCGATCCCAGAACCCTGGGATCATGACCTGAGTCAAAGGCAGACGCCTTTTTAAATAAAAATTACCTTTTATTTATAAGAAAGCAAGAGGAGTGAATGTCTATAATCTGTACCATTGTGGAAATAGCAAGTTATATAAATAAATGTAAGATAATAAAATCAAGCCACAGTCTTACTCTGAATTTTCTCAAACTTTGACTTGGAAAATAAAAAAAAATAAAATAGAAGTATATTTATATTATTTATATCTTAAATAATAGAGCATATCTATATATATTATGATATTTACACATTTATAAAGTATAAATAAAAAATTAAAATTCAAGGCAGGAAATATAATTGAAGAGATTTGTATACCAAGCAGAAATCACAAATACTTTTACTACACCATCGTGAATATTTACCTTTTCGTTCAGTATTTGGATATCTGGTACTGTAATTTGCTTTAATTTTTCCAATGACAAGTTTTGTTTTGAGGTTAGGGTATCAAAGATGGTAAGTAAGTCATTCCTGTTTTTTTCAGAGTTTTTTATGATAGAAGTGGTTTCACTACTTTTCTTTTCAGCAGATGATGATCTCTGATAATGCTTCTTGATGTTCTCTGAGTAATCTACATTAATGCAAATTGAGGTAAGGTAAGTTTTGTGAGAACAAATGAAATTATACATTGGTCATCAAGACAATCATCCCACAGTTTGACCAATGTCTTGGTCTCAATGACCAAAACAAAAATTCACCATCCTCTTCGTTGAATTTACACTTAATGGGGAAGGATCGGATGGAGTGAAACAGGTATCAATATAATAGGTACAGAGCCTTGAGATTTAAGTCTGCAGACATGGGTTTGAGTGTTGGCTTTCCCCTTTACTGTCTGCGTAAGTCCTTGAGCAAACCAGTTAATCTCTTAGATTGTGTTTGCTTCTCTGTAATTTGTGAGGACTAAGTGAAATAATACGAGAATGCTCTGTAAAGTGTTCCACAGGTGTATTAATTATGTATTCATTGGTATTAATGACGACTACCCGTACGAACCCTAACGCGACACACCAGCCGAATTCACCTAACTAGATGGAGCAGCAGGGGTTGACAAATTTGTTCTGGAAAGGGCCAGAGAATAAATGTTCTAGGCTTGGGGGCCACAGCGGGTCCAGCACAGCTTCTCAACTCTGGAGAGTGAGAGCAGCTGCAAGCAATATCAACGCACGGGTGCGTCTGTCTCCTAGTGAAACCCCTTTCAAAAAACCGGCTCCGGGTAAAAGTGGCGGGTGGACGGACTATAGTGTGCTGACTTGTGATGTGGAGGCTGATGACAACAGGTCACAATTGTGCAGCGCTTTCTCTGTGCCCCGCTTGTCAGTTTTCTTCCTGAATCTTCACAAAACACCGCGAGGTGCGTGTTAGCGTGATCACCCCCATTTTACAGGTGAGAAAACAAGGCTCTCCGGAGGTAAGTTATTTGCCTGAGGTCTCACGGACAGCAAGGGATCAAGTCAAGATTTCAAGGCCGGCGGTTTGATTCTGGAAACTATGTTCTTCAGCACTGCTCTATATTTTCCATATTTTTAGTAAAATACAAACTCATGAAGGTAATACAGTTCATTTTACTGCAAATGATAGTGTTGCAGGACTTTCAGCGGTAACTCCGTATTTTAGGAACCAGAGGCCCAGGGTCCTGATCTTTACTCCCTACGCAACCAGAAGTCGGGCATGAGACAACCACACCTTCCTATTGCTTGGGATGATTTTGGCGTTTATTTATCTGGCAAATTTTATCCTCATTTTGTGAAGTCCAAGTCAAATGTCACCTACTTCTCAGAGCCTTTCCCAGTAAACCCAGGAAGAATTCTGTCCCCGTGCTCGAGTTGGCAGTCCAAATCTTTCGTGCCGTGAACCATTTTGAAGTGGCAACCTAGACAGCAGTGGTCGGATGTCCTTTCTCCGAGTGTCCCTGTTTGTTTCTTTGACTCTGAGGGGAGAGCCAAGGCGGGGACCTTTCTGGGCATCATTCCGCGGAGGGACAAGGTTTTGGAACATCATGGTCCCGGTCCGAAGCCAGTTACACAAGACCCCTTGCATGCTTTGGCATTAGGATAGTACCCTGGCTGTCGGTATCTGTTTAGTATCAGACAGTTAGCTGTATTCATTATTTTCAACAGATGCTACCCAAGCTCTGCACTGCTTAAAAAGTTGAAATATTCATGTACAAATAATACCTTTAATGGGTGTGTTTTCAGTCCTAAAGTGCTCAGGCTCTGTGGCAATGAGCACAGGGTGCCGCGCTAATGGAATAAACGATGGATGGCAGCAACCTTTGTCCATCAACGGACCATCCAAGTGCATTTTCTCTCTTACCCACGATGCTCGCATTACGGGCGCGGAAGCGCAAATTGATTTCTCGCTGAAGATCTTCACGTAAGAGGTCTGCTTCATTCCCCATTCTTCCTATCCTTTCTTTCAGATCTGGAACCTCATGCACTTCTTTCAGTTGCACACTTAGCTGCATGATTTGTTCCCTGGAGGGAAAAGAGAGTAAATGTAGCGAAGCTTGTATTCCTGTTGATAAATCAGTGAAAAAAAACACACCAACATTGCCCTCGTGATCAGGCACCCTCATAATTAGAATGGATCCTTCTTCCTCGATGTTGTGTTTGACAGTTTATCGTTCTGTTTATGGTTCCTCTCTTTCTTGTTAATTCAGCTTCCTGGAACGTTTTCGCACTCACTTAAAATACAATCTGCATACAAGGTCTAGTGGAAGAAAGGCTTTGAATCTTTCAATTTCAACTATTTAGACTCTTTCTGTCTCCCTTTGCTTTGGGTTTTCAAAAACACACATTCAGACACTGTTCATTTAAATCCGTGAGATCCAACCTATATTCAGCTTTTAACACGGAAGTCCTCACCCAGCCTAGGGTAGAAACCAGTTCCTTGTTGAGAATGAATCTGCCTGCAGCAAGGGTCCTCCTAGCGCCACTGCTGTACAGGCTCTTAACTTGTCATTCCCACGAGTGCCGAGGAGGTTCCCTTGTTGGTGAGAGTACCCAGGCCTGGGCTGTGTTCATTCTCCTCACCTTCTTCTCCGTGATGCCTATCTCTGTCCCGCTTCAATTTGCTGGGTTCAGCACCCACAGTGGGTTCAAGGAAATAATTAGTAATATCCTTCATGATAAGGAAATTCGGTGCAAATCGTGAAGAGTACAGTTGAGGAAAATTACAATGTGAATCTATGGGACTAATTTATCTTGGCAGAAATGCAAAGCATTAACTAATGCTTCCTAGCATTTTCTACTCTGACTCTCCCTTCTAATCTACAGACTTTTCCTTCCGGCGCCAACTGTCAGGACCATAATTCATCAGGTTAATAATAATAATAACAACAATGATAGTAATTGCTGTTATTATAATTGGTACTCTCGAAGCCCTACAATGCACCAGACACCATGCTCAGAGGCTTGTCTGAGTAATTCTCACAAGAAACCTATGAAATAGAGACTCGACCCCCCTTTTGGATGAAGAAACAGGTGCTTGGAGAAGTTAAATAACTTGCCTAAGGCCATACAGCAATAAGTGGACTTCAGTCACGGAATCTGTACTCGTGATATCCTGGCTTCCTTGCCCTCCGCCTCCCCTTTCATTGGTAATTTACCCAGCAAACGTTTGTTATGTGACTGAACCGAGCCTGGAGAAGGTAGCCTCTGTCCTCAGGGGTCCCCCAGTAAGGCAATGACCCAGGAAGCACAGGGAAGGGGGAAGATGGAGAAGGAAGGACATGTCTTTTTCTGAGGAGGTCATGGAAGGTGTCAGAGAGGAGGTGGTGTTTTGGTGGTTGCTAAGGAGGAACAGGAGCTCAGTAGGTGGACCGGGAGGGGACAGGCATGCTGGTTTCTGGCAGAAGAGGCCCAGTACTCACTGCTTTCCTCATCGCTTCAGGCCTGGCCCTGGGACTCCTGCTTCTCTTGCTGGCTTCCTGCTCTATCTGAGGTCCTATGGTCTCTGTTTAGAGTGCCCACTGTGGACTGGCTCATTCTGCTTTCTTTCTGACAGGTCCACTTTGTTTGCCATATTCTAGAACCACAAACCCGTGGTCCATGGGCCAAAGCTCATTCTCAGACACATTTATTTGGCCTGTCCGGTGCTTTTTAAGAGCATTGTTGGATTAGCTGGCTATATTTTATTTTATTGATTTATTTATTTATTTTTAAAGATTTTATTTATTCATTTGACAGAGCTAGATACAGCGAGAGAGGGAACACAAGCAGGGGGAGTGGGAGAGGGAGAAGCAGGCTTCCCGCGGAGCTAGGAGCCCGATGCGGGGCTCGATCCCAGGACCCTGGGATCATGACGTGAGCCGAAGGCAGACGCTTAACGACTGAGCCACCCAGGCGCCCCAGCTGGCTATATTTTAAAGTGGGGACATTTCCATAAAAATCTGGAGGCCTGACATCTCTGGAAAAGTGGGAAGGCCTGGGGACACAGGGCCCAAATCCTGCAGGACAATAGTCTTTACAAGGTGGTGGATGTGCCTGCTTTCAGTCGCCAGCCTGGCCTGGCCACGTGACGCCCCTGGGCCCTGTAGGGGCATGGCCCTTCCTCTGAACTACGGCGGTGGACTCCATCTCCTTCCTTGTGTAACTTTGAAGCTATTACCATGTACCTCTGCGACTTTTGCCTGATGAAAATGAATGGCTTTATATTGACACTGGTGTTTTGTATAACACAAAACTCTACAGCTTCAATTATTCCTTAATCCAGGACCTTTGACTGGGGGCGGGGCAGGGGATATTCTGCTACATAATCACAATCTCTTTGGTTTCTCAGTAGACTACGTGCTCATAGAAGGACGGAAAATGTATCCCATGCATCCTGGTTTTTGCCCAGAGCAGTTGGCAAACTTTTTCTGCAAAGGGTCAGATAGTAAATATTTCAGGCCTTGGGCGCCATAGTCCTGTCACAACTACCCCACTCTGCCCTTGTCCCGAGAAGGCAGCCACAGAGGACAGGTACATAAATGGGCGGGGCTGTACCAGTGAAACCTGATTTACAAAACTAGGTGGTGTGTGGGATTTTGCCTGTGGTCTGATGAGCCCTGGCCCAGACCAACCAACATAATGTCCAGAAATGTTTGATGAATGTTATATAAATATATATAACATATAATAAAAATGACAGTGCATTTTGAGGAACTTCTCACGCTTGCTATATGACTTCACATTAATGTACAGGCTTTTCCAAACAACTGAAGAATTTGGGAAGATTTAGCAACTCTCCCTGACTGCCTGGTTGGAAAAAAAAAAATATCTGTATGATAAACGACCCTTTTTCTAATTTTGTATCTTTCAGCTCTGCTGGGTTTGGGCTTTCCAAAATCAAGCTCTTAATGATTGCCTTTTTGTTCTAATCGATGGCATCTGGAAAGATCCCATGTAATCCTAAGTAGGTAAGAAAGAGACAGACAGTCATGATCCCCAGCCTGGACGCTGACTGAAAAATTATTTCCCTAACGTCCACATAGGTACATTTCGAAGATGAAGGCTGCTTTATAAAGCTCCACAGGAGTCAAGGCAGATCAGGAACTTGCAATCTATTGCTGGAGCACAAATCTTACCGAACAGAGTCCTGATAATCCTTGACGGTTAAGAATTCCCCCGATGAGAAAACAGGATGTTTCAGAATCCTTTCTATTTCAGACATGTTCTCTCTGAGGCCTTTGAAGTCGGCCTCGCAGACCAGCACGGGCCCTCTTTTATCTTGCGTGTCAGCAGCCAGCCTCATTAACCCTTGCACGGCTTTGGAGAGGGCAGACACCGTGTGGTCCCAGCGATCAAAGCAGCCGTGACACCGCAGACAGGCAGGGAATTCCTGGCCGTGACCCCGGGCGCAGCGATCGCATCTCGGGCCGCTCACCCCCTCCCGGCAGCGGCACATGCCCGTGTCCTGGTCACAGGGGGGCTTCTGGGCACCTTCCCTGTTGCAGTCACATGCTAAAGCGGAAGACAGAGGGAGCCGAGAATGTCAGTCACTTGGCCTTTTGCTTCTGGCTCGCTCAAGAATCAAGCCCACTCCTCTCCCCTGAGACTCCCCAACGCCCGTTTTTAAGGTGAACGTTTAAAAACCGGTATAATTACAGAGACCTGGGCAATGGCCATTACACACAGCACTCTTCTTTGCGTTCCACTAACAAATCAGTTCATGGTTTCCAGAAGGAAAATACTAGGTGTCGTCTTTAGTGTGAGTGTTCACGTGTGGGCTCCTTTGCCTATACGAGTGAGTAACCTGGACCTAGTGGCGGACGACACACTAGTGTCTGGGGCCACTGCCCCCGTGGGTGACTCAGGCATGCCGGCGACCCTCTAAGAATTCTCGTGACCACACTCTGTCTCAACAAAACCCAGCCTGGGGGCTGCTGACCCATGCTGTTTTCCATTATATAAGGAGAATCAGTCCATCCTCAAAAAAGGGGGGGGAATCACTCCATCATATTTACCCAAAGGAGTTGAAAACTTACGTCTCTACGCAAAAACCTGCAACGGATCTTTATAGCAGCTGTATTTATGATTGCCCAAACCTGGAAACAACCAAGAAGTCCTGCGGTAGGTGAATAGATAGATAAACTGTGGTACAAGGGATATTTTTCAGGGCTAAGAAGAAATGAGCTATCAAGCCATGAAAAGACATGGAGGGACCTTACATGCATATCACCTAGTGAACTAAATCAAACTGAAAAGGCTGTGTACTGTAGGATTCCAACTACCAGACATTCTGGAAAAGGCAAAACTATGGAGACAGTAAAAAGATGAGTGGTTGGCACGGGCTGTGGGGAGAGGGGTGGCCAGAGAGGAACAGGTGGAGCACAGAGGATTTTTAGGGCAGTGAAAATATTCTGTATGATACCGTCATGGTGGATACGTGTCCTTATACATTTGTCCAAACCCACAGAATGGAAAATACCAAGAGTGAACCATAATGTGAACTGCGGACTTTGGTGGTTATGGTGTGTCAGTGTGGATTCCTCAGTTGTAAAAACCGTGCCACTTTCTTGGAGGTGTGGACAATGGGGCTGGCCACGCATGTGTGGGCTGTGGGGATATATAGGAAATCCCTGTACCTTCCTCTCAGTTTTGCTGTGAACCTAAAACTGCTCTAAAAAATCAAGTCCTTTTAAAAAGGGAGACAATTAAATTAATTTTGTCTTAGTTAAAAAAACAAACGAACAGATGCTACATGTAATTCAGTTGAGTAGGTTTTTGATTAAGGCTGAGGATGGAGGACGGACAGAGCTATGGAAGTTACAGCAGTTTCCAGAAGGTCAGGGAATCATTAGCCTACGTCACTGGACTAACTGCAAGGAAAGAGTGATTTAAAAATGCATTTTACAGCTTGAGTAAAAATGCTGATTACAAATAAAAACTGATTAACACGCTAGGCTCCCCAGCTAGATACCATCTGTCCAGCACATTGGCTTTGGCACAGAGGCCTCAGCAGGAACCCCTCAGGGGCAGCACTATGTCAAGTCACCAGCTTATTAATTGCTCTTTTCCAGGAGCGTTAGAGGGGGTCTGTGGCCTGAGTTGATCATTTGCAAAGTTTTCTCTATCAAAGATGAAAGCATTTCAGAAAATGAGATTATTGAAATACGAGAAGGGCACAGAGGAAAGAGGCTCAGACAGATTTTCCAGGAGCCAAAATTGCTCCCTGTATTTTTTTTTTTTAGCTTACCAAAAGATAACCCTGGTTTTTAATGTAGCAATTCCACTTAGAAAACTAAGTGGGACCAGGGAAACCATTGAGGATATGGATTTGAGTGGGGCGAGGAAATGAAGGCCATTTATTTTAGCCACAAAAGCACATTTAGAAAGGAATAGAGAGGAGAAGAGTTATCATGTGTGGCTACGTAGAGGTGACCATAATAAGCCCACCACATCTGATATTTTTTTGGATTGACTTCTTTTGGCAGCGGACTATAGAGATTCAAAAATCCCTCCTCCTAGAACTAACCCAGATTCTCAATCTGTGCTGTCCAATATGGACATGGTAAGTAGCCACTTACCATCCAGGGCTACTGAAATTTAAATGAATTGAACATACATTCTTTTCCTCATCTGCACTGGCCACATTACAAGTGCTCATCAGCTCCCAGGCCAGTGACCCCTGCATCCCAGTGGTGCCGATCAGACAATTTCCATCTCTGCAGAAAGTTCTGTTGGACAGTGCTGCTCTAAATCCAGCAATCAGTGCTAAGACATGGGGCGAAAGGCACTAGACCACGAACTCCATGAGATTAGGGGCCTTGCCTTATTTGCTCATGACCTAGCTTACCCAGTAGGCACACTATGAATATCTTAAAATAAATGAATCAGTGAGTATCTGAAAGATCCAGAGTTATGAGCTCCAAGGTGAGGAAACATCCCCTCTGCTGGCTTCCTATGAACCATCTCCCAGCCTGTACCTCCTTCTAGAAGCTGTTTTTGTCAACATGCTTCCAAATAGCAGAAAACTGGCTACAAGTCATGACCTCAGACGTTTGTTCCATTTTAGGGACTTTGAGGAATTGCAATCCAGGCTTCAACACATCTAATATAGCCTAAAGTTTGACACAAATCTTTTTATAAGGCTATAAAAAATATTGTTTTCAAAACTAAGATTACACATTGTGAATTTTCTATCAAATAGAGGAATTTAAAATTCAGCTGGCTCATAGCATGCTCATGGTCGGAGCAGGTGGACGGTCCTCAGGTTTTTAGAATTAGCAATACTTACGAATGCATCGCCCCAGTGGATCACCGTAATAATTTTCCTTGCACCCTCTGCAGTGTTTCCCATCATAGCCGAATTTACACAGACACTGGCCTGTAAGCTGTAAGAACAGTCACGGGTGACGAATTGACAAGATTTATGATCTAAAACAAACAATGTATCTTAATACAAAACAGTTTTCCCTCCAGTGGTTTAGAACATACAGCTGTGCAAAGGCAGAGGAAGGATGATTCCCACGGCCAGCAAACACCCTCGGCAAGACCAAGGCTCAGGAGCTAATGTGTTTTGGCTTAGGGCCCCTGAATATACCACCTGCTTCCTGCTGTTCGAGGACAGGTGGCCCCAAACTGGGAAATATACACAGATGTAAATGAAAACAAAACACATCATGGGAAATGGGCCACATTCTTTTCCTCTACAGTTATTGGATTTAATGCATGACACAGCCAAAGACCTGAACGAATATTCATTGGAATATAATGTTTCCATTATGGAAAATACAATGGAGTTTCTCCCAATTTTACTCAAGAAAACAACATTTTTTTTTTTTTTTTTTTTTTTGCAATCCAAGCTTAATCATTTAATGACAGTTATTTAACTGTGTTTTGGGGGAGAGGGCTGATCTTTTGTGCATCCTCCCAACTGGATCCTTGACCAGCTTTTCTGAAACCTGGGGAAGTTAGAAAATTCACAGGAGAAAAATACAGAAGCAAATCATTATTGTCACGGTCCTAGGTTATACATGACCAAATCTGCTTAAACAACAGCTCCATAAGTAGCTTGATTTATAAAATGACTGGATCTATGCAGCTTCTGCCCATCTTTGGCGTTCGCATTAACTTCTGCTCACACATAAGGAGTTGTGGGGAGCGGGCTGTCCCTGAGGCCTGGCACACTGCTGGTTGTCCTTAACTGTCGGACAATCTTTTCTTCCATGGGTGCAGAGTCTGCTCCTTTGTAACTTGTTCCCGTTGTTCTGAGCCCTGTTGCACAAAACAGGCGGCCTCCCCCTTCCCTCGGACAGTCCCTCTCCCAACTAGAGATGACCATTCTCAATTTGCATTTGCTTCTTTTCTTTGGGCTGATCACCTCTAATTCCTTCAAGCCTTCATCACAGAATAGCGATGGTTCTACCCACTCTCCTGATTGTCTTCCTTCAGACACATACTAGTTTGTCAATATAATGTTTAAAAGGTGGTACTCAGAAATAACAACAATGCTCCTACAGCTGTCTGACCAGTACAGAGGACCATGGGACAGTGACTGGCCTGAACCCGAGCATGGCATTCCCACTAGTCCAGCCTGAACGGACACTGGGTCTTTGGCAGCCTGGCAACCACTGCTGGCTCCCTGGAAACACACAGCGAAAATCCTCAGATGTTTTTCACACGAGCCGGTGCCAGGTTATTACTCCTACCCTGTATTGATGCAATGGATTTTAAAAACCCAATTGCAAAACTTTCACTTTTATCCTGGTAACATTTCACATTCTTCTTTCCGGCCAACAGGACAGGCTGTTGGGATATCTTGTCTCTTGTTCTGTCTTTATCCCATGAGCTTACAACTTTGCCATATCTGCAAATTTGATAATATTTGGGAAGCATGTTTCTCCACCTCCATCTCAACTGTTGATGAAAATATTGGATGGCACATTTGGACCTCTCTGTAATAATGCACCAGGGATGGCCAACTGGCTGACACAGAGACACTTACCAGTGGTGGTTTAAACAGCTGGGAATCTAAATATCCACCTGTCTCTTCTATACTCCAATGAAAGTGTTACCTGATTTTAAAGAGCAATCTTCCCCAAGGAATCCCCAGTGGACCAGACCACCCCAAATACCCTTGTCATCAGGGGGCTCTCTGGTTAAACCAATGCCATCTGACTGTTAGCTTCATAGGCTTCCCTTTGCCTCCATGACTGGACTGTGGTCTTTGTTGAGTCCTGCTACAAATATGCTTCGTAAAAGGTCTACTGGGCACCTAGGTGACTCAGTTGGCTAAACAGCCAACTCTTAATCTCAGCTCAGGTCTTAATCTCAGGGTCGTGAATTCAAGCCCCGTGTTTGGCTCCATACTGGGTGTGGAGCCTACTTAAAAAAAAAAAAAAAAGAAGAAGAAGAAGCAGCTAACAGGTCTAAGAAGCATGCCAGACAGTGATGTCATGAACCTTGGGAGTTCCTCTTGAATTAGGAAGCCAAGTAGTCATGTGGAGATCTACCATTTGTTCCATGGTCGGTGGCAGCAGGTACGAGGAGTGGATGGGGGGATATAAGACAGGTATGGTCATCTAGTGCTCAGATACCATTCTCCAGTAAAAGGAACCAGTGCTCCATAAAGAAATGGCTGATTCAGGGCGCCTGGGTGGCTCAGTTGGTTAAGTGTCTGACTCTTGATTTCGGCTCAGGTCATGATCTCAGCATCATGGGATCAAGCCCTGCATCAGGCTACGTGCTGGGCGTGGAGCCTGCTTAAGATTCTCTCTCTTCCTTTCCCTCTGCCCCTCCTCCCACTTCTCTCTCACACACACAAAAAAAAAAAAAAAGAAAAGAAAAGAAAAAAAAAGAAAAGTAAGAAAGAAAAAGAAAATGGCTTTTCCTAGGATAGGGGCAGGAAATACACCAGATGAGCTTAGAGTATCTTGTCATGCAGAAAGTGCTTAAAAAAATCCCAAAACCCAACAATAATGAGGTATTGAAACCCACTGAAATTGCTCCCAATGACCAAAGCTGGACTAACTTGAACAGCAAAATAAAGTAGTATCAGATTGTAACTTAAAGTATAATATAAATACCCATGACTCCGTATAGGTATTAAAAAATGCTTAATAAATGAAGACATGGGGGACAACAGATAAATCTCCAGTGTGGAAGAATTCTAAATAATTTATGGAGCTACTCTGCCCTCAAGGAAGAAGTGTGAAACTCCCCACTCCTCAAGTACAGATTGTGCATAGTGACTTTCTTCCAAGGAGCACGGTATGGAAAGGAGGATAAAAAGTAACTTTACAAAACAGAACCATGACAAACACTACCTCAGCCAGGTGATAGGGATTAGTGTCAATAGTGATAAATCATGTAAATAGTGTGTAGCCTTGATATGATGTGATGAGAACAGCACTTTCCCTCTGTGGGCTTCTTCCTCAAACCCATAGTCCAAGTCCAATCAGGAGAAAACGTCAGACAAATTTGAATCAGGGGACATTTTCCAAAATCCTCCTCAGAATTGTTAAAGTCATCAAAAATAAGAGAAGTCTGAGAAACGTTACAACGAAGAAGAACCTAAAGAGACAAGATCACTAAATGTAAGGTGGTATCCTGGATGGGGTCTTGTAACAGAAAAAGGACAATAGGTAAACAACTAAGGAAATCTGAAAAAATTATGGACATTAGTTAATGATAATGTATCAATATTTGTTCATTAAATGTGACAAATCTACCATATTAATGTAAGATGTTGAAAGCAGAGGAAGCTGGGTGTGGGGTCCATCTTCTCTGTACTATCTTCACAACTTTTCTGGAAATCTATTCCAAAATAAAAAATTTATTAAGGGAAAAAAGGGCGTGGTGAGTGTGTGTGTGTGTGTGTGTGTGTGTGTGTGTGTGTTGGAGCAGGAGGGTTGGAGAGAAAGAAAAAGAAAAAAAGGAGAAAGGAAAACACATTCAGTATATGAGAACTACCTTCAAAAGTTGACTTGCATAAGATTTGACCTTTGAATCAGTTGACTAGTGGAGCTGAAATTGGAGGTGAGCCATGCTTATTATTATTAGTAGTTGGGAAAAGTCCAGCTTCTTAAATTAGCATTTTGATTCCAATTAAACCCTGGTCCCTGTAGTATGGACTGACTCTAAAATTTCTTGTCATTGTTTTACCCTTCCCTCCAATCTCTATTAACGTGGAAAGTGTTTCAAAGAATATATTTATTAAGCCAAATACCCTGATCATGACATGAATAGATTTTTTTCCATACAGATGTCATTATATTCGTTTCAAAAATTCCATGCTCGTTATTTTATTGACTAAAAATCGCATGTGCAGTGAGGTAGCATTAACTGTATATTACACAGTGCAGACTTGCTCCTAGTACACTACACTGCATCCTTTAGAAACCACTGATGCTGCTCTGGCAAGTAAAGGGACATCTTATTTTACCCATACGTAAAGCGATTGGTGAGCTGTAGGGAATGACAGCTCAATTTCTGAAAATGGAACTGTGGGTTCTGCATGCACCCATTGATTTTCATTTTGGTTAATCATCAATTCTGATTAATGATCAATTTCTTGGAGCTTCCCTGTGATCACACATACAGGGTAGGGAAAGAGAAGTTGTCTCTGTTTCGCTATGCATGAATTCTGACTTCCCCAGTCACAGAGAAGCTTGGAGAAAGCCGAAGGAGGCCAAACTTGACCTTGAGACCCTCGTTTTCTTTTTTAGTGCTTTTCATTCCTTATAAATGCAGACTCTATCCCTGTATAAGGCCAATCCTGTCCAAAAACACTAATTAACAACAGTACATAAGGAAGACATTATTTACAAATTTGGAAACTGCGTCTCCCCCTCCCTTCCCACTCTAGCGCCATAGGTAAGCTCAGAGCATCTTGCCTGGTCACAGTGGCTGCCGTGAGAGGTCCAGGGCTCGCAGTCACATGGCTGGCATCCTCTGCTGGGGACCAGGTTCCAGTATCCATCTGCACAACGGTCACAGGCCTGGCCTGTGACATTGGGCAGACAAGGGCATGTGCCAGTGTCAGGGTCACAGAGGCAAGCTCCCCGACCAGGGGGACACTCAGCAGGATTCACCCCGGAAGGATGGCAGGAGCACCCTGGGATAATAGAGCCATTGCTGCAGGTAAATTCAGGGACGACCCTGGCATTCCACAAACCACACAAACATTGTATGAATTGCTTCTCCAAAGGGCTCAAGGAAGAGACACCTTACAATATTTCAGATTTATCAAAGAATCTAAGTAGGTTGAACCCATTCAACTCTTTCTGATCGCCTCACATAGCGATTTCATGTGGTTCTGCCGACTATGTTCCGAGAGCTCACAATTAGGATGACTGAAAGCCTCACTTTTTCCACCTGCCACTCACAGTCTGAAAATAGTTTACTACGTTGAGTTGAGTCAACTGAAATAGTTAAATATCTCCTAAAAATGAGCAGTTTACTCCTCCTCCTTTTTTTTTTTTTAGATCATAGACTCAACCCCTTGCCCTCTCCTGCATCAGTGGTTCCCCAACTGATACATTAAAGACACTGGATGAACTGGTCCCAAATTCCTGGAGATTGCACTCAGTGGGTCGGAGGTATAGTCTAGGAATCGGCCTGTTAATATCCCAGCCCTATCCGCAGGCAATCCCGGCACATGCACGCAGGGCCTCGCTCTGCTGCCACGTTCCCCGCCGGGGGCCAGGCAGACTTACTCCTGCAGGTCTGATTGACGGCCGATCCAAAGTAACCCGGTTTGCAGAACTGGCAGTGGGGCCCCTGCGTGTTGTGCAAACACTTCAGGCACTCCCCTGTCAGCCGGCTGCAGGACTCGGGGTCCGTCACATCCGTGTTCTTGTTGCAGGCACATGGCTGGCAAGACGCTCCCGAAATTCTGGGATTTCCGTAGAAACCCGCGGAGCATTCTCCACACTGCTTACCTGAATGGAGGGGAGAGGAAACGGGAAAGAGATGAGAAGTGTGTGTGTGTGTGTGTGTGTGTGTGTGTGTGTGTGTGTGTGTGTCTGTCTCTGTGTCTGTGTGTGATGGGGGGATGGGTGTTGGAGGAGCAGGGAATGGAGACGGATACAGAGAATAATTAGGATCTTCAAGGGATAATGAGATGTCACACACTGGGGATGAAGAAGGAAAAAATGTTCTGAATTAAAACATTCATTTTAATTTATTATCCAGTCAGAGAATACAATGATCATTCAGAACTAAAAAGCCCTTGGTGAGGAATGCATTCTAGTCCTTAAAAAAACTACAGAGTGGTAGGCACAGGATTCTGGATCTTTCTATAACTGGAGTCACCCAAGTGTGCCTCAGGACCCAAAGCCGATCTCAGCCCCAGTTCTCTCTGGGGTACCCCCACCCTCACCTGGTTCTGGAGGTGAACCAGCAGCACCCTGAGATGGGGGTCTAGCAGTGAAGATGGTGATAGTGGTTTTCTTGATGTGCGCAGCCTGGAGGGTGTTTTTATCAAGCACTGTGTGGAGAAACCATCCCTTCACGCCTCCACCTGCTACCCTTCCAACCACCGGGGAACGGTGGTCAGCTAGGTGCTCAAACTGTGGGTCTACCCCCCACATTTTGGTTCATCCCATTTAGGAATGCTCTCGTCAGCCAATCATGGTCTCAGTTATTAAACAGTGACCAACCAAGCCAGAGTGGACATGGACAAGAAACTACATGGGAAGACATCAGAATGAAGTAGAGACATAGGCAGCAAAAAAGAAAAAATTAGCCATGTCATTTATTATCATGATGGTAACTATCATTGAAGAAAATAGCAGCACCATATTTTCAAAATATGATTAAATCAAGGTGAAGTCATGTTGTTTCCTTGTTTGCCTTATATGTTTACACTCATGCTTAAACTCTTCAAAATAACATTTTTGGTAGAGCGACAGACACAAATATTGAATTGACTTCTATGGTGTCTGTATGAGGCCCAAATCAGTGCTTCAAGACATCTGAAAAAATAAGTTGTATTTATTAAATATCAGTCAAATTGACTGGTTGGGATTATATAAAGAAAGCATTTGATTAAAATTTTTTACTTTAAATTGCTTATGTTATATGTTACATAAGACATATATATTACTTAATCACCTATGTATCTTACTTAACATGTGATGGTTTTATTTTAAATAAATTATTTTGATTTGAACTCATTTGGTCAGTTAGTTTTCCAGAACTATTTAAAAACAGTAATAGCTCTGAGGAATGAGCTCTTCATTGTCATTGGTTTCTGAGTCATTCAAATCCTTTGTTCAGTAAAGCAGCAAGGTACCAGATTGTGTCTTCTTACCATTAACTTCTATTCAGGACCACTCAATTGTTCAGAGCAGATAAATTATGAACATGGGATCAGTTTTTAGATAGCACTATGGGATAGGAGCAAAACGGCATCATGAACTAGACGGCGTACCTGCATAACCTTGAAGACAATTGCAGATCACATCTGAGCTCCAAGGATGCCGATAACAGGAATGGGCAAAATATTGGCTACTTGAGGGAACGTCTGGACATTGGCAAGGGCGGCAGGACTGTCCTGAAGGAGGATTCCCATAGTAACCATCGATGCATCTGGCAAGACAATTTCTTTTTACCAAACATTCCCAGGAAAAGCTCACATTAGCCAATGTGGATTTGCTATGCTTGAGGACAGTGCAACTCTCAAAACTCTGTATTTTAGAAGATGCTCGCTTACTCTGTGAAGTAATTTTTTGCTTTACATTGAAAGTCCCAAGGTGTATAGTCATTACACTCAATATAGTAGCAGTGAATTTACATGTCATATTTCAGGGACATAAAAAGCAAGGTGCCAGGCCAATTAATCAGACATGGTCTGGCTCATCACAAGATCTTGAAGGACACCAAGAATGACGCTCTATCTTCCCCCCACCTCCCATAGCAATCATTCTACACTGAAATACCATTGAGTTTCTACTCAGTGGTCCTTCAGAGAGTGTTGTGACATCGGAACAAAAGAAACAAAATTAAACTACATGTGGATTCTATACCTTTCACAGTGTCTTCCAGTTGTAAAACCCCCGCAATTGAAACACGAGCCTGTCTCTGGATCACAAAGTTCGGCGAACCCATTACAAAGGCAAGGGTGGCAGCTGGGGAATCCAAAGTAGCCTTGCAGGCACCGATCACAACGGCGGCCGGCCACCTCCCCCTGGCAGGAGCACTGTCCCGTTATTTGGTCACATACGGGGCTCTTTGAGCCTTGAGGGTGACAGTGACATTCTAGACAAAGAAAGAGGACATGCTGAGTGGGGGGCAAGTGGTGTGCTGGGGGAATGAGTGACGGTCCTGATTTTGTAGAAGCTGAACTTACTGTTGCATCCCAATCAGGTACATAAAGTGAGTCTGAGAAGCTGGCATGCACGGAGTACCGGGTCAATGTTTGTCACACAATTCCCTCATTCACCCAATAAACAGTACGCTGTGAGCCATCGGGACTTATAAGTGTTGTTTATACACAGGACCTGAACAAGTAGCGTGTTCTTAGTGACTCGAACTTCTAATTATCAAGTCAAACTTCAAGATTCTAAAAAAATATAAAAACCCCTCTCAGGGTGGTTGGATTTTTCTTTTTCCTCAGTGAGATCATAGAGGCTCAATCCTTCTCTAGAAAATTGTTGAATCCTTGGAGCCAATCTGCCCTACACAAAGACGGGAGGCGGAAGATAGGCTTGCTCCTTTGTGTATACCCCTTTGTGAATCTCAAGCACTTCATTCTTTTTTTTTTTTTTTTTTTTTTTAAGAAAGGGACACAAAAATGATCATGGACCTAAACACTATGTGCTGGGTTGACAATAACCAGGAAGGTATGCCATCTCTCTGAATCATGACTAAAAAGATATGTTGTTCCTTTACCTGAAAGAATTAACCTATCTGGAGATAACCACCAAAGACAGGTTTCTGTGGGGAACAGTATTTTCACTAATGGCTTACAGCGTGAACAGAGAACTATATCCCCTGAACATGGGAGTCATGGGACTGGATTGCCACGATGTATGGACAAATACCCATCTAAGCCCATATTAATGTGCCGCTTACAAAATCAGTTCCATGGCTGTTTGCGACCCCAGCATCAGAGAGGCTGATATCCAGGTGGCAGAGCTGTCCCCTTCTTTGACTTCTCAAAGTCAAATTTGTGTGTCCTCCTTGCACCTGGGCCACACTAATCTCTGTATCATTCCAATGTTAGTCTATGTGCCGTCGAAGCGAGCACCATCACTCATGATTACTAATGGAGCTCTGTATCCATTTGGTGCCCTCTGAACGGATGAATGAAATACGATGGAAAAATTTTCCCATACATTTTATCTACATAGACAGACAGCCTGAGTCATGTCGTCAAATTCCCAGTCCCCTCCTCTTTGAAAGACCCACGCTGATTTTCCTGCCTTTGAGACGCCAAGGTTGTGACCATGCAGGTCTTCCCCCATCTGTTTTTTGCTACGTACGGTGACAGCCGTGATGTCCCAAACCGTAGCTTCCTGGTGAGCACCTGTCACAGCAGCGCCCGGCCACGTGAGGCTTGCACCGGCACTGGCCCCCAAGTCGGCTACAGCTGGGCCCCCCCGAGCCCTGAGGGTGACACTTGCAGGCTGTGGGGAGCCAAAGAGGGCAGTTAGAGGTGAAGGAAGCGACAGGGAAGCACCTGGTCCTGTTGGGAGCTTTAGTTCACTTCTCTTTTGTTTGGTACTTCTCTCATCCTCGACTCCTTCATCTGTGAAATGGGAAAAATATAGGATCTACCCCAGGGGATTATAAGGATTAAAGACAAGAATGCCCATGAAGTACTTAGAACTGTGTGGCAGGTAGTAAGTGCTCAATAAACATGACTTAATACACATAGCTTAACAATAAATGTTACTTAACAAGTTAATGAAAGGCTTAAAAGAAATTGTTTTAGTAATTAACTGTTCCAATATAATTAGTATTACTGATATTATTCCTTCAGATCCTGATGATCTATGTTGGTGCTGGACCATCCGTTTGATTTCCCTTCTTCCGTCTCTTTCATGGGGTTGTGGGCACCCTGAAGCCGGAGTCCTGCAGTGTAATGGGAGAAGCCTGTGCCCAGAACTCAGGGACCCCGAGGTCTCACTGGAGTTGTCACTCTATAGCAGCGGTTCTCAACTGGGGGGAGACTTTGTAAACCCCCGCCTCCCGGAACATATGACAAAGTTTGAAGACATTTTTGAATGTCATAGTTGGAGGGAAGGTGCTACTGGCATCGGGTGGGCAGAGGGTAGAGATGCTGCTAAACTTCCTATAATGCACAGAATAGCCCCCCATGACGACCCCCCACAACAAAGCATTATTCAGCCCCAAATTTCAGGATGAGAAACACAGCCCTAAGGCTTAGTGAAATGGACAAGTTACCTAATGGGCTTGGACCCCAAGAGTCTTGTTCACTGAATGAAAGTTTGAGGATGAAAGAAGTTGTTTAGAGTTCATTCCAGCCCTAAAATTCCAGGATTCCAAGTAAGTATTTTAGGACCATAGTTCCGGTATCCTAGCAGGCAAATGCTACCACAAGGCTCCTTTTTTATACACTTACTGTACTGTGCGTTGGGATTCCAACACATCAACAGACTGTTGTATATCTAAACATTGGGAAATTGTCATTGACATTGATTGTTTGGAGTAGATGCTCAAATAAATTAAATCGATTCATTCACATTCTAAAAAGCTGTCCGTTGGTAGAGCCCACTGGGCCAATACTCACCTACTGCCCCGTCGTGTAGCCTGGCAGACATGCTGACTATCAGCCTCTCACACACCCCGGGGAGCACCTGAGGTCCCGCCTTCAAGGCAATTTCAACACAGTTGTGCAGCTGATACTCATCTAAATCCTGCTTGCTGCAGAAGTTCTCCAATGAATTGATTTGGGGAATCAGACCAAGCTTTTGAAATAATGCAAAAAGAAGACTTAGGTTCATAACTGTCTCCTGTTCAAGATTCTAGTTGTATAAACAATTAGATCTATGAGAAAATGCTTACAACTGAAGATTTTAGGATTTTCATCGTATTTAAGAAATCTTTAAATATTTACATTTATTGACTTGGGACAAAGAAAATAAGACTTTTTTTTTTTTTACCATCCTTATTATATTTTTAGCTTGCTCATAAATTTGTCTTAGATTTCAAAGACTTTTAACTAGACTACTTGTGATAAATTCAGGAATTATGGCTTAGCGCATTCCATAGTATTATTGTGGAACTCTAAATCCACAAAACTCTCCTTTTAAATGTTTTGTCCTTTTCAATTCCATATGAACAGTAGTGTCCTACATCAAACTATCTGCCTCTTAGGGAGTCACAGTGTAGATTACCATATAAAGCTCTGAGAAGTCCTGCAAGAAAGGTATTTTTAAACTCAGTGCTTTCATGCTTATTTAACTACTTGGTCCTATATTCAAGTAACACTAACATCCCACAAACTCAATATCTCACAGATGTATTCTGTGAATTGCTGGCTTAGAGCATACAGCTATTAGAGGGGCAAATGCATTGTTCTAAGCTTATTCTCAAAGAGGGATCATCTACAGTTTGATAACCTATGTGAAGAAAAGCCATACAGTTATATTTTTGAGAAGATTTTACCTATGTTATAACCTATTACCATTTTAAATGTTTTTCAGTGGCATGGCTGATGCAGTGGAGAACATGTTGGTATAAGAGAATCGGTCACACCAAGTTGGTCAGCACTGAAATTAAGATTTAATTCAGCAGGTCAAGTTAAAAGAGAGAACCAGGGGGCCCAGATAAATCTCCCCTGGCCTTCTTGTTTTGTCCATACTGAACCTTGTTCCCATGGTCCTTTGCTTCAAGGACCCTTTCAACCATCCCCTCCCCCCACGCCCATCCACACCCCCGGTCCTTCTCTCTTTGCCCTTTGACACGCCAGGGGTGGAATCTCAGCCCCGGATGCCCATTTCACAGTGTCTCCATGCCTCAAACCACTATCCTCATTCTCCCTGCACTCCCGGATGGACCACTCACTGCCCCTTCCTCCTCTGGCTTTCCAGAGGAAATGGAGCCTCCCGCTTCCTGCCTCCCAAACTCCGGGCGCACAGGTACTATCCCTGTCCCTGGCTCGGCGCTTACGAAGAAGTGTCCCAGGGGAAGGGATGTCTGCCACTGTGCCCTCTGACCTCAGGAAACTTCTCTGTGGATTATACTTTCTTTCTTTAATCTCTTCCTTTCAACTGGCATTTCAATGTGCTGAAATCTCTCCCACCCGTAAAATCACCTCCCTGGTCTCATATATTCCTCCTGCCACTGCCCCCGTCTCTGCCCTTTGACCCCTTGATAGCTACAGTTCTTGCAACACTGTTTCCTCGCTACCCTCACTGGCCCTCCCGCATTTACTCTTCACGCCAATGCTGCGCCTCTCCTTCCACCCATCCCTCAATGTTGGGGTCCTCGGGGTTCTCTCATCAGCCCCTCCCTTACTCCACACCCCGCTTCCAGGCGACCTTGTGCCTTCAGTTACCGTCAGTATAGATTGCCAACATCTCGACCCAGGCCTCCTGCCCACATCTCAGTTACGGGCTCCAGATCTGCACAGACAAGCTTACTGGTCATCCCACAGGCACTGCAAACCAACACACCGGAAACCCGCTTTCCTCCCTGAGCCTGTTGGCAGGAGAGTGTCAGCATCTGCCAAGCTACTCAGTGTAGAAGACTGAAGAAGGTCATCTCTGATACTTGCCTCTTCGCCATCAACACTGCCCACTGCCCCACACATCAAGTCAGTCACAAGCCTGGTCCATCTAAGCTCTCAAATGTGTCTAGGATGCATTTATGTCTCTTCACTCCCCTGTCACTGCTCTAATGGAGGCCATGCAGATCACCACGGTGGCAGCCCAACAGATGTCCCATCTTCCACTCTTTTTCCCCTTCCCCCGTGAGTTTTCTACCCTGTAGTCACAGTGATTCCTTAAAAGGCAGTTTGTTCAGATAACCCCTCCTTCAAACCTTCAGTGGCTTCTTTCTCTTACCCCCGTGTCCCCCTGCCCCCCAACCTCCTGGCTCAGTGGTTCTCAATATGGGAGGCACCATCCCCTAAGGGGCATTTTGGAATTCCCAGGGGTAGTTTTGGTTGTCATGGCCATCGGATGAGGTGTGTTACTGGCTTTTAAATCCCTGATGTTTTGACACAAAGGAAAATCAGCCCATGTTTCACCGAACACCCATGCAGGAGAAATCTTTGTTTATGATTATAAGGTGAGAAAGCCTTATTCTCTGTTTTAAAAACATGACTGCAACATGTTTGCAACACTCCTGCTTTCATGGCTGTCTCACACTGAGGGATTCTACACCTTTGAGCATGTCCCTGTCTCCTCTGTCTGCGGCGTATTCATGCCAGTGCGCAAACATATTGAAGTACATAATGTTCCCCTATAAATTACTTTCCTTTTATGTATCTTTGTATTCACACATTACATCGACATTCTTTGGAAGGTATGTATGAAGGTAGGCTATGATGCCCATGAATTGCATTTCAAATCAGTAAAGAGTGTTACAAAACATTTGCAATAAAAAGAGGAGGTTGGGTCAGGTGATGCTGAGGATCACTGCTCCAGGCACCCCAAGCTTTTCTGTTCGGTGACCTGCCACCTTTTCCGGTAGCTCTCAGACCACACTGTCATTTCCCGTGTAACTGTCTGCATCCCCCCTTTAGAGAGGAAGCCCCGGCATGTCGGTGCTTGTCTCGTTCACACCTGTGCCTACCACAGTGTCTAATTCACAGTAGCTACTTCATAAATATTTGCTCAATGAAGACGTATACACACCTGTCTAGTGTCGTCTCTTCAAGTTGATACCAAAATGACTATACCAAGTGAAGAGAGATGCAGAAGGAAGCCGGACAGGCTAGGGTTGGGGATGAAGGCAGCCAACCAGAGGTTCGTTATCTACAGTTACTGGTCTGAGGCAGTTTCGAGGAGGCCAGTCCTGGCACCAAACTGATGGGCCAGATGGTAAGAGTCCCTGTCAAGCTATAGGATTTTGTAACTCACTTCTTCTAGAAACTTCTAAAGACTTTGTTTACCAAGTGTAGTCCATCTCATGGTTTAAAAGAATGGCAGTTTTATATTCTAGAATGGCTAATATACTTTCGACTCTAAACACATTTTCATGGAAGCATATATCATGAAATAGGGTGACTGAAGGAAATTTGTGACTGTCTCACTAGGCTTGCCAAACAAAAGCTATTTCTGCAGACGGAGCATCCAGGTTGACCAAAGCTTTCATCCGGGCTTCTTGGTAGTGCATCCTGGTCTTAGATATAAATGTTAATCTGGCTGTAGGAGAAAAATGAACTTTGAAAGGGCCAGGGCTCAGGCAGTCAAGCATCTTCCCAGAGCTGCAATATTGGTGGTGTGGAAATAACTGCATTAGTCTGTAATCAGAAAATGTGCATTGGCTTTCTTCTATGGACACCCGGGGTCAGGGACTCAAAGGGACACTGTAGGTGCCCTGCCCGGATCGCCCTGTTCACCAGCTGCTGTGGTATTGGCACTAAAGTCTCACAGCTGTCCCTTTCTCCAGAAACTTGGACTCAGCCAACTTGCCCGGAAGTGAACGCACTCCCTGGGGGGCGGGTGGGGTGGATGACTTGGGTGCACACAGGCTCCACCGCTTGGCCTCGAGGTGCAACCAGCTCGGTGGTACAAGTACGTTCCCAAGCCCCCTGTGGGATCAGCTACACTTCAGCGCAGATCACATCCTTGCTCTGTTCTTTCCCCTGTCCCCTGCGCCTCTTCTCCCACAAGCACACCCTCAATAAATCAGGGGGACCTAAGTCCCTGTCTCAGCTCCGGCTTCTGGGGAATCTGACCCGAAAGAGGGATCTAGCCTCTCTTCTGAGGTTCTGACACTTTGCGAAGATCAGGCTGCTGTCCTAATTTTCATTCAGGTTTCATGGTTTTTGTAGCTATATGTAAGAGATGATTGCTTGAAAACTGATCAAATGGAAATATTTTTCAGTTAATTTCAAATTACCCATTTGTATTATGTATCTATCAAATATCACTGCAATGATTTTATTTACACGTCCGTCTTCTGTATCAGACTGAGAATTATTTGAGGGAAGGGACCACAGCTTACACCCCGGGAACCGGCACAGTATCAGCCCATGTATGCTCAGCGAATGGGTGATGAATGAATAATTTGCATGGATGCATGAAATACAGCATCAAGTCATAAACTATTATAAATAAAATTATAAATAGTGAATATAAAATATTCAGGATATGGATTTAAGATGAGGAGTATCTTGGCTCTTACAAATTTGAGTTTCATGACTATCATTATAATAATAAAATCTCTTCATGATGTATCAATTCCTTAATTTCTTCCTTTTCCTTTCTCTACTCTGCGTGGGTTCCCAACTTTTAGCTTTTTCCCCCTAAATTAAATCTGTTGGATTTGATTTTCTTTCTTTGTAACTCATGTTACTTTCTTTGTAACTGTGAGTGCAGTTCTATTTGAAGTTCCTGGGCAGAGAATAGGACCTAACATGGGTAGGGAAATCACGATAGTTTAAACTCTCATTCAAGAGTTTATTTCTACTTTCCACTTCATTTCTACTGTAATATGGTAGAACCTCACCACAATATCAGACGGCCCTCCAGGTGCAAGATTTAGACCATCTTTGGGTAAGGTTGCCAGATAAAATACAAATCATCCAGTTGAAACTGAATTTTGGAAAAACAATGAATAATTTTTTACTATGTCTCATCCAGCATTCAAGGGCAATATTTTGGACATATTTATACAATATTCAAATCTGAGTGTCCCGTTTCTTCTCTCCTTCTTTCCTTCCTTCCTTCCTCCCTCCTTCCCTTGCTCCTCCCCTCCCTCCCTGCTTCCTTCTTTCCTTCTCTCCTTCTTTCCTTCCTTCCTTCCCTCCCTCCCTCCCTCCTTGTTTTCTAAATTTTGCAATCCTATCTCTGGTAAAATAATCTTATATAATGGCTTTTTCTAGATGTTACAATACCTGAACTTGTTGAATAAATTCCAAGATACACCTGCCTCATACTGAGTTCTATAGTAGATGATGAAACAACAAAGTTCCAGGTTATAAATTTAAAATGTTCAATGCTTCAAAATTAAACTTTAAAAGACACAATTCATGAAATATGGACATACAACTAATTAAAGCAGGGATTGTCAAGCTTCCTATAAAATGCTAGACAGTAAATATTTTTGGCTTTGTGGGTCATAAGGCCTCTGTGGCAAGTACTCAGCTCTGCCTTTGTAGCTTGAAAACAGTGGTAGATAATATATAAACAACTGGCCAGGGGCGCCTGGGGCGCTCAGTCAGTTAAGTGTCCGACTCTTGGTTCCGGCTCAGGTCATGGTCTCAGGGTCGTGAGATGGAGCCCCGTGTCAGGCTCTGTGCTGAGTGCAGAGTCTTCTTGGATTCTCTCTTCCTCTCTGTCTGCCCCTCCTCCCACAAAAATAAATAAATCTTTAAAAAACTGGCCATAGCTGTGTTCAAATAAAACCTTGTAGGACAGTAGTTTGCCAATTAAATCATGATATTAGAAGATTCTCACAAATACTTTATTTTGTTTTTTTTTTTAAGATTTTATTTATTTATTTTGAGAAAGAGAGAGTGAGTGAGAGAGAGAGAGAGAGAGAGCATAAGCAAGGGGGAGGGGCAGAGGGAGAGGAAGAAGCAGACTCGCCACCAAGCAGGGAGCCCAACGCTGGCTGGACCCCAGGATCCCGGGATCATGACCTGAGCCAAAGGCCGAAGGCAGACGCTTAACCGACTGAGCTTCTCAGGCACCCCTCTCACGAATATTTTAAAAATGCAGCTGTAACAAATGAATTTGATTTTTATCCACAAAATTACTTTAAAAAAATTCCACACAATTCTATACAATTCTGCTGAAGGTGGAATGAACCCGATACTTTCACATATTTCTGATGATCGTGAGAGTTAATTGGAGAATACTTCCCAGAAATTAATTTGACAGGCTATTTCAAGAGCCATAAACCTTGACGAGTAGGGAATAGATACTGGTAAGTGAAGGCTTAAATTTCCTCAGTGCCCAAACTCTGCCCAGGGACTAGCCTGGGCCTGAAGTTCTGTACAGAGTGAGAGGTTTGGAAGCAATATCTGTGGCCCAGCTTTGTGGGGGAAAGGTGTTGAAAGAAGTCATTTGAGGAAATATTATGCATCGTTCCTAAAAATGGTAAGAAGACTACATAAGCACCATAAGAAAATGCTTATGATATAACGGGAACTAAAAAATATCTGTCTATGTACGAGTGCTCTGATCACAGCAATATAAAAACACAGTATGTATAGAGCGGAACTTACAAGATGCTGACAATTAAAGTGGTAGAATTTCTCCCCCAACTTTCTGCAATGCCAGGACGCCGTGGTGGCTCAGGGTGGGGGCTCTGGCATCAGGGAGTCTGGCTCTGATGGCAGACTCCTCTCTCACTGGCTCTGTGACCCTGTGCTTCAGTTCTGTCGTCTATAAAATGGGGACAACAACAGTGCCTCCCTCACAGAGTTGTCATGAAGACTAAACAATAGAATAGGTAAAACACTTCAAACTGTTGCTGGTGCGTGCTGTTCTGTAAGGTTTGCCATTGGTCTTAGGTGACGTTTATAGAGAGTCGGTGATTTTTCTAATGGAACAAACTCATTTATACTTCTAAAGAAACATTGCACCATGCAGTCTAAAAGCAGAATGATAATGGGGCTCAGTTTGGAAGGCAACACGCCGTTGCTCCGGGATACTTACCGAATCAACCAGGATGTGCGAATAAGCGTGGGACCCTCCTTCCAAAGGCTGGGAAAAATAGACATCTATGAAATATTGTACATCTGGTTCTAAACAGATGGGTGTGGGAAGCAGCACGATTCTGTATGAAGAGAAATAAAGCAACAATTCAGTGACAAAGTACAGTCATATAACCTAAGTGGCCAGGGTATTTGGTGGTATCCCACCCGCGCAGACGTGGGTTTGACCGTGGGGTAGAGGCCAGGTCTAGACCGGTTCAGGCGCGTTGGGTGGACAGCAAATTCACTCTCAGATTCTCTCTGTGGCTCTTGCATAGGATTGTGCCAAATAGCAAAGCTTAGAAACTATTAGCCATGGGTTGTCATGACTGCTCTGGGAAAAGGATAGAACAAATGTCCTTCATCCTTTCTACTATGCTAATCTCAACAGGGTCTCTTGTTTTATTTTGCCACAAATCTCTGATGCAAAATTAGTGGCCTCAGAGTTAGTAGCTTTTTTTTTACCTGATAGACTCTCAGCTGTTGAGATAATGCCAGCTAAATATTTGACTCTTACTCTTGTATCATTTCACTTTCTTACCTCTCCAGGCCATGTGGGGAAAGGGAAAGGAAATTTCCAGACTGAGAATCAGGAGATCGGGGCTAGAATCCTGGTTCTGCAATATGTTAGCTATGAGACTGGGCAGGTCTCCAAGTATTCTCATTCTCAATTCCCTCCTCGCCTGATGAAGAGAAAGTTTACCTCAGTGAGTTGTTAACAAGATAAAATACAATCTTAAATGTGAAGTTTAGTGTAGCCCACAGCAAGCACTTAATAAATGTCACCGTCTCCTTTAAGGCACCTCTTCTCCTGCTTAGTTCTTTGATACAAATTACTGATAGATGAACAAAATTCTAAGAAGCCTTCCGTGTTTGAGGACAGGTCCCAAGCATACCTGGAAGCCGCTGGTAAAGGGAAAGACGGAGGCCGTGGCCATGGACTCTTGCGTGGACAGTGCTCACTCCCTCCAAGGGGGTTAACCAGGACCTGGACAGTCCAGTCGGCTGCGGGCTAGACGGACAGGACATAAAAAACACATCCTTGTGAGGATGCAGGTACAACACATGTATAGTACATGCTAATCAAGGACAGCACTTGGACTCGAATCCACAACCCCCAGCCCTCTCGGAAAATGGAATTTACGAGCGACGTCTGAGAGGCTCACTCTCAGCTCTAACTCACTGGGGTCTGAATGGTGAGCCAGGTAGACCCAAGAATATTGTTTCTGGCCGTAACTCTAGTTCATGGGCTGGAAAAGCCCTGGCGCTCCTGACAGGCCTCATCTTTAACCTCTGTCTCCCAGAGAGTCAATTAATGTACCTGTCCCTGCATTACAGAACAAAAATGGAAATTTGGAATCCTTCACAAAAGCTTATATCCTTTTTTTCATGCTATTGCATAAATACTATTATATAAATGTATCATTACATAGATTTTGTTATGTAATATTTGATGATTATATTGCTAAATCTATTTATATGTGTCTAAATATGCATATATATTTATAGTACATGCTAATCAGCTATACTCTGAAAGCCATGCAATTTGGAAATGCTTTTTAAAGATGCCACAGATGTGTCCTCTCTATGGAAAAATTAAAATATATATCATATTTTTAATGATTCATCATACTCCCCAGGTCCAAGTTCACTGAAGTCCC
Organism: Phoca vitulina; assembly: GCF_004348235.1. Classification (NCBI taxonomy): domain Eukaryota; kingdom Metazoa; phylum Chordata; class Mammalia; order Carnivora; family Phocidae; genus Phoca; species Phoca vitulina. The sequence continues at coordinate 82,476,231 of NW_022589707.1, forward strand.
TTGGCTTTCATTTATAAGTGAGCAATAGAGAATTATGTCATATCAAGAGTTTCAAAGTGGATCAGCAGTTCTGCTCATACAACATAACATGAACATTTCCAGAATGTGGTCCCCAGAGGAAACCTGGGGGCTCTGAGACCATCCCCAGCCTTATAAAATATTTTTCAGGGGAAATGGTCTGTGGGGTTTCAGATTATCAAAGAAAAGATTATGCAGAGAAAAGGTTAGGGGCTACCACTCTAGATGGAGTGTTTTTCTGATTTGGTTTCTATTCTGCCTTAGATATTTCTCAAAAGGCAGGGGGAGGACGCAAGAGGAGCTGTCTGCCTTTAGTTTTTTTCTTGTTTCAGGGTAAATTCCAAGTGCAAAATAAATGCCTCTTCTGCGTGAATCTGAATCTCTGCACATAGGTTAGCTTATTAAATTTTTAGAAAATTTTTAGAAAAAAGTCCCAGGAGGGCAGAATTTGTGTTAGTTTAGTTTTTCATTGTTCTTATACAAACATTCCATTACCACTTCCTTAGCCCTGTACCTTAGATATATAACTTCAAATTCAGCTTCTCTCCACGGAATAAAGCATGTATGCCTCTGGCTTATTATTTTAATATTGCTAGGAAATTCTTTGATTTCTAATGCTCTCCAGATGTTCTACTTTTTGCAAATCATTTTCTGATGACCCTAATCTAGCAAGACTGGAATGGAAACTCGTAGTTCGAGAATGCACTTCAGTCAGCCCTTTACCCCTGAAAAAGAAGTTGGATACCTGAGTTTCGTAGCGAAGGGCAATGGTGAAGTTCATGGGAAAGGAAATGTTGTTGATGGCAAATCTCAAGCCAGCCCCACGGAGAACCCTGGCAAATCCAGGTCCAGTCCATGCAACAAGGGTCCCAGGAACCGGTTCTCGGAAAACAACGTGAAGGGCAGGCACCTGGCCAAAAGTCACTGAGCCCTAAAATTGGAGAGGAATGCACACAGCTTTGCCTAGAGTCCAGTCCTGGAAGAACTCAGAAAAAAAAAAAAAAAGTACGTATTTCTTGATGTGTATATGATCCATCTGAGTCACAGATAAATTATCCCAGCCAGGATCCAGTCCAGAATGCAGCTGAGGATAATGTGCTGAATCAGCAGCTTTCAGAACATATGTTACGGTATAGAATGATTGATTTGAAAGCAATGTCACTGGAAACCACTTTAAGATTTTTTTTTTTTTTTATTTGACAGAGAGACACAGTGAGAGAGGGAATAAAGCAGGGGGAGTGGGAGAGGGAGAAGCAGGCTACCCGCTGAGCAGGGAGCCCAATGCGGGGCTCAATCCCAGGACCCTGGGATCATGACCTGAGCCGGAGGCAGACACTTAACAACTGAGCCACCCAGGCGCCCCTGGAAACCACTTTAAACTTAAGTACCCCACGTGCTAATGAATTGAACGAATTCCACACTGATGACCTTGGGTTTTCTCAGATCTGACTGTGGAACTCTGGCCAACATATGGAGGGAAAGAAAATATTCCCATGCTTACTTCATGGGCTTTGTCTAATTATGCATGACACTGAGAAAACCCACATGGATTTATTTTTTTGGATATTTCTTCCGTGCAAATATGAGGCATGCTCTTCTATCTGCGTGCAGGCATAGAAGAATAAAACTTGTAACACACTTGATTAATTAGCCTCGCTGATGGTCTCTCTACTGGCTGTCAGCCTGGGGCCATCTGGATCCTGTAGATAATACTTGAATGACTTTTGCATCTGCCTCCCCCGGCTCGCAGCCTCTACCAGAACTCTGCCTCTTGTGGCTTCTTGCCTGCATCACTACAACAGTGCCTCGGCCGCTCTCCCGTCCTTTCCCTAGCCCGATGTGCAGGGTCCACTGCGGCCAGTAAGTGCTCCACACTCTTTCCAACCGCCAACAGAATCACACCCAAATTACTTCATCTGGAGTTCAAGTTGCTCTGCGATCGACCCCAAGCTCCTCTTTATCTGGTAAGAGTTTGACTAGTAACAATTCATTGCCAGTTCCTGCGTTAGGAATGCAAAGATGAATAGCACAGAGTCCTTGCTGCGGAAGAGTTTAGAATCTTGCATTGGAAACCAAAATGTAAATAAGAAACTGTATCAACCAGATTAGGTCCCAACGGACAGATCTATGTAAACGTGTCTATATACCCTCACAACTGCCATAGACACTGCAGATGCCCCTCGGGGATCCCCTTACCTGGTTGGCGCACCCACCCCCGAGTTGCTGTGTGTGTGGCTTCTAAGGGCTCACAGTTGCCTCCTTCTCCAGAGAATTGCCCTCCTAAATACCTCCTCCCCACCTCCAGCCCTGCCCCCGGGGTAGCTGCGGCCAATGGCTTCTTAATACAAGGGTATAAAAAGCTGACCCTGGCTTCTCAGCCGACAGGACAACTTTGTCTGAGGTTTATGCTTCTGAGCTCCTTCGTGGATCAATCCAAAGTTTGTTTTACCTGAGACCACATCTTACTCTTTCCCCTTGTCTTGTTTCTGTCTTTCTCTTATGGAATTTTCCCGAATTTTCCTTAATAAATCACATGCACCTGAATCCAGTCTTGGGCTCTGTTTCTAGGGCACTTGACCTGAGACAGTCGGTGCCAGACCGTTTCCCTAGAAACGTGCTAGCACGTTCCCTAGGCGTGCTAGAATGGATCTAAAATGCACGACCAGAAGCAGACTCCCAGATGCAATTGGGAGGAGGATCGTTTTGGGTTCAGCTGGCAATGAGGACCCCCGTGTGTAACGTGCATCGAGGGTCCCTGGACCGTGGTTACCAGAGCAAGTGCTAAAGCTGTCACCTGTGGAGAACTGGGACAGGATAAGAGCGGGGAGGGGGCGCCCACTGGATATTTCTGGCACCAAGAGATGTGGGGGAGCCATAATGATAAGGACTGTGGACTGTGGAAATGGGGGGTAGTTGTTGAATGCCACCGAAGCTTCGATGAGAGATGACAGGCTCAGGGCGATCACCCAGGAATTCCAAGCCCAGTGTGAGAATCCGAGGCCTCCCTGGAGGTATTTACGGACTCCTCTCCTTTAGCTGGATGGCAGGAAGAGCTGAAGTCCAGGCACGGGACTTAGTTGTAAGATTTGCGGAACTTCAGAGAAGCCTGAGTTCTCAGCCAAGGTAAGTCACCTATGACAAAGTCAAGCCCCTCACAGGGAAGAAGAGGGCTTTTAAGACATGGGCGATGCACACGAGAACCTTGAACCCTGAGGTTCCCCTGAGTGCTCTCGGACTACAGAACTAATCCACTCACTCTTGCTGGAAAATAGAGCCCCTCCACTCCACCCCTGCCACATTTGAGGACAATGCAGAAACCTCAAATGATGCAGGTGTCTTGGAAGAAAATGTGTACCTTCCTCAGGACCTGCCTATACTATGCCTCCTGACCACTTGCCTGATAATTAGGGTCAAGTTTCAGCATGATCTGACTGGGAAAGGGCTGGATCTCTGAGAGGGACCTGGCTAACATAGACCAGTAGCAACTGGGAAAGAATGGCTGACTATGGGTCCTGAGGTTGCTAGACCAACAAGGCAGGATATGAAACTGGATAAAGAGAGTTTGTTGATTTGGGGCCACCAGCAATGTAGGACTTAATAGCCTGGCAAGAGCCCTGGAATCTTGGGAGATGGATCCAATATATTGCTGGAACAGCTCTTGGAAGCTTGGCAAAAGCTGTGGCCCTGAGGAAAGGAAGTAGAGGTTCCAGAACAGCTGTATCAGGCTGTGGAGGAAGGGATTCAAGGCTCAGAGTAGTAGGCGTGCTAGAATGAATCTAAAATGCAAGACCAGAAAACACACCAACTGATTATGTTCCTTGAAGGCCTAGAGGACACTCTATATATCAAGACAGTAAGTAATGAGCTGGTGAGAAGGGCACCAGCATCACTGAAAAGCTGAGTGTTGAGTAACCTCTGTAGGCTGGTAGGATACATCATTACAAAACTGAGCTCCTTAGTATCACTGTGGAGGACAGAATCACAGACTACCAAAGGCTGGGTATCACTTAACTCTCAAAAGCAAGATGGGTACAATTATTAAAGTGGGCAGCAAGGTTGGAGTAGGAGACAAGGGGGCCTGACCCGTAGGAATCTTCAATGGAGATGATTAATAGAACATGGTGTTCCTCGGAGCAAGAGAGATGAGCAGACAACAAAGGTATTGCTTCCTATATATAATCAAAAGTGATCCGGTATGAGTTAGCAAAAGGCTGAGGTCAGCTGCCCCCATGGAAAGACATGATGCTTTGTCAAGTTCCTAGATCTGAGCCACTTCTCAGATCCAGAACCCGGTGACTGAAAAAAGGCCAGATCCCAATGAAGAACGACTCTTCAACACCCTGGCAAGTGTAAACCAGGTACCCAAAGTGCCATCATGGTCCCCTTGTTAGAAGAGGGGCATATAAAGGAGAGGTAATATATGGAGTCCTGGCCTAAGTTCTTTTTGCAATGCGTTCACTGCACTTATGAACCACCCATTGATTACTTCCTCCAATTCCTGAGTATGTAATTGGCACAGACCTGCTTAACAGTGGACATTGACTCTTTGACCTGTGAGGTAACATAAGAGGTCTTATAGTAGGAAATGCCAAGTAAAAGCTTGTGAAATGCCCATCCGCCTCCACTTTCTCCCCACCAAGCCAATACAGTAAATACAAAACAATATTGCAAATCAGCAGTATCCTCAAAGTACCACTCTCAGGACTTGGTGGTGGTTCCCATCATATCCTCATCACAAACTTAACACAAACCTAACCAGCTGGTAGCCCCACTTGCAGCTGTTGTGCTTGCTGGAGTATCTTTACCAGAGCAGATGAACACCACCTTCATATATGATACACAGCTACTGAAACGCAAAATGTGTTCTTCTCCATCCCCATACAGAAGAAGGAACAGAAGCAATTTGTATTGACTTGGGCTGAGCAGCAGTGTGTATTCAGTCTTGCCCCAAGGCCATTCACATTCTCCCTCTCTCTACAACAGTATAGCCCAAAAGGGTTTGAACCATCCAGATATTCCACAAAATAGCACACTGATTTCCTATATTAAAGGACAGTGAAGTTGGGTCCCTTAGCCCAAGGCGATGTTATGCGGTCTCCCATAGAGAGAATCAGACATTCTGTGGCCTTGGTCAGCACCACTGTCTGAGGGCTCACAGAGTGTCTGATTCACCAGTGAGGGAAAACAGAATACCTCCTCAGCTCAAGGGACCCACTTCGCAGCAAAAGAAATATAGCAGCAGTCATGTGACTTTGAGATTCCCCTGCTCCTACACAAACCAAACCGTCCAGAAGACGCTAACCTCAGATGGGGGGTGGAATGGGGTCTCTCAAAGATGCATCAGCTTCAGCTAGCTTGGAAATGACACCCTGTGAGGCGGGACAGTGGTCTTCTGGAGGTTGTTTACTCCTTAGGGCGAAGGCCTTATGTAATGCAGTGTCCCCAACAGGGAGAAAACATGGGTTTGGAAATCAAGTAGGAGTAGCCAAGCTCACTGTCACTGACGGTGATCATGGGAATTTGGGCTTCTTGTGCTTACGACTTTAGGCTCTGTGGGTTTCGATGTCTTGATTCTTGGGCAGGAACAAAGAACTCCACTAAACTTAAAGCTATGGCTGCTGCATGGTCACTCAGGCTCCTCATGCCAGTAGACCAGGAGGCCTGGGAAGAAATGACCATAACTGGAAGGGCTGCTGCTGTACAGTCAGGACGTGAGGAATATGCATGGCACTGAGGGGCCCACTAAGGCACCCTTGGCGCTGCCCTACATGTAGCCTGATGAGACCATGGAAACCACGGGCTCAGACCCTGGAGGGATGAGGGCCTAGGTCATCCTACCCAACAGAAGTGCTAGTTGAGGATGAGGGGAATCTAGAATGGGTGGCAAGGAGGGGGAAGATAGTATCATTTACAACCTTGGGACCAACTGTCACAGCTGAAGGTTGCAGTTTGTCCCACTAATCTCCTTTTGTAAATCTCCCCAGGAATGGTGATCAATGAGAATCCTGGAGAACCTGTGCTTGCATGGAATGAACTTAATGTAAGAAGCAAATGAGCATGGTCAGCTTCATAGGTGTGCAACACGTGTACTTGCAGAGGGTCCCACACTCAGAAGGGCCCCATGTTTGGTTTCATGCTCTGCTGTCACCATCTTGAAATAATAATTTTATCTTTGAAGTTGTTTTGTAAGTTGATGTCTCTTGGGATAATGGAGGGCACATGTGAGCAGAAGAGATAAGCCCACCATGTGCTTGCTTGCTTGCTCCCATTTGCAAATAGCTCACATGATGCCGGTGAGCATAGCATTCGAGTGGATCTACTATGCGCATGCGTTCAATGAGACTAAGAGTGTGTACAAGGTAAATGTGTTACATTTACGACTGAGTAAGCAGGGTGCTGACAGCTCCAGGAAGCCAGGCTTTCTGTTCCAACCAGAACTTGCTTTGAAAGCAGAAAGGCGGCAAAGGCATTCTAAGAAAGACATTATTCATGTGGCTTCCCTGTATCAGCCAGCTGCTTACACCGAAGGATGCCTAGGAGGAATAAAAGATAAGGTGACTCCCGGGTGCCCTTTTTGCAGCCCTCCCTTACTCATTAGTACGCTGAAGGTAGGGAGCGTTGGCGGGACACAAACCGAGAAGTGGAACGAAAACTAAGTTGAGTTAGTTTTGTGCAGCGTTCCATTGTTCTGGGAAGAACAAGATACAGATGCAAATGTGACTACAAAATACAAACTGTGTAATTTCAGTGATTACACAGGAGCCAAATGCTCTTATGTTTGCAGTGAAAACTGGCATCGCATGACATAAAGATGAATGGCCCAATTCACGCTAATAATTTAACTTTTTAATATTCCTTTTTGGGGCACCTAGGTGGCTCAGTCATTAAGCATCAGACACTCTGCCTTCAGCTCAGGGTCCTGGGATCGAGCCCCACATCGGGCTCCCTGCTCCGCAGGAAGCCTGCTTCTCCCTCTCCCACTCCCTCTGCTTGTGTTCCCTCTCTTGCTATCTCTCTCTCTGTCAAATAAATAAATAAAATCTTTAAAAAAAAATATTCCTTTTCTTCAAGTGACATTAAACAGCAAATAAAAAACCACTAACAAGTCACAAGAGAGACTACAGAAGAAACTAAGAAGCTGGATATTTCAGTACCTTCAATGTTCTTTTTCCCTGATTTCCGAACAAATGGCCATGCTTGGGAGTCTGAGCACTCAAGGAGCTGATGCTTCCGTGCACTGCCCTTTGCTGGGCCGCTCTCCCCAGCTACCAGCTGCTGTGACTGTTGTTTGCTGTCTCACACAGCTCCCTTCTCTTGAGAATTGTCCTTGGCTGGGAGCTCCCACGAGGGAGGCTGCCTGCACCTGCCCTGGCCGCCCGCAACAATGACTGACCGATGAACACAACAGGCCTGCCCTTGGGCCTCCATGGGGGCAATTCTGTTGTGCCGTTTATGCTTCCGACCTTGCCCAGGGGCCAGGCCAAGGCTAGACTCTGCCCTAGACGCGTCCTTGCCTTGCTTTCCCCTCCCTGCCTCCTGCCCTTGCTCCCCATACAGGCTTCTCCTGATGAGCGTCCCCCCAGTAAAGCACGTGCACCCGAATCTCTGCTGTCATGTCTGTTTCGGGGGAACCCAACCCAAGACAGCGACTCAGCCCACACATACGCATGTATAGAAAACTGATACAAAATTTTCACCAAAAAAAAATGCCCTTGTTTTGTATTGTTCTGTTGCACCAAGCTGGCCCAGCCAATTGATTTCGCTTTGAAAATTACTGATCTGTGGGACCCCAGAGACGGAAACAATGAACAATGTCCAGATGGCAGGGTAGGGAATGTCAGAGGAAGATAAATCTGCGTTGGGCCTTCAGGGATGAGTAGAAGTTTTACATATCAATCATACAGAGGTGGTTGTTTCAGGCAAGAGTCAGGAGAATAGTCTGTGGAAGCTCAGAGCTGTGTTTCTCGAAATGCAGTCAGGGACCAGCCGTATCAGAATCACCTCGGGGCGCTTGGCCGATTTCCTGGCCGGTCCCAGATGCCCCGATTCAGCATCTGGAGGGGAGGCCTCAGAATCTGCATTCTGAATGAACTCCCCAGGCAATACTGACAGTAAAATTTGAGGTTCACTGAGCTGCGCCACAGAGAGCCAGGGGAGGGGAGGAGCCACTCATCCCCCACTCTTCTCTTTCAGATGGACTCAGAATGAGAAGTCCAGAGAGTCAGAGAAGGCTCCATGGGCATGCGGCGTGGGAACAGAAACCAGAGAAAGAGCGAGGCCGCCATACTGGTGTGCATGGACCCGGGAGGAAGAACACCGGCCAGGAGGCCTTCTCTGCTCCTCTCCGCTGGAGATGAGAGTCCCTATCACATTACGTGCACCTCTTCTATGAGACTCACCCCGCCTGGCCACCATTAGTTGTTTGTATACATGGCTCATTTCCACAACAACAATCTCAAGGGCAGGCTTCATGCCTACATATTTTTGTTATTGATCCAAGCATTTCATTCACTCAAGGAGGTCTCTTATATGGAAGGAACTGACTTAGGTGTTAGGTTCGTGAACAAGACAGCGAGCGGCTGATTTCATTTGCTTTCTAACATGCCCATCATGCATTACACACACGGGAACACTCAGTGAGTAAAGATCCCAGTGTATGAATGAACGAACAAATGAATGGGCCTAAAATACCCCCAACTTTGGCTAATACAGTTGGATGGCTACAAGGTCCTCAGGTCTCCTTGGGCCATCTGAAGCCATCGGAGGTGGGATCCTGTGGAGGGGGCATCATCCTGCACTCAGGCCAGCACTGGCCGACTCCCACGGCCTGGTTCCAGGGCATAGCCATGCACTATCCCCAGGGATATCCACATGTCCTTTTCCCTCCAATGAGGGGGATAACCATTCCTCAGCACTGTACCTTTCCTTACTAAAATAACAAAAAATTGTGAATTCATAATACCTGACTCTCGAACTCCAGAATCCAGCTTTCCAGAAACTTCTGTCTTGAAAGAAAGAAAGCTACTAAGGTTTTGCCCAGAGGCTCTAATTACTTTGAGCTTGTGTCCTCCTTTCGTCTATCCCATCCTTGAGGACACTGGGAGCTTACATGGCCTGAGCACTTACCCGGGCCCCACACAGTTCTGAGGGCAGTCCTGGGTTGTTCGCTTACGGCAGGACAGACAACGGCCATGAAGAAATGGTTTACCTCATTCCACTCGTCAGCATGTACACTCTGCTTCTGATTGCTCTTCAGTATTATATTGCCTTTGTCAACTACGAAATCGCTCCCTTGTTGCTGGAAGTACACATCACATGTAGGCAGAGCTGTGGCTGATATCTTAACAAGAAAAGAAATGACAGTGTAAGCAACCGACGAAAGTTCCAATTATACCACGGGGCAAGAGTTTCAGATTATCCGATAATTTAAAGGTAATCCCGAGCCTCATTTCATAGCCTCAGGGAGGAGTTATGAAGCAGTTTATAATTTTCTGTTCCTCTGTGAAAATGGGAAATTTTTGGTAGTCCGATGAGCATGTATTTGGTTTTCTTTTTAAAGGATGCTGTGTACCGGTGAAATTTGAAACTGGGGAAACATTTATTTTTATCTATTAGTTTTATGGTATTAAAAAAAAAAGCACAGGGGCACCTGGGTGGCTCAGTCGTTAAGCGTCTGCCTTCGGCTCAGGTCATGATCCCAGGGTGCTGGGATCGAGCCCCGCATCGGGCTCCCTGCTCGGCGGGAAGCCTGCTTCTCCCTCTCCCACTCCCCCTGCTTGTGTTCCCTCTCTCGCTGTCTCTCTCTCTGTCAAATAAATAAATAAAATCTTAAAAAAAAAAAAAAAAAAGCACAAATGTTATGTTTTTAATGTGAAATCTCAAGAAGAAAGTTGTAGAAAATCAACAACAGACATGGTGGCGAGGCAGATTTATTAGCTTATTGTCACTCTGGCCACTCCCTAGACCAATTCCTGGCAGTTCTCACAGTTTGTGGGATTTGGCCTTTTGGGTTCGCACGAGAGGTTCGAGCAGGAGAGCCAAATCCCAGCAGTCAAACTGAAGCAGAGGAATTGCATTCATGCAGCTCCAGTTTCCTTAAAATCCTGGCCTCGCAGGCTTCTCTTTGCTACCATGTCCTCAGCGGTGACCCAGTCAGAATCTCCAATTGCTTGTTTCCAGATTGTCGCTGGACTCTGGACATGGGTGTTTCCTTGGTTGATGTTTCATTGTTGGTGTTACAAACATGATTTTTAATTTCACAGGTGCCCTGGTTGTTCGTCACGAGCGCGCAGCCCTAGGGTCAGCTGTGTGGCCTGCTTCCGGAACTCTCTTACTCCAGTGTTTACTGCTCTGATTCTCAGCCACACTCTCTGACCAGCTGCCCAACCTCTGTGATGAGGACCCGTGGACAGGCTACCCTGGATTATGCCAATTTGTCCTCTTTTTTTTTTTTTCTCTTACCAATTGAGTTCGTGTAACACAAAATTAGAGACTATTTTATTAATTTTACACAGACAGTATAATACAGAATTAGCTTTATACTATACTGTATTAAATTCTGTACTATGTTAAATTCAATCAACATTAACTTTTTGTGACCACAGGTCATTTCTATAAGAAAACAGACCAGTGCTTCCCAAACTGCCTATGAATCACCTAGGGATCTTGTTCACAGGTAGACATGATTCAATAGGTGTGAGGTGGGGTCAGAGATTCTCCAAGTGCAGTGAACTCACAGGCAATACCAATCTTATTGGTCTATAGACATTTTGAGTTGCAAGGATATTGCCACAGACTGAATGTTTGTGTCCCTGCAAAATCCATATATAGAAGCCCAATCCCCACAGTGATGATATTTAAGGGGGGGGGGGCCTTTGCGAGGTGACTGGGTCATGAGGGCACATCCTCATGAATAGGATTAGCGTCCTGATGAAAGAAACCCCGGAGAGCTTCTTTGCCCCTACGACCATGTGAGGATTCAGTAAGAAGATGGCGGTCAATGAACCAGGAAGCGGGCTCTTGCCAGACATGAATCTGCTGGCACCTTGATCTTGGACTTCCCAGCTTCTAGGACTGTGAGAAATAAATTTTTGTTGTTTATAAGCCACCCAGTCTATGGTGCTTTTGTTATAGAAGCCTGGATAAATTAAGATACACACATATAAACACACACACCTTTTGAAGACCCACCAAGAAATCGTTGTTTTTCTTTGTTCTCAAATTCATAAGTTGTGGTCTTGGATTCACATCCTTTCATGTGTCCATCATCCTTTCTCTTCTCTCTGCTTCCCATTAACTTAGACCCTTCCTTATTCCTGCCAGACTACTGCACACCGCTCTCCCTCCATCCCAGGCCTCACTTGTATTAGACTGCCCTGGCAGAACACCGAGGACAGTCTTCATCGGGTCAGTCCCTTGCTCAGAAAGCTTCAGTGAGTTCTCATTGCCCAGAGAATAAAATATAGTCTCTTTAATAAGAGCATCTAATGTTCTTTTCCAATACTTCTTCCCTATATGAACTTCCTATTCTCTGAATACACTTGCACTGTCTCTCCTCTGAGCCATTACTTGTAACGTTCCTGGCTGGACTGTCTCCTCACCAAGGCCACCAACTGAAACGCTTACTGTTTTCAAGTCTCAGGCCATATTATTCTACCTGTGCATTAAGCCTGTTCATAAAGGATCACTCACTCTGAAATTTTAACACATTGCACGTATCCACCTCCTTGTCATAAGGCTCTGCGCCCATCCTGAGCCATCTATGGAAGTGTATTTGCTATAGTTAAAAATTCCTGGAGGGCAGAGACCCTAACTAATCATTTTCAATGCTGCCCTTGGCCTAGAGGTCAGTGTTAGGCACTGGGTGGCACATATTGCTGGGGTGAGAGCAAGCCTTATGGAGCCAGATGCACCTGGGGTGAGAGCAAGCCTTATGGA